>NC_135477.1:204095835-204435011 GCF_052094955.1 Ictidomys tridecemlineatus
TTTTTTTGTTATTCCTTAGGCCATAATTCACCTGCATAGGAACTAGTAACTAAGTTTCTCTGGCTGCAGAGGGGTTGCTTTTTCACTTAGAACTTCAAGGAACAAGGATGATGTTTAAAATCTCCCTTTTGTTTTATAGAATCCTGGGGAAAGGACCATTTATTGATGTTCAAGTATCTCCATTACCATTTCCTCAATCTCACTGTGTTTTGGGGGGCTTCAAAGTCAAATGGTAACAAGGAAAGAAAAAAATTAATGAGTTTAAAAATATAAAAGTATACAGTAATACTGCAATCCTGACATGTGGAACTTACTTAGTGTGAATATATCGTAATTAAGGATAGGAGCAACGATTAGAAAACAGCCTAAGTCTTTAAAACAGAATCTCCTGCTGGTCTCTGTTTCTGCTGGTCTCTATTTCTGCCCGGCCCTGGAATCTCAGAACAGCCAGAATGATTTTATTAAACCAAAGTCCTTTTCTTCTCTGTGAACCTTCTATGCTTTTTCCTTCCTTCTGGACTTGAGTTAAAATCTCAGTTTTTGCAAAGGCTGGTGATGGCTAAGAGATCTGGTCTCTGCTATCTCAGGACATTGTCTCCTTATGCTCATTCCTTTACTGGCTCTCCTCAGCCACTGTAGCCTCTCACTATTCTCTCAAATTCTGTGGGCATTCTTCCTGCTTAGAGCCTCTGTGCTTGCTGTTCCTTCTGCCTGGACTGCCGTCCTGTCCCACATATTAGCATGGCTGCTTCCTTACCTCCCTGAGTTTTTCACGTCAATGTCATACTTTCAGCCAGACCTCCCCTGACCTCTCCCTCTAAGACGTCAACCTTGTCCCCCATTAGAGCCTGCCTATCCTAGTTCCTTGTGTGATCTTATACACTTGCATGTATCTTTCTTTAATATATATATATTTACCTATTAATCATGTATATTAATTTATCCCCTACTATAACATAAGCTCTCTAAGGTATGCATTTTAATCTGTTTGGTTCACTGATGAATCCTTAGGTGTTAGAATAGCACCTGGCACATAGTAGGTGCTTAAAGAGTGTTTGTTGATTGATTGAATGATGGTGTCTTATATTTTTATTTGTTAAATCTGGAACCCTATTCCCCAGAATATGCAAGATGGCTACTGGCTGCTCCAAACCTATATCTATATAATGCAGTATACAAAAGAAGACAGTGCTTTCAATCCAAGTTTACTTTATATATGTCAGTGGAAACTTAAGAGTGGCCTACCTCAGTCACATATTCTCCTCTGTGGTGGGGCTAGGGCCAGGGTGGTGTTGCAGGGTGATTGATTATGACAATGGATTGTATCACCAGAAGAGAATGGCAGACAGGCTAACATTATTAGTCCACTGTAGGACCTGACACATAGTAAGTTACTCTTTTAATTTGTCTGTGTCACTTGCAAGACTGTAATATAAGTTCTGTGATGAGAGGGGCCAGTTTGGTCATCAAGGAATGAGACTGAATAGGTAGAAGGGGGTGTATTAGTCTGTTTCTGTTACTGCAATGATTTGTCTGAGGCTGGGTATTTTAAAAAGAAAAGAGGTTTCTTTATCTCATGGTTCTGGAGGTCAACAACCATGGTGCTGGCATTTGCACAGCTCTGGTGAAGGCCTCCTTGGCTGTGTCACATCATGGCAGATGACTTGTGGTAGGATAGTGTGTAAAAGGGAGAAGCACAAAGTCAGCTATAGAACTCCAGAGAGTGAGAAGGATCCATAAAAGGATCCACTCTTTTATTAAAAACCCCTTTTGTGGAAATTAAGTCAGGGTCCTTGGAGAACTGCCTTAACCACTTCCAAGGGCAATACAGCCAATGATCTGACCAGTTCCCAACTAGTGTGCCACCTTTTAAAGATCCCTACATGTCTAAACATTGCCACACTGGGAACCAGGTCTCTAACACATAAATGTTTGCGTGGAGGACAATCCCATATCCAGACCATAGCAAGGGGGTGACCTCTTTCCTGCTCATCATCTTACAGGCTGACAACCCTGTAAGAAAAGAGATTAATGAGAGAAAAGCTTAAGATCCAAAGACCCAGGGAGAACCCCCATTTTTATGAAGCAGGAACAGCTGTGCAGACTATAACCCAAAAAACTAGGGTATGATCTAACAATAATAGACAAAGGGGAAGCTCAGCAAGGCCTGTCTGTTCAGATTTTCTTGGTTCCTCAGTTGTAGCATTTCATCCTCCCAGGTGTGGGGCAGGACCCCTCTGAAGTGAGGGTCTACTTTCTTTATGCATAGCTATTAGAAAGGTGGGGAAATCTGAGTGATGATTCTAGTTTTTATGGCTGTCTTTGGGGTTCTATCATCTATGACCACCTTGAGGAAGAGGAATTCCAGTTTCTATGGCTTGCCTCAGAGGAGAATGAGGACTGACAGACAAGGAGGGCAAGGAGAAGGCCAGGCAGAAACTTTGCTTCTGAGGCTGCTTCCATGGCTTTCACTTTGGGGTATTGTTTTCTGAGTCTTAACACACAGATTTGATTTTTCAACACATTTATGAGTGAACAAAGGAATGAATGAAAAGCTCCATGTGAGGCCATTATTAATGAGTTATTTGGTGGCATCAATGCAAGGCAGGATGTTATGGGACTTGAGATAGTGGGGTGAAGTTGTTTATAATTTGGATTTACCCGTCAACCTAATCAAGTACCACTACTCTGGGAGCACTTAGAAATTAGAATTTTGAGTTTGCCTGGTGTCATTTCATTTTCCTTGGTCCATTTATGACTGGCTTCCTTTGAGGTAGCCACACTTCTTTGAAAATAGGGAAGCTTTCGATTAGGTCTGGATTCTAGCCTTGCAAGTATTTCTTGATTTCCTGTCTCTCTGCTTGGGTTCATTGTGTAGGCTTCTCTGCTTAAACCTTTTGAGGGGAATCTTTCTTTTCCAAATCTTTGAGAAGCACTTTACTGTTATTCCCTTTTATCTCTGCTGCCTTTATATAACCTGAGATCTGCTTCTTAATAGAAACCACAAGAGAAAACACAGTGTAAAATACTAGAACACTCATTCATTCATTCATTCATTCTACACCATATATACTAATAGCATGCCTACTACATGCTGTGTAAAATGTGGACCGTGGGAGAGATGGTGGAGAGCAACTGGACTACAAGGGGAAGCAGATGAAATAGATACAAAACACACCATTTCAGTCCGTGTGCAGGGAGTATGAAGAAAGAGAACTCAGTGCCATGCGGTTATTTAGAGGAGTCCTGATCCATTCTAGGGACTCAGAAGAGATTGACTAAAAAAGTAATATCTGAGCTGAGAGTTGAAGAATGAATACAAATTAAATAGTAAGGGGATTAAATGATTCAGGCAGAGGGGACACCATAATCTAAGACCTAGAGATATGGAGATGCACAGGTTCTTGCAGGACATGACTGTCGGTCAGAGTGGCTGCAGTTATTGGAGGTGGGGAGAAGTCTATGAAATTAAATCAAAGAAGAAGGCAAAGGTCAGCTTGTGCAGGGGTTAGTAGGCCTATGCTAAGGGGTCTAATCTTATTTTGAGAGGTAGGAGAAGCCATTTAAATGGTGGCGAGTGACACCATGATTTCTCTTTGGAACAGATCATTCCAGCTGCAAAATGGAAAAGATATTGAATAGAGGTGTCTAAGATCTCTTAGGAGGCAACTTGATGTAGAAATGAGAATTTGGAAGATTAATTTTTATATTCCTTGACTGAGTCCTCTGCTTTCTCAAGTCAGTCAGCCAGACGTTCTCATGTGGAAACTGATGGAGGACTTCATCCTCACTTTGGCATACTGGAAAAAAGTGCCCAGCAGGGTGTGGCTAGTTCTGCTGGATAAATAGATACACTTCCTGAACTCACTACCTTTGAGGTATCAGAGTTTAGTCATTGGAAAAAAAAAAAAAAAAACAGTGAGAGGACTGGGAATATATGTGATGCTGGCAACCTGTCCATCCTAGTGCTACATCTTGAGAGACAGCTACCACAAAACAAAACAAAAACCCTTTAATTGGAGCTGAATGTGAATGTGGTTATTAATGAAGATCATGCTAGTAAAGAAAGAAAATAGGTCTAAAATACACCTATATTTAAGGAATAGGTACTGTGCATTTATTAGCTTCACAAATGCTTATCAAGTGTTCACTGTGTTCCTGGCACTGGGCGGTGAGGCAGCCAAAGAAACTAGCTGGAGATAAAAGAAGAGAACTCTGCAAATGTGAAGTAATAAATGTCAAAGCATAAGAAGGTTTCAAGAAGGAGGAATGGTCAATCATCTAGTTGCTACAGAGAAGAAAGTACAATGAATACTGGAAAGACAACCTGTGGGTTAGACTGCATGTTAAATGGTGCACATTAGAAACTCACGTAAGCAGACAAGCTAGTAAGAAGTCTCAGGGATACTCCATGTAAAGGACTTGACAAAATCCTGCTCCCATTGTACAACTTTAATTTATGGAAAGATGAGACTTGATATATAAAATTTCACTTTATATTGCATTTCCTTGAAACATATCTCTTCCATCTACAGAGAGCTACACTACCCAGGGCCTGCCATGGCTGTCAGCCAAGAGTAGAGATGTTGTAATTTGAAGTTGACAGCAAGATGACCCTTATGGGGTCACTATAGTTTCTGTCTCATGGCAGATCCTCCTGCTGAAATATGGAGGTGCCATGATCTTAAATCAATAGTAGTGAGTGATGCAGAGATTTGAGATGAAGCTAAACACAGCTTCCTTTGATTCGACCATTTCATTTTTCTTGCAGGACACTTTAGAAGAAGAATCACCTCTGGATAAATCATCTTCTCAGGTTTGCTATTCTAACTAAATGACATTATCCAAAGAGGATTAGAAAGGCCTGAACATTAACGCTATTCATTTAGGGTTCCATGTAAGGTTTTGCTGAAGCAAAAAGACTCTCCATAAAATTTGTAAGGTAGCAGGAACAAACATTTCTGTTAGGAACATTCAGAAAGTTGTGATTCCAATTACAGATTTAACACCAAGGAACTCAGTAATGAAAAGTAAAATTGTGAAAGACTGATATTTGACTTAATAATATTTGTATTTTTATTTTCTGTAACTTAAGAAGACAATGTATCTGATATCTATTGCTGTACAACAAAGCACCCCAAAATTCAGGAGCTTAAAACAAGAAACATCTATTCAGTGCAGGATCCTGTGGGTTGGCAGTCTAGGCTAGGCTTAGTCACACAGTTCTAGCCTCAACTGGGCTTTCTGATGCCCATGCCAGTGTGTGCTAGGAAGCTGTGCTTCTGGGATTAGCTAGTATGGTGCTGGTGAATGGCTTATATGCCTCTTATGAACCAAAAGTCTAGTAGGGCTTGTCCACATGGCAACTGGGCATGGGAAAAGAATTGAAGCCTGAATATTTCTTGAGGCATGACTCAGAGTTGGTACAACATTGTTTTTGCCACATTCTTTGAGCCAAAACAAGTCACAAGGTCAGTTCAGATTCAAGAGAAGAAAAAACAGATTTCATCTGTTGATGACAGAGATTGACTACAAAGTTATACTGTAAAGGAGCCATTTGGTCATTTTGCTGTCTACCACAGATGATGCATTGTTTTTATCCTATTTGCTTCACATACAAATAGGTAACATGTGCAATATTTAAACACTACTTTTTGGAAAGGAAAATAGTGTTATTTTTTTCCTTATAACTATTGAAAACTGGAATCTTTCTTAATGCAACCAGTTAGAATGGTATTGTGTTAATAATACCTTTGAATCGTTTCATAGAAGTAGAATCATTTTCTACTTTTTTTTCCCCTGTAACTGGGAGGAAAATCCTCATGTTTTCAGTGACTATCAGTCCAGAGATATGTGACATAACCAATCACAGACAAAAGCAAAACTTCTTAGCAGCAAGAAAAAACATCAAGAGGCTGACATAGCAATCTTGTGTGAATTTTTGGAATTGCCAATGGAAAAAGGACACCTTGATGCTATTTCCATTTTTGCCTTCCTAATTTTAAATGCTCTTTTATTAAGATGGCAAATTTAGGCCTCAGAATATATTCAACAAATGAAATATATAATTGAAAGATGTACCCTTCACTACTTCATTTGTACCATACAGACCTCTTATGGAATCAAGGACATTTCATGGAAAGGGAGGTTTAAACTATTTTGCTTGTGTATGGAGAAAATGAAATTTTTTGATGTCTTGGCTCAAACTGAATAGAATCTCACTTAATAGTCAATGTAGTACTTTAAGATGATTTATTATTATGCTAATATTGTAATGTAATATTTATTAAGCATTGCAAGTGTGCAGAATACTAGAGAATCCACATAAAAAATCCTGATGTATTTCAAGGAAACGAACTAAAAAATGCACTCTTCTAATCCACAGGAAAAAAAGGGTAATTCAGAATCTAGCTGAACCAATAAAGCCTATTTAATTTAGTTTATATCACATACCAAAAAAAAAAAAGTGGGAGGAGACTAATGGAAATGGAGAGTGATAATCTCTGATGAAAGATTAGTCATTTTAAGATTATACTTTCTTCCATATACTTGAGTTTAGAAAAATTCAATTCAGTAAATTATTTCTTATTTAAAATGTTTTGGCCAATAATCTTCTGTATTATTATCTGATATTCTAAGAGCATAAAAGTTATAGTGGTTTCTATAGAGACCAGTTTTATAACTATTATCCCAAACTACCAGTGAATGTTTAAGAAAAGTTATACTTTCATGGTATCTTTACAGCATCACAATAAAATTTACAATGTTGGCATAAGATATTTGGAAGTTTCCGATTAGAATTATGAAACTGAATTAAGAACAATTTTTTTCTAAAGATTAATAATGCTTTGCAAAAGACCATCTCTAGTGTGGCCAAGGGAAGAAGATAGGAGAGGGAGAGGGAGAGGGTAAGATGGGCTCCATCTCCTTGTTTACTGAGCCTAGTCTCCAGAGGGGCTCCTGGGAAGGGAGAGGGAGTGAACAGGTGGTGCAGCAGCAGAATGGGGGGAGAAGAGAGAGACAGAGAGGGAGAGAGAGATGGGGGAGAAGGGGAGAGGGAGAGAAATGAATTATTTAGACGATTAAGACAAATAAAGAAAAAAAAAAAATCCAGACTTAAGAAATACCAGAACCCAAATCCTCCTAAAGAAGCTTTTTGTCTGAAACAAAAAAAGCACATAATTTGAGAAAAGAATATCTTAATTTACTATCATTCTACATGTTACTTTGCTTGGCCAGTTTAGAGCTGAAGGAAGAAAAAGTAAAGCCAAAGCTTAAGGGCTTGGAAACAGCATTTCCTATTTTATGTAAAGATGCTTGCTTATTGACTAGGGGTTATATCCTCTGCTCATCTTTAAATAGAATTCTCACAGAAGTTGATGAAAATCTTTGTTGAAAATTGATGGAGAAATAAGTTCTCTTTCTCCCTCTGTGTCTCTGTATATATTCATATATATGAATATATTTCTCTCTCTCTCTCTCTCTCTCTCTCTCTCTCTATATATATATATATATATATATATATATATATATACACACACACACACACACACACATATATATATATTCACACATATATATATACACACACACACATACATATACATAATGTATATATTAACTTTTGGCGGTTGCTAAGCAAATAAAAGAATATAAAAATAGATACTTATATGCTGTTTTGAGAGATGGTAGATGGAGCTGGCAGGAGTATATATTGTAATTATTAGTTTGAATGTGGAAACAAAGCACAAATTAACAGCTATTTATATTCTTTTTACTTTATAAAGGTATGCTGTAGATATGTATAATTATAAAATATAAATTCAAACCTCTTTTTTTAATTATAAACATTCATGGTAATATGTATCATTTTAAGTAAAGAATTCAAAAGAATATTTTAGGATAGTATATTTTATGCTAATTGATTTATTAGATTTGTTAAAATTCAGATAATTTTTGTAAATTTTATTTAAAAAATTGAAGAGGGAAATATAAATCAGTAAAAAATACATATAAGTTCAACTAGCAAAAGAGAACATGAAAATTGCTATTGAAATAAAACATTTATCAATTTTAGCTTTATGGTTGAAAACTAATCATATAATTCTATAGTATATATACTGAAATCTAGATAATGAAAAGTGACAGGGAAATTGATTAAGCCAACAAGCCCTTGTTTGCTTCTTTTAGAATTACATACGAACATATACATTTGTAATACATAAAAACATGTTTACATATTTACCTAATTATATGATTTAGGTATTTATCAAAATGACTGCTTATCATATGTTTAAAGAGTTTGCTATGTTGGTCTTATTTAAAGTATGTTTTGAAGTGAGCAAAAGAACAACTCATAGACTGCTAGTCATAAGTGAAGACACTTTTAAATTGCCTCTTTCAGAATATTGCACCAACTTGCTAAGCTGCTTCTGTTTATCTATAGACTTTAAGAGAAAGGATGCTGTGAAATAAAGGCTCAGCAGGCCCCAAGACAGTAAGGAATGAGGAAAAGTGGGAAATTCATGATGGAAGTTGAAGAGCACATGATTGAAAGTGGAGATGTAGTACTCCATTTTGCAGATTTTTTTTTTCCTGTTAGGTTGCACACAGAGGAGACAGCTAGATCAGAAATAGAAAAATAATGTTTTAAAGTCTCTCAGGAGAGAAAGGCTAGCAAATTTATTTCTAAACATTCTGAGAAACTTGTTCCAAAGCGGGTGAATAGCAGAAAGGGCTTCACTAGTAACTTCAAACAATCTGTGGGCAGGGCAGTTGAGTGAGAGTTTGGTGATGGAACCTGGGCTTCTTTGGGCTTCAGAATGAATACTAAAATTCTAGGAAAATAGTAGGGTTGGCTTAAATATCATTTCGTTAATCATCTCTTAGAAAGTTTTGTGTTTAATTATTATTTCTTTAATGTTTGCTCTAGAGTTTACCTCCTTTCTTATCTCTTCTGGATACAATTTCTAGTCTGACTTCTGAATATCTAGGTGCACTTCATTTTGTTATATTAGGAATTACTTAGTCTGTGGACTGTGGGGTTTGATTCACTGGCTCATTTCATTTATTTGCTTAGACACTTGACCCAACAGAACTCTACTTCTATTTGGTGATAGCTAATTCAAATAAAAAACTAGTTCAAAAGAATGATTAAACTATATTTACAAGTAAGCTGTGTTCTGCAATCTCATATTCCAGATGGCACTTATAAATGATTGTGTGACATAGAAAACGATTTAAAAGTATCATTCACTTTAATAGAGAGGATCATGAAAATTAGTTCTCTAAAGTAGCAACATCCCTCCTTACTGGTTAGCAGGGACACTTCTCCAGATAAATAAGAACAGAATTTACTTCTGCCTGAAAGATTGAAGTAATTAAGACAAAAATAAATTACCTGGATCAGTGGTTCTCAATCCTCTGTGCTCATTAGAATTCTCTAGGGAGTTAAAAAAAAAATCACAGATCCAGGTCCCCAACCCTAACCAGCTGAAATAGGGATTGTGGTCCTCAGCATTGTTCTTTTTCAAAAGGTTAAAAAAGTGACTTTAATTCATAACCAAGCTTGGAAACTGATCTAGGTAAAGGTTGAAAAATCAGATGACTAAATTTCAGTTGGTATTTTAATTTGAGGAATGTAGATTATTACTTCAATGTTTTAAATTTTAAAACCACCAATGCATTTGGTTTCCTGTAACTTTAAATCCTATCTTTTTCAGACTGGCAGTAAAGACCTTTATAATGTTAGCAACCTATTTTTCAGGTCTCAGCTCTACACTGCTTCAGTCTTGTTTAACTTAAAGCATTCAAACATTCCTTGCACTTTTATTCCTCCATGACTTAGTTTCTTGCTAATTTTTCTTTTTCAGTCAGACATTGAATTTCCTGCTATATTTGGCAAAACACCACTTAGTCTGTAAAGGCCATCTTAAAAGTCATTTGCTTCTGTGACACTGGGTTAATCATAACGCATTTTATATAATGCTGATTTGTATAGATTTAAATCCTGTTTTCCTGAAGAGACAAAGACACATTATCTAGCAAAAAGGGTGCAGTTCATGCCTCTCAATAAATTGTTATCTATTCAAGTATGTATATAATATATGGCTGCTAATATCAATTATTATTTAGGTATATAATCCCAGAAGAAGGTATTTGATTTAGGCTTATGGATTATTTCACACAGACATTTCAGTTGTGTTCTGAACAGCTGCAAATTTCAATATCTTATTCCAACCCCTTGAATCATTTTAAGGGAGACCACAAAGTATGACTTTTTTTTTCTGTTTAAAATGGGCATATTCAGGCTTTAAACAAATCAGAACTATTTAAAATATTAAGACATACGTATTCTTCTGATACGTTGATTTTTTTCACATTTGGCTACAGCATGTGTCAAATATTAAGACATAGGTATTCTTCTGATACGCTGATTTTTTTTTTTCACATTTGGTTACAGCATGTGTCAAATGGAAACATCATTTCTTTTTCCCTCACCCTGGGGTCTTGATGCCACAGGAAAGCTCCTTGATACCTGATAGTTCTCTAAAAAGACTCTTCCATGAGGATCAGCATTTTCCCCAAGACAGGAGTTCTGAATTATCTTTTTCTAAAAGATACATACTTTTTTTTTTTAAAGGGTCCAGTACTCTTCTGCAAAACTGTTTCTGTCTCATGAGCACCTATTAGAGCTACTACCAAAAACATGAAGGCAAGAAAAGAAATCGATGCATCCACAACAGTAAAAAAGAAAGGCTTCAAACTTGAGCATTAGCAAGATTACAGACCAGGGAGGACAGGAAATAACGTTTTAAATGAAAAATCGTCTTAAAAACCAGAAGATTATCCTGTGGTCTCTTTCTTAGGTTTTCCCACTTCTTTCTCACAGCAGGAATATTGTGAAATATGCAGATAATAGAGAGGCATTCATGTGAATATTCTGAACTTAAATTTTCTTTAAAAAATGAAGGTGGTTGCTTGGTTAGAGTGGTTTGTTGTGGAGTTCATAATTATACAGGTTGCGATTTATATCTAGTCACAGAACACTTACATTTCTAGGATGATTTCTAGATAATCAGATATGAAAATTTTCCGTAGTTGAAAAACTTAATTGTTAGGCAAAGGCCGATAATATTCAAGGAACCCTATGCCTTTGGGAACTGTTTCCCCTCAAGCCTATATTGATCAAGACCCTAGATTTTTCCATCAAACTCAATAGGTCGGCAACATTAATGCTGGGTGCGGACTACAGGCCCACCACTGGAGGGCGTCTGGACGCTTCTAAACAGCTCCAAAGCGCCTGGAAATCTCGAGCCCTAGAACTGGAAGGCACAGGAGGGAGAATATATTTGATTTTATTAGGCTAATAAGTAAAAGGGACAACTGGCAGGTTAGGAGCAAAACTAAACTGCTTTCTTTCTTGGGATCATTCCTTCCCTCCGAGGCAGCAAACTCGCTAGAGAGCAATAGAAAAATATTAACAGTTCCCGAGCCCGCGGAACCCGGTGCGGGCAGGTCTCCGCGGGCCTGTGGCCCCGTAGCGACGGGCGTTGGGCAAGCTTCCAGGGCGCCTGACGGCTGCGGGGGAAACGTCTCACGGCGCCGAGAAAGGCTAGCTGCCAAGCGATTGCGCTCTAGTGGCGACAGAGGACCGAGGCGCTTCAACCTGTCCTAGAAGTCCAATTAAAAAAAAAAAAAAAGAAGAAAAGAAAGAAGAAGAAGAAAAAAAGGAACTACTTCCCATTCCACCTCCACCCTCTCTCTCTCTTTTCGAAACGGGTTACTTCAAGGCATTTAAAAGATGAGCAGCGAATCAGCCTCAGGATTGAAATGAAAAAGGTCTAAAGCATTTCTGATGCGCTCACTTGCCGCATTCATTTCCTCCCTGTTGGAGGTTCGCACTGAATTGTAATCACTTTAAATTGAGATTTTCCCGATTTTTTAGAAAAGAAGATCTTCACTTTAAAGAGAAGTCTTGCTCCTGCTCAAGAATCTTTAAATCTCCAATTGGGAGAGAAGGCTTGAAAGACATTAGGAGAAAGGCTCAGATTTCCAGATAACCCAGCTCCGGGCAACGTACGCGTTGTGAACAGGACAGAGGTTTACTAAAATATTCATTCGCGTAGGTTGGTTTCAGCCCGTCTACTGAGATTTCAAATCACCTGAGGGGCCCCAGTGACAGTTGTCGGCTCGCTGTCTACCGAGTGGGAACCAGCTGCTTTAAAATCGAAAGACCCTACAACCAAGTAAAAAGATGTCAAATCATTCCTCAGCCCCGACGGAATTCAGCATCCAAAGGGTTACACGTGGCTGCCGGGCTCCAGCGGAGGAGAGCGCGCTTCCGCACTCCTAGTAATTCAATTAGTCAGGTTTCAGGAAGGTGGGGTGGGGGGTGGGGTGAGAGGCGTGGGGAGGGAGATTAGGAAACCGCCTCTTTCTCGTGGAGCAAACCAATCCGGTTGGAGTAAAGAGAGAGGAAAAAAATCTCGATCTGTAAGCAAACAGCAGGCTGTTCCCTGACTGGCTGCTCCAGCTACCCCCTACCTTCGCAAGTAAACTGGAAGGAATAAAAAAAGAAAGAAAGAAAGAAAGAAAAAAAGGCTGCCCACATGATCCGGGCCGCGGCAGCAAAGCTGGTTGGCTGCGCCTCCCCCTGCTGGGTCCGGAGCTCACACCCGCGCCCGCGGCTCCTGCCAACCCCGCGCCCCGTGCAACACGCCCAGGCGGAGCCCCCCTCGCCTACGTCCACGTTCACGCGCGCGGTCTCGCGCAGTGGTGAGGCTGCTGTTGGGTCGCCTCTGCTGTCGGCTTTACACGCAGGTCATTAACGAGGGGGCGTGCCCGAGGAAATTTTTCCCATAAATCATTTTTCTTCTTTTTTTTCCCTCTCTTTTGCAAAACTGACTTTTACCCCTTTCCACTTCTCGCCAGTCGTTTCAATCTCTCCAGGGCTGCTCGTGCTGCTGCACTCAAGTTTATTTATTTTCCCGCCTGGGTTGGGGTTTTAGGATTCGGATTCTGATTTTTACCTCTTGTTGCTGCTGTGCCTAAGGAGGGAAAGAGAAGCAGCTGCGGGAGGGTCGGGAAGGTTTTCTGATGTAGTCAACGGGGAGGTGCCACTCGCTCGTGCGCGCTCTTTCTCTCTCTCTCTCTCTCTCTCTTTTTTTCCTTTTTTCCCCATTTCAAACTGATTGATGTATCTCTACAAGTTGCTGGACTTGGGGCCAGCCCCGTCGGAGTCACAGGGACACTTCTGAGAGCTCACCCGGGGCTCTTGGCACCGCGTGTGGGGAATCAGTCTCGCTCCCGGAAGGCGATCGGAGACTGACATCAGCCCATCCCGGAGTTGGAGGGATCCTTTTGAAAGTGATTGTTTCCCCTCCCGCTCTCCAGCAGAACAGTTGTGTTGGCGTCGTCTTGCAACTCCCGGTGACTGTGCAGCGCGCGCCGCCGCCAGTTCCGAATCGCGCTGCCGCCGCCAGGCCCCGCACGCACCTCCCTCTGCTGGGGTGACTGGCCTGCAGCCGCCGCCCGAGACACAGCTTGGCACCCCTTCCCCCGCCTTTGCCGCTGCTACCACACACACGCACGCTTCTCTCCATCTTGTGATTCCTTTTTTTCTCCCGAACCCCAGTGGGGGTGCGAGTTTGTCTTTATCCCTTACTCCCCATCCCCCCCCCCCTGCCCGCAATTCGCCGCCTTCTTTTCTTCTCGCTCTCTTGCCCCTCCCCAGCTTGGTGTGCGCCTCTTTCCTTTCTCGCCCCCCTTCATTTTATTTATTCATATTTATTTGGCGCCTGCTCTCTCTTTCTGTCCCCTTCCCTCCATCCCTCCGGATCCCCGCTCTCTCCCCGGAGTGGCGCGTCGGGGGCTCCGCCGCTGGCCAGGCGTGATGTTGCACGTGGAGATGTTGACGCTGGTGTTTCTGGTGCTCTGGATGTGTGTGTTCAGCCAGGACCCGGGCTCCAAGGCCGTCGCCGACCACTACGCTGTCTACTGGAACAGCAGCAACCCCAGGTAAGGCGACGGGGGGGGGGGGGGGGGGGGGGGGGGGCGCCAAGAGCCCAGGCTACTCGGGCCTCAGGGCCCAGAGGAAGGAGCGGCGGCTGCAGGGACCAGCGCGCACCAGCTGCCGGCAGCGCGCACCCTCAAAGCCTGCGTCTCCCGGACGCTGTTGGCTTGGAGGCGCTGGCGGGAAGCGCTCCCATCCCATCGCGCCCCTCTTTGTTAAGAAGTAGGAAAGCCTGGGTGCTCCTGGGAGTCCCTGGGGCTACCCAAACCCACTGCCTTTGCAGGGCATGGGGAAACTAAGAAAAGGGCGGGAGCCAGAGAGTTGGGACTTATCCACTTCCCACCCTGGCAGGCTGACCGACATCCCAATCCCCGCGCAGGGCTTGGTCGCCCAGAGCCCGCGATGTGCGCCACCGAGAGCTTTCGCCTGGAGCGTGGGTGCGCAGGGACTGCAGATAGAATCCGCCAAACATACCCAAAGTTTTTTTTTGTTTTGTTTTTTGGTTTTTTTTAAATTTCTCTTCTCTTTTCTCCGTGCATACAGAGAGCGCACGGGCTAGGGGAAGTGAGGGGGGCTGGGAAGCAGAAGCTTTAGGTTTTTATTTTCCTCTTTGCGAAAAGGTGTGCAGATGTAATTACCATTACAGAGAACAGAGTTTTGAGACTGCAGTACAGAAGGACTGTTACAGAGAGCAGGGCTTGGAGACTGGGGAGCAGAAGGACTGTTACAGAGAGCAGAGTTTGGAAACCTGGGTGCAGAAAGATCGTACAGAGAGCAGAGTTTGGAGATGGGGGTGCAGAAAGACTGTTACAGATAGCAGAGTTGGAGAATGACGTGCAGAAAAACTGTTACAAAAAGCAGAGTTTGGAGACTGGGTTGTCCAAGGACCATTACAGAGAGCAGAGTTTTGTGACTGCGGTACAGAAGGACTGTTACAGAGAGCAGAGTTTAGAGACTGAGGTGCAGAAGGAGTGTTGCAGGGAGTAGAAGTTTGAAACTTTGGTGCAGGAGAACTGTGGCAGAGAGCAGAGTTTAGAGACTGAGGTGAAGAAGGACTGTTACCCAGAGCAGAGGTTGGAGACTGGGGTGCAGAAGTACTGATACGGAAAGCAGAGGTTGAAGACTGGGGTGCAGAAGGACCTTTACAGAGAGCAGATTTTGGAGACTGCACTACACGAGGAGTGTTACAGAGAACAGAGGTTGGAGAAGGGGTGCAGAAGGTCTGTTTCAGAGGGCAGAGTTTACAGACTGGGTTGCAGAAGGATCTTACAGAGATGAGATTTTTGAGACTGCAGTACAGAAGGACTTTTACAGAGAGCAGAGGTTGGAGACTGGGGTGGAGAACTGTTTTAGAGAGCAGATGTTGGAGTCTGTGTTGCAAAAGGACTGTTGAAGACAGCAGAGGATAAATACTGGAGTGTAAAAGTACTGTTGCAGAGAGCAGAGTTTGCAGTCTGAGTTGCGGAAGGACTGTTACAGCGGGCAGAGTTTGGAGACTGTGGTGGAAAACGACGGATACAGAAAGCAGAGGTTGGATACTGGGGTGCGTAAGTACCCTTACAAATAACAAAGGTTGGAGACTGCAGTACAGAAGGACTGTTACAGAGAGTAGAGGTTGGATACTGGGGTGAAGAATAACTGTTTTAGAGATCAGAGGTTGGAGACTGGGGTGCAAAATGATCATTGCAGAGAGTAGAGTTGTCAGACTCAGGTGCAGAAAGACTGTTGCAGGGAGCAGATGTTGGAGACTGGGGTGCAGAAGGACTTTCGCAGAGAGCAGATGTTGGAAACTGGGGTGCAAAAGGATTGTTGTAGAGAGCAGAATTTTTAGACTGGGGTGCAGAGGGATCGTTGCAGAGAGCAGAGGTTGGAGACTGGGGTGCAGAAAGACTGTTGCAGACAGCAGACATTGGAAACTGGTGTACAGAAAAATCTTTGCAGACAGCAGAGGTTTGAGACTGGGGTGCAAAAGAACTGTTGCAGAGAGTAGAGTTTCGAGACTGAGGTGTGGAAGGATCGTTGCAGAGAGCAGAGGTCAAAGACTGGGGTGCAGTAGAACTCCTACAGAGAGCACAGTTTTTAGACAAGGTTGTACAAGGATCTTACAGAGAGCAAAGTTGTATACCGATGTGCAGCAGGACTATTACAGAGAGCAGAGGTTGGAGACTGGGGTGCAGAAAGATTGTTGTAGAGAACAGACTTTTCAGACTGAGGTGAAGAAGGACTTTTGCACAGAGCACATGTTGGAGCCTGGGGTGCAGAAGGACTGTTGCAAAGAGCAGAGTTTGGGGAGTGGGGTGCAGAAGGATCGTTGTAGAGAGCAAAATTCTGAGACTGGGGTGCAGAAGGATTATTATAAAGAACAGAGGTTGGAGACTGGGGTGCAGAAGGCCTATTACGGAGAGCAGAGGTTAAAGAAGGAGTTCAGAAGTACATTTACAGAGGGTAGTTTTTGGAGACTGAGGTGCAGAAGTACCGTTGCAGAGAGCAGAGTTTGAAGACTGAGGTGCGGAAGGATTGTTACAGAGAGCAGAGGTTGGGGACTGGGTTGCAGAGGGACTGTTGCAGAGAGCAGAGACAGGACACTGGGGTGTAGAAGGACTGTTGCGGAGAGCACAGGTTAGAGATTAGGGTGCAGAAGGACTGTTGCAGAGAGCAGAGTTTCGAGACTGGGCTACAGAGGCAGAGGTTGGAGATTTTGTGCAGATGGACTGTTGCAGAGAGCAGATGTTGGAGACTGGGGTGCAGAAGGACTGTTAAAGAGAGCAGAGTTTGTAGACTGAGATGCAGAAAGACTATTATAGAGAGCAGAGGTTGGAAATTGTGGTGCAGATGGTCTTATCCAGGAAGCAGAGATTGGAGACTGGGGTACAGAAGGACTGTTACAGAGAGCAGAGTTTGGTGACTAGGGTGCAGAAGACCTGTAAGAGAGAAGAGGTTGGAGACTTCTGTGCAGAAGGATTGTTAAAGGTAGCACAGTTTGGAGACTGGGGTGCAGAAGGATCATTGCAGAGATCAGAGGTTTAAGACTGAGGCTTAGAAGGACTCATACAGAGAGCAGAGGTTGGAGTCTGAGGTGCAGAAGGACTGTTAGTCAAGAGAGTTTGGAGACTGGGGTGCAGAATGACCATTTCAGAGAGCAGAAGTTGGAGACTGGGGTGCTGAAGCATCATTACAGTGAGCAGAGGTTGGAGACTGAGGTGCAGAAAAACTGTTACAGAGAGAATAGGTTGGAGACTGGGGTGCAGAAGGATTCTTTCAGAGAGCAGAGTTTGGAGGTTGGTGTCCAGCAGAATTGTTACAGTTAGCAATGTTTCAAGACTGGGTTTCAGAAGGATCTTACAGAGAGCATTTTGGAGACTGAGGTTCAGAAGGTCTGTTACAGAGAGCAAAGTTTTGAAACTGGGGTGCAGAAAGATTGTTGCAGAGAGCAGAGTTTTCAGACTTAGGTGCAGAAGGAATGTAGCAGGGAGCAGATGTTGGATTCTGGGGTGCAGAGGACTGTTATAGAGAGCAGAGTTTGGAGACTTGGGTGCATAAGGATCGTTACAGAGAGCACAGGTTGGAGAGTTGGGTGCAGAAGAACTGTTACAGAGAGCAGAGCTTGGAGACTGGGGTGCAGAAGGACTGTTGCAGAGAGCAGAGTTTGGAGACTGTGGTGAAGAAGGATCCTTGCAGAGATCGAAGGTTGAAGACTGAGGTGCAGAAGGATCGTTACAGAGAGAAGAGATTGGAGACTGGGGTGAAGCAGGACAGATACAGAGAGCACAGGTGGGAGACTGGGGTGCAGAAGAAATGTTGCAGAGAGCAGAGATTGAAGACTGGGGTGCAGAAGGACTGTTGCAGAGAGCAGAGATTGAAGACTGGGGTGCAGAAGGACTGTAGCAGAGAGCAGAGGTTGGAGACTGCGGTACAGAAGGACTGTTGCAGAGAGCAGACGTGGAAACTGGGATGCAGAAGGATCCTTGCAGAGAGAAGAGGTTGGAGACTGGGGTTTAGAAGGACAGTTGCAGAGAGAAGAAGTTGGAGACTGGGGTGCAGAAGAACTGTTGCAGAGAGCAGAGGTTGGAGACTGAGGTGCAGAAGGACTGTTTCAGAGAACAGAGTTTGGAGACTGGGGAGCAGAATAACTGATACTGAAAGTAGAGTTTGGAGACTGGGGTGCAGAATGACCGTTACAGACATCAGAGTTTGGAGACTACCGTACAGAAGAACTGTTATAGAGAGCAGAGTTTGGAGCCTGAAGTGCAGAAAGACTGTTTCAGAGAACAGAGTTTGGATAATGGGGTGCAGAAGGACCATAGCAGAGAGCAGAGGTTGGAAACTGAGGTGCAGAAGGACTATTATAGAGAGCAAAGTTTGGAGACCGGGGTGAAAAAGGATCTTACACAGAGCAGGGGTTGGAGACTGGGGTGCAGAAGGACTGTTGCAGAGAGCAGAGTTTGGAGACTGGGGTACAGAAAGACTGTTGCAGGGAGCAGTGGTTGGAGACTGAGGTGCAGATGGTTCAATGCAAAGAGAAGAGGTTGGGGACTGGGGTGCATTAGGCTTGTTACAAAAAGCAGAGTCTGGAGACTGGGGTGCAGAAGACCTGTTACAGAGAGCAGAGGTTGGAGACTGGTGTGCAGAAGGATTGTTACAGAGAGCAAAGGTTTGAGTCTGAAGTGCAGAAGGACTCTACAGAGAGCAGAGTTTGGAGACTGGGGTGCAGAAGGATCATGCAGAGAGCAGAGGTTGGAGACTGAGGGGCAGAATGATCATTGCAGAGAGCAGAGGTTTCAGACTGTGGTGCAGAATGGTCGTTACAGAGAGCAGAGGTTGGAAACTGGGGTGCAGAAGGACAGTTACTGAGAGCACAGATGGAGACTGGGGTGCAGAATAAATGTTGCAGAGAGCAGAAGTTTGAGACTGGGGTGCAGAAGGACTGTTTCTGAGAGCAGAGGTTCGAGACTGGGGTGCAGAAGAACTGATACAGAAAGCTGACGTTGGAGACTGGGGTGCAGAAGGACCGTTACAGAGAGCAGAGTTTTGAGACTGCGTTACAGTAGGACTGTTACAGGAGAGCAGAGGTTAGATACTGGGGTGCAGAAGGGCTGATGCAGAGAACAGAGTTTGGAGACTGGGGTGCAGACAAACCGTTTCAGAGAGCAGAGGTTGGAGACTCAGGTGCAGAAGGAATGTTACAGAGAACAGAGATAGGATAGTGGTGTGCAAAAGGACTGATCCAGAGAGCATATGTTGGAGAATGGGGTTCAGAAGGCCTGTTACAGAGAGCAGCGATTGGAGACTGAGGTGCTGAAGGATCATTTCAGAGAGAAGATATTGGAGACTGAGGTGCAGAAGGACTGTTACACAGAGGAGCGGTTGGAGGCTGGGTTTCAGAAGGATTCTTACAGAGAGCAGAGAATGGAGACTGGGGTGCAGAAAGAGTGTTACAGAGAGCAGAGGATGGAGACTGGTGTGCAGAAGAAGTGTTACAGAGAGCAGAGTTTGTAGATTGGTGTCCAGAAGAACTGTTAAAGAGAGCAGAGGTTGGAGACTGAGATGCAGAAGGATTTTTACAGAGAGCAGAGTTTTGACACTGATGTTCAGAAGAACTGTTACAGAGAGCAGAGCTCGGAGACTGGTTTGTAAAAGGATCATTGCAGAGAAAAGAGGTTTGAGACTGAGGTGCAGAAGGATTGTTACAGAGAGCAGAGGTTGGAGACTGGGGTGCAGAAGGACTGTTGCAGATAGCAGAGGTTGTAGACTGGAATGTAGAAGGATTGTTGCAGAGAGTAGAAGTTGGAGATTGGGGTCCAAAAGGACTGTAGCAGAGAGCAGACTTGGAGACTAAGGTGCAGAAGTACAGTTACACTGAGCAGAGGTTGGAGATTGGGGTGCAGAAGGACTGATACAGAAAGCAGAGGTTCGAGACTCAGCTGCAGAAGTACCCTTAGAGAGAGCAGAGGTTGGAGAATGCAGTACAGAAGAACTGTTACAGAGAGCAGAGATTGGAGACTGGGGTGGAGAATGACTGTTGAAGAGAGCAGATGTTGGAGACTGTGGTGCAAAAGGACTGCTGCAGAGAGCAGAACATGGAGAGTGGGGTGAAGAAGGACTGTTGCAGAGACCAGAGGTTGCAGACTGAGTTGCAGAAGGACTGATGTAGGGAACAGATGTTGGATCCTGGGGTGCAGAAGGATCGTTTCGGCGAGCAGAGTATGAAGACTAGGGTGAAGAAGGACTTTTGCAGAGAGCAGATTTTGGAGACTTGGGTTTCAGAAGGACTGTTGCATAGAGCAGTGATTAGAGACTGAGGTACAGAAGGACTGTTACAGAGAGCAGAAGTTGGAGACTGGGGTGCAGATGGATTATTGCAGACAGCAGAGTTTTCACACTAAGGTACAGAACAACTGTTGCAGGCAGCAGATGTTGGAGACTTACTGTTGCAGCGAGCAGATGTTTGAGACTGGGGTGCAGAAGGATCATTGCAGAGAGCAGAGGTTGGCGACTGAGGTGCAGAAGGATAGTTGCAGAGAGCAGAGGTTCGAGACTGGGGTGCAGAAAAATCGTTACAGAGAGCAGAGTTTGGAGACTGGGGTGCAGAAGGACTTTTAACGAGAGCACAGGTTGGAGACTTGGGTGCAGAAGGAATGTTGTGGAGAGCAGAAGTTGGAGATTTGTTTGCAGAAAAACTGTTGCAGAAAGCAGAGGTTGGAGACTGAGGTGCAGAAGGACTGTTGCAGAGAGCAGAGGTAAAAGACTGTGTTGCAGAAGGACTGTTACAGAGAGGAGACGTTGGAGACTGGGTTTCAGAAGGATCTTACAAAGAAAGGAGTTTCGAGACTGAGGTGCAGAAGGATCGTTACAGAGAGCAGAGGCTGGAGACTGCGGTGCAGACGGACTTTTACAGAGAGCAATGGTTTGATACTGGGGTGCAGAAGGAATGTTGCAGAGAGCAGAGGTTGAAGACTGAGGTTCAGAAGGACTGTTGCTGAGAGGAGAGGTTGGAGATTGGCGTGCGGAGGGACTGTTTCAGAGAGCAGAGGTTTTAGACTGCAATATAGAAAGACTGTTGCAGAGAGTAGAGTTTGAAAATTTGGGTCCAGAAGGAGTGTAGCAGAGAGCAGAGGTTGGAGACTAAGGTGCAGAAGTACAGTTACACAGAGCACAGTTTGGAGACTGGGGTGCAGAAGGACTGATACAGAAAACAGAGGTTGGAGACTCAGGTGCAGAAGTACCCTTACCGAGAGCAGAGTTTGGAGAATGCAGTACAGAAGGACTGTTACAGAGAGCAGAGGTTGGAGACTGGGGTGGAGAATGACGGTTGCAGAGAGCAGATGTTGGAGACTGGGGTGCAAAAAGACTGTTGCAGAGAGTAAAGGATAGAGACTGGGGTGCAGAAGGACTGTTGCAGAGAGCCTAGTTTGCAGACTGAGTTGCAGAAGGACTGTTAGTGAAGAAAGAGTTTGGAGAAGGTGGTGCAAAACGACTGATATAGAAAGCAGAGGTTGGATACTGGGATGGATAAGTACCCTTACAGAGAACAGAGTTTGGAGACGGCAGTACAGAAGGACTGTTACAGAGAGCCGAGGTTGCAGACTGGGGTGCAGAAGGACTGTTATAGAGAGCAGAGTTTGCAGACTGGGTTTCAGAAGGGTCTTACAGAGAGATGAAGTTGGAGACTGAGGTACAGAAGGACTGTTGCAGAGAGCAGACATTGGAGTCTGGGGTGCAGAAGGATCGTTGGGGCGAGCAGAGTACAGAGACTTGGGTGTAGATGGACTGTTGCAGAGAGCAGAGGTTGGAGTCTGGGGTGTATAAGGACTGTTTCAAAGAGAAGATGTTTGAAACTTGTGTGCAGAAGGACTGTTTCATAGAGCAGAGATTGGATACTGAGGTACAGAAAGACTGTTACAGAGAGCAGAGTTTGGAGACTGGGGTGCAGATGGATTATTGCAGAGAGCAGAGTTTTCAGACTGAGGTACAGAAAAACTTTTACAGAGAGAAGATGGTGGAGACTGGGGTTCACAAGGACTGTTGCAGAGAGCAGAGGTTGAAGACTGGTGTGCAGAATGATCTTTGCAGAGAGCAGAGGTGGGAGAATGAGGTGCAGAAGGATCGTTGCAGAAAGCACAGGTTGGAGACTGGGGTGCAGAAGTAATGTTTTCGAGAGCAGTATTTGGAGACTTGGGTGCAGAAGGACAGTTGTAGAAAGCAGAGTTTGGAGACTGAGGTGCAGAAAGACTATTACATTGAGCAGAGGTTAGAGACTGGGGTGCAGAAGGACTGATAGAGAAAGCAGATGTTGGAGACTGGGGTGCAGAAAGACAGTTACAGAGGGCAAAGGTTGGAGAATCCGGTACAGAAGGAAAGTTACAGTGAGCAGAGGTTGGAGAGTGGTGTGCAGAAAGACCTTCCAGAGAGCAGATATTGGAGACTGGGGTGAAAAAGGACTGTTGTAAAGAGCAGAGGTTGGAGACTGGGGTGAAGAATATCGATGCAGAGAGTAGAAGTTGGAGACTGGGGTTCTGAAGGCCTCTTAAAGAGAGCAGAATTGGAGACTGGGATACATAAGGCCTATTACAGAGAGCAGAGTTTAGAGACCGGATGTAGAAGGACTGTTACAGACAGCAGAGTTTGAATACTGGGTTTCCGAAGGGTCTTACAGAGAGCACAGTTTGGAGACTGAGGTACAGAAATACTGTTTCTAAGAGCAGAGGTTGGAGACTGGGTGCAGAAGGATTATTGAAGAGAGCAGAGATTTCAGACTGAGGTACACAAGAACTGTTGCAGAGAAAAGATGTTGTAGACTGGGTTACAGAAGGACTGTTACAGCGAGCACAGGTATGAGACTGGGGTGCACAAAGATCGTTGCAGAGAGCAGAGGTTGGAGACTGGGGTGCAGATGGACTGACACAGAGAGCAGAGTTTGGAGGCTGGGGTGCAGAAGGTCTGTTACAAAGAGCAGAGTTTGGAGACTGGGATGATGAAGGACTGTTACAGAGAGCAGAGTTTGAAGACTGGGTTGCAGAAGGATCTTACAGAGAGAAGAGGATGGAGACTGAAGTGCAGAAGCACTGTTACAGAGAGTGGAGGTTGGAGACTGAGGTACAGAAGGACAGTTGCAGAGAGCAGAGGTTGGAGACAGAGGTGCAGAAGGATCGTTACAGAGAGCAGAGGTTGAAGACTGGGGTGCAGACGGACTTTTACAGAGAGCAATATTTTGATACTGGGGTTTAGAAGGAATGTTTCCGATATCAGAGATTGGAGACTGATGTTCAGAAGGACTGTTGCTGAGAGTAGAGGTTGGAGATTAGCGTGCAGAAGGACTGTTGCAGAGAGCAGAGGTTTTAGAGTGCAATGTAGAAGGACTGTTTCAGAGATTAGAGTTTGGAAATTGGGGTTCCAAAGGAGTGTACCAGACAGCAGAGGTTGAAGACTAAGGTGCAGAAGTACCGTTACACAGAGCACAGTTTGGAGACTGGGATGCAGAAGGACTTATACAGAAAACAAAGGTTGGAGACTCGGGTGCAGAAGTACCCTTACCGAGAGCAAAGTTTGGAGAATGCAGTACAGATGTACTGTTACAGAGAGCAGAGGTTGGAGACTGAGGTGGAGAATGACTGTTGCAGAGAGCAGATGTTGGAGACTGGGGTGCAAAAAGACTGTTGCAGAGAGTAGAGGATGGAGACTGGTGTTCAGAAGGACTGTTGCATACAGCAGAGGTTGGAGACTGGGGTGTAGAAAGACTGTTGCATAGAGCAGAGGATGGAGACTGGGGTGTAGAAGGACTGTTTAAGAGAGCAGATGTTAGAGACTTGTGCACAGAAGGATTGTTTCATAGAGCAGAGATTGGAGACTGAGATACAGGAGGACTGTTACAGAGAGCAGAGGTTGGAGACTGGGTTGCAGATGGAGGATTACAGAGAGCGGAGTTTTCAGACTGAGGTTTAGAAGAACTGTTGCACAAAGCAGATGTTGGAGCCTGGGGTTCACAAGGACTGTTGCAGAGACAAGAGGTTTGAGACTGGGGTGCAGAAGGATCGTTGCAGAGAACAGAGGACACAGACTTAGGTGCAGAAGAATAGTTGCAGAGAGTAGAGGTTCGAGACTGGGGTGCAGAAGGATCGTTACAGAGATCAGAGTTTGGAGACTGGGGTGCAGAAAGACTTTTACAGAGAGCACAGTTTGGAGACTGGGATGCAGAAGGTCAGTTACAGGTAGCAGACGTTGGAGACTAGGTTTCAGAACGATCTTACAGAGAAAAGAGTTTGGAGACTGCGGTGCAGGAGGACTGTTACAGAGAGCGGATGTTTGAGACTAGGGTGCAGAAGGATCATTACAGAGAGCAGAGGTTGGAGACTGGGGTGAAGATGGACTTTTACAGAGAGCATAGGTTTCATACTGGGGTGCAGAAGGAAAGTTGCAGAGAGCAGATGTTGGAGACTGGGGTTCAGAAGGACTGTTGCTGAAAGCAGAGGTTGGAGACTGAGGTGCAGAAGGACTGTTAGAGAGAGCAGAGGTTGGATACTGGGGTGCAGAAGGACTGACAAAGAAAGCAAATGTTGGAGACTGGGGGGCAGAAGGACCGTTACAGAGAGCAGAAGTTGGAGACTCTGGTACAGAAGGACTTTTAGAGAGAGCAGAGTTTGGAGACTGGGGTGTAGAAGGACTGTTGCAGAAAACAGAGTTTAGAGACTGGGGTGCAGGAGGACCGTTGAGGAGAGCAGAGTTTGGAACTAGGTTCCAGAAAAACTGTTACAGCGAGCAGGGGTTGGAGAGTGGTGTGCAGAAGGATCTTACAGAGAGCAGAGGTAAGAGACTGGGGTGTAGAAGGACTGTTTCAGAGAGAAGAGGTAGGAGACTGGGGTGCAGAAGGATCGTTGCAGAGAGTAGAGGTATGAGACTGGGGTGCAGAAGGCTCCTTACAGAGAGCATAGGTTGGAGGCTGGGATGCAGAAGGCCTGTTACAGAGAGCAGAGGTTGGAGACTAGGGTGCAGAAGGACTGTTACAGAGAGCAGAGTTTGCAGACTGAGTTTCAGAAGGGTCTTCCAGAGAGCAGAGTTAGGAGACAGAGGTACAGAAAGACTGTTACTAAAAGCAGAGTTTGGAGATTGGGGTGTAGAAGGACTGTTTAAGAGAGCAGATGTTAGAGACTTGTGCACAGAAGGATTGTTGCATAGAGCAGAGATTGGAGATTGAGATACAGAAGAACTGTTGCAGAGAGCAGAGGTTGGAGACTGGCGTGCAGATGGACTGATACAGAGAGCAGAGGTTGGAGACTGGGATGCAGAAGGCCTGTTACAGAGCAGAATTGGAGACTGGGGTGCAGAAGGATCTTACAGAAAGCAGAGTTTGGAGACTGAGGTGCAGAAGGACCCTTGCAAAGAGCAGAGGTTTGAGACTGAGGTACAGAAGGATAGTTACAGAGAGAAGAGGTTGGAGACTGGGGTGCAGAAATCTTTTGCTAAGAGCAGAGGTTTTAGACTGGGGTGTAGAAGGACTGTTGCAGAGAGTAGAGTTTGGAGATTGGGGTCCAGAAAAACTGTTACAGAGAGCATATTTTTGGAGACGGGTGGAGAAGGACTGTTGCAGAGAGAAGATGCTGGAGACTGGGGTGAAAAAGAAAAGTTGCAGAGAGCAGAGGATGGAAACTGGGGTGCAGAAGTATCCTTGGGGTGAGCAGAGTATGGAGAATGGGGTGTAGAAGGACTGTTACAGAGAGCAGAGGTTTGATACTGGGATGCAGACGGACTTTTACAGAGAGCAATATTTTGATACTGGGGTTTAGAAGGAATGTTTCCGATATCAGAGGTTGGAGACTGAGGTTCAGAAGGACTGTTGCTGAGAGTAGAGGTTGGAGATTAGCGTGCAGAAGGACTGTTGCAGAGAGCAGAGGTTTTAGAGTGCAATGTAGAAGGACTGTTTCAGAGATTAGAGTTTGGAAATTGGGGTTTCGAAGGAGTGTACCAGATAGCAGAGGTTGAAGACTAAGGTGCAGAAGTACCATTACACAGAGCACAGTTTGGAGACTGGGATGCAGAAGGACTTATACAGAAAACAGAGGTTGGAGACTCGGGTGCAGAAGTACCCTTACCGAGAGCAAAGTTTGGAGAACGCAGTACAGATGGACTGTTACAGAGAGCAGAGGTTGGAGACTGAGGTGGAGAATGACTGTTGCAGAGAGCAGATGTTGGAGACTGGGGTGCAAAAAGACTGTTGCAGAGAGTAGAGGATGGAGACTGGTGTGCAGAAGGACTGTTGCATACAGCAGAGGTTGGAGACTGGGGTGTAGAAGAACTGTTGCGTAGAGCAGAGGATGGAGACTGAGGTGTAGAAGAACTGATACAGAAAGCAGAAGTTGGAGACTTGGATTCAGAATGAATTTTAACGAGAGCAGAGGATTGATACTGCAGTATAGAAGGACTGTTACAGAGAGCAGAGGTTGGAGACTGGGTTGCAGAAGGATCTTACAGAGAGCAGAGCTTGGAGACTGAGGTGCAGATGGACCGTTACAGAGAGTAGAGGTTGGATACTGACGTGCAGAAGGACCATTGCAGAGAGCAGAGGTGGAGTCAGAGGTGGAGAAGAAATTTTACAGAGAGCAGAGATTGGAGACTGTGGTATAGAAGGACTGCAGCAAATAGCAGTTTTTGGAGACTGGGGTGAAGAAGGACTGTTGCAGGGAGCAGGTGTTAGAGACTTGGGTGCAGTAGTACTGTTGCAGAGAGCAGAATTTGGAGACTGAGGTTCAGAAGGACTGTTACAGAGAGCAGAGGTTGGAGACTGGGGTGCAGAAGGACTGATACAGAGAGCAGAGTTTGGAGACTGGGGTGCAGAAGGCCTGTTAAAGAGAGCAGAGGTTGGAGACTGGGTGCAGAAGGGCTGATACAGAGAGCAGAGTTTGGACACTGGGTTGCAGAAGGATATTACGTAGAGCAGAGTTTGGAGTCTGAGGTGCAGAAGGATTGTTACAGAGAGCAGAGGTTGGTGACTGAAATGCAGTAGGATCATTGCTGAGAGCAGTGTTTGGAGACTGGTTTGCAGAAGGATCGTTGCTGAGAGCAGAGTTTGGAGACTTGAGTGAAGAAGGACGATTGCAGAGAGCAGATGTTGGAGACTGGGATGCAGAAGGACTGTTTCAGAGAGCAAAGTTTGGACACTGGGTTGCAGAAGGACTGTTACACAGAGCAGAGGTTGAAGACTGGGGTGTAGAAGAACTGATACAGAAAGCAGAAGTTGGAGACTTGGATTCAGAATGAATTTTAACGAGAGCAGAGTATTGATACTGCAGTATAGAAGGACTGTTACAGAGAGCAGAGGTTGGAGACTAGGGTACAGAAGGACTTTTGCAGAGAGCAGAGGTTGAAGACTAGGGTACGGAAGGACTTTTGCAGAGAGCAGAGTTTTGAGACTGAGGTGCAGAAGGACTGTAAAAGAGAGCAGAGTTTGGAGACTGTGGTGCTGAAGGACTGATACAGAAAGCAGACGTTGGAGACTGGGGTGCAGAAGGATCTTACAGAGAGCAGAAGTTAGAGACTGCGGTCAGAAGGACTGTTACAGAGATCAGAGGTTGGAGACTGGGGTGGAGAAGGACTTTTTCAGAGAGTAGATGTTGGAGACTGTTGTGCAGAAGAACTGTTGCAGAGAGCCGAAGTTGGAGACTGGGGTGCAGAAGGATTTTTGCAGGGAGTAGAGGTTGGATATGACGTGCTGAAGGACTCTTGCAGACAACAGAGGTTGGAGAATGGGGTGCAGAAGGACCGTGGCAGAGAGCAGATATTGGAGACTGAGGTGCAGAAGGATTGTTACAGAGAGCAGAGGTTGGAGACTGAGGTGAAGAAGGACTGTGACAAAGATCAGAGTTTGGAGACTGGTTTTCAGAAGGATCTTTCAGAGAGCAGAGGTTGGACACTGGGGTGCAGACGAACTGTTGCACAGAGTAAAAGTTGGAGACTGGGGTAGAGAAGGACTGTTACAGAGAGAAGATATTTGAGACTGAGATGCAGTAGGACTTTTACAAAGAGCAGAGATTGGAGACTGGGGTGCAGAAGGACTGATATAGAAAGCAGAGTTTGGAGACTTGGGTCCAGAATGAACCTTAACGAGAGCAGAAGTTGGAGACTGCAGTATAGAAAGAATGTTCCAGAGAGCAGAGGTTGGAGACTAGGGTACAGAAGGTCTGTTGCAGAGAGCACAGGTTGGAGAATGGGATGCAGAAGGACTTTTTCAGAGAGCAGAGTTTGGAGACTGAGGTGCAGAAGGACTGTAACAGAGAGCAGAGTTTAGAGACTGTGGTGCTGAAGGACTGATACAGAAATCAGAGGTTAGAGTCTGGGGTGCAGAAGGACCATTGCAAAGAGCAGAGGTTGGAGACTTGGATGGGGAAGAATTGTTACAGAGAGCAGAGTTTGGAAACTGGAGTGCAGAAGGATCTTACAGAGAGCAGAAGTTAGAGACTGCGGTACAGAAGGACTGTTACAGAGATCAGAGGTTGGAGACTGGGGTGAAGAAAAAATTCTTCAGAGAGTAGAAGTTGGAGACTGGGGTGCAGAAGGATTGTTGCAGTGAGTAAAGGTTAAATATGACGTGCTGAAGGACTCTTGCAGAAAACAGAGGTTGGAGAATGGGGTGCAGAAGGACCGTTGCAGAGAGCAGATTTTGGAGACTGAGGTGCAGAGGTTGGAGACTGAGGTTAAAAAAAAAAAAACTGTGACAAAGATCAGAATTTGGAGACTGGGGTGCAGAAAGATCTATCAGAGAGCAGAGTTTGGAGACTGGGGTGCAGACCAACTGTTGCACAGAGTAGAGGTAGGAGACTGGGGTGCAGAAGGACTGTTACAGAGAGATGAGTTTAGAGACTGGATTGCAGAAAGATCTTACATAGAGCAGAGGTTGGAGACTGAGGTGAAGAAAAAATGATACTCATAGCAGAGTTTGGAGACTGGGGTGAAGAAGGACTGTTGCCGAGAACATAGGTTGGAGACTGGCATGCAGAAGGACCGTTGCAGAGAACAGAGGTTGGAGACTGAGGTGGAGATGGAATGCTACAGAGAGCAGAGTTTGGATACTGGGGTGCAGAAAAATTTTCAGAGAGCAGAGCTTTGGAGACTGGGGTGCAGAAAGACTTTTGCTGAGAGCAGAGGTTGGAGACTGGGTTACAAAGTATCATCGCAGAGAGCAGAGGTTTAAGACTGGGGTGCAGTAGGACCATTGCAGAGGTAAGATTTTGGGTACTGAGGTGCAGAAGGATTGTTGGAGATTACAGAGCTTGGGAACTGGGGTTTAGAAGAGTCGTTGTAGAGAGCAGAGTTTTGAGATTGGGTTTCAGAAGGACTGTTACAGAGAACAGAGTTTGGAGACTGCGGTGCAGAAGTCCTGTTACAGAGAGTAGAGTTTGTTGAAGGGATGCAGAACGACTGTTACAGAGGGCAGAGTTTGGAGACTGGGTTGCAGAAGGATCTTACAGAGAGCAGTTGTGGAGACTTAGGTTCAGAAGGACTGTTACAGGGAGTAGAGGTTAGAGACTGAGGTGCAGAAGGATTGTTGCAGAGAGCAGAGTTTAAAGTCTCGGGTGCAGAAAAACTGTTGCAGATAACAGAGGTTGGAGACTGGGGTGCGGAAGGACTGTTGCAGAGAGCAGGTGTTGGAAACTTGGGTGCAGTAGGACTGTTGCAGAGAGCAGAATTTGGAGACTCGGTTGCAGCAGGACTGATACAGAAATCAGAGGTTGGAGACTGGGGTGTAGAAGGACCGTTACGGAGAGCAGAGTTTGGGCGGACTGTTACAGAGAGCAGAGGTTAGAGAATGGTTTATAGAAGAACTGTTTCAGAGTGCGGATGTTGGAGACTGGGATTCAGAAGTACTAAATCAGAGAGAAGAGTTTGGAGACTTCGGTGCAGAAAAACTGTCGCAGAGAGCAGAGGTTGGAGACTGAGGTGCAGAAAGAATGTTACAGAGAGCAAAGTTTGGAGACTGGGGTGCAGAATTACTGATACAGAAAGCAGAGGTTGGAGACTGGGTTGCAGCAGGACCGTTGAAGAAAGCAGAGGTTGGAGACTGGGTTGGAGAAGGAATGTTACAGAGAGCAGAGTTTGGAAACTATGGTGCAGAAGGAACTTACAGAGAACAGCGGTTGGAGACTGGGGTGCAGAAGGAGTGTTAAGGAGAGGAGACGTTGGAGACTGGTGTGCAGAAGGACTGTTGCAGAGAACAGCTTTTGGAGACTGGGGTGCATAAGGATCATTGCAGAGAGCAGAGGTTGGAACTGGGGTGCAGAAAAACTGTTACAGAGAGCAGAGGTTGGAGACTGGGGTGCAGAAAGATCGTTTAAGAGAGCAGAAGTTGGAAACTGAGTTGCAGAAGAATCTTTGCAGAGAGGAAAGGTGGAGACTGTGGTGCAGAAGGATCGTTACAGAGAGAAGAGGTGGGAGACTGCAGTGCAGAAGGACTGTTACAGAGAGCACAGGTCGGAGTCTGTGGTGCAGAAGGAATGTTGCAGAAAGCAGAGGTTGGAGACTGCGGTGCAGAAGGACCGTTGCAGAGAGCAGTGGTTGGGGACTGAGATGCAGAAGGACTGTTACACAGAGCAGACGTTGGAGACTGGGGTGAACAATTATGATACTGAAAGCAGAGGTTTCAGACTGGGGTGCAGAAAGACCATTACAGAGAGCAGAGGTTGCAGACTGGCGTGAAGAAGGACTGTTTTAGAGAACAGAGTTTACAGACTGAGGTGAAGGACGACTGTTACAGAGAGCAGTGGTGGAGACTGGGTTGCAGAAAGATCGTGCAGAGAGTAGAGGTTTCAGACTGAGGCGCAGAAGGACTGTAACAGAGAGCAGTGGTTGGAGATTGAGGTGCAGAAGGACTGTTACAGAGAGCATAGTTTGGTGACTGAGGTTCAGAAGGACTGTTACTGAAAGCAGGGGTTGGAAATTGGGGTGCAGAAGGACCGTTACAAAGAGCAGAGGTTGGAGACTGCAGTATAGAAAGACTTTAACAGAAAGCAGAGGTTTGAGAATATGGTGCAGAAGGACTGTTACAGAGAGAAGAGGTTGGAGAGTGGGTTGCAGAAGGATTGTTACAGAGAGCAGCATTTTGAGACTGGGGTGCAGAAGGACTGTTACACAGAGCAGAGGTTGAAGACTGCGGTGTACAAGGACTGTTGCAGAGAGCAGAGTTTGGAGACTTGGGTGAAGAAGGACTGTTGCAGAGAGGAGAATTTGGAGACTGGGGTGCCTAAGATTCTTACAGAGAGCAGAAGTTAGAAACTGCGGCACAGAAGGAGTGTTACAGAGAGCAGAGGTTGGAGACTAGGGTACAGAAGGTCTGTTGCAGAGACACAGGTTGAAGAATGGGATGCAGAAGGACTTTTGCAGAGAGCAGAGTTTAGAGACTGAGTTGCAGAAGGACTGTAACAGAGAGCAGAGTTTAGAGACTCTGGTGCTGAAGGACTGATACAGAAATCAGAGGTTAGAGACTGGGGTGCAGAAAAACCATTGCAAAGAGCAGAGGTTGGAGACTTGGGTGGGGAAGAAATGTTACAGAGAGCAGAGTTTGGAAACTGGAGTGCAGAAGGATCTTACAGAGAGCAGAAGTTAGAGACTGCGGTACAGAAGGACTGTTACACAGATAAGAGGGACAGTTACACATAGCACAGGTTGGAGATTGGGGTGCAGAAGGACTGATACATAAAGCAAAGGTTGGAGACTCGGGTGTAAAAGTACCCTTACAGAGAGCAGAGGTTGGAGACTGAGATGCAGAAGGACCATTGCAGAGAGCAGAGGTGGAGACAGAGGTGAAGAAGGATTGTTACTGAGAGCAGAGGTTGGAGACTGGGGGGCAGAAGGACTGTTGCAGATAGCAGAGTTTGGAGAATTGGATGAAGAAGGACTGTTCCAGGGAGCAGGTGTTGGAGACTTGGGTGCAGAATGACTGTTGCAGACAGCAGAATTTGGAGACTGAGTTTCAGAAGGACTGTTACATGAGCAGAGTTTGGAGACTGGTGTTCAGAAGGACTGATACAGAAAGCAGAGGTTGGAGTCTGTGGTGCAGAAGGACTGTTGCAGAAAGCAGAGTTCGGAGACTGCAATAAAGGAGGACTGTTACAGAGAACAGAGGTTGGAGAATGGTTTATAGAAGAAGTGTTTCAGAGTGCAGATGTTGGAGACTGGGGTTTAGAAGAACTGTTGCAAAGAGCAGAGTTTGGAGACTGCGGTTCAGAAGAACTGTCACAGAGAGCAGAGGTTGGAGACTGAGGTGCAGAAAGAATGTTACAGAGAGCAAAGTTTGGAGACTGGGGTGCAGAATTACTGATACAGAAAGAAGATGTTGAGACTGGGGTGCAGAAGGACCGTTACTGAGAGCAGAGGTTGGAGACTGTGGTACAGAAGGACTGCTGCAGAGAGCAGAGATTAGAGAATGGGGTGCAGAAGGACTGTTACAGAGAGCAGATGTTAGAGAATGGGGTGAAGAAGTAAGATTGCAGAGTTCAGAGGTTGAAGACAGAGGTGCAGAAGGACTGTTACAGAGAGTAGAGTTTGGAAACCGTGGTTCAAAAGTACTTATACAGAAAGCAGAGGTTTGAGACTGGGGTGCAGAAGGACCGTTACTGAGAGCATAGGTTGGAGACTGCGGTACAGAAGGACTGTTACAGAGAGCAGACGTTGGAGACTGGGGAGTAGAAGGACTGATGCAGAGAACAGATGTTGGAGACTGGGTTGTAGCAGGACCATTGAAAAAAGCAGAGGTTGTAGACTGGGTTGGAGAAGGATGCTACAGAGAGCAGAGATTGAAAACTGGGGTTCAGAACGACCTTACAGAGAAAAGAGGTTGGAGACTGCAGTGCAGAAGGAGTGTTGAGGAGAGGAGACGTTGGAGACTGGGGTGCAGAAGGACTGTTGCAGAGAGTAGATGTTGGAGTCTGGGGTGCATAAGGATCATTGCAGAGAGCAGAGGTTGTAGACAGGGGTGCAGAAGGACGGTTGCAGAGAGCAGAAGTTGGATTCTGAGGTGCAGAAAAACAGTTAAAGAGAGCAGAGGTTGGAGACTGGGGTGCAGAAGGATCGTTGAAGAGAGCAGAGATTGGAGACTGAGTTGCAGAAGAATCGTTGAAAAGAGCAGAGGTGGAGACTGGGCTGCAGAAGGATCGTTAAAGAGATAAGAGGTGGGAGACTGCAGTGCAGAAAGACTGTTACAGAGAGCACAGGTTGGAGACTGGGGTGCAGAAGGAATGTTGCAGAAAGCAGAGGTTGGAGACTGGGGTGTAGAAGGACTGTTGCAGAGAGCAGAGGTGGGAGACTGCGGTGCAGAAGGACTGTTACAGAGAGTAGAGGTTGCAGACTGGCGTGCAGAAGGACTGTTTCAGAGAGCAATGTTTGGATACTGGGGTGCATAAGGCCTGCTACAGAGAGCAGAGGTTGGAGACTGGGTTGCAGAATGACTGTTATAGAGAGCAGAGTTTTGAGGCTGGGTTGCAGAAGGATCTTACAGTGAGCAATGTTTGGTGACTGTGGTGCAGGACGAATGTTACAGAGAGCAGAGGTTGGAGACTGGGGTGCAGAAGGATTGTTACAGAGAGCAGAGGTTGAAGACTGGGGTGCATAAGGACTGTTACACAGAGCAGATGTTGAAGACTGGGGTGTAGAAGCACTGTTGCAGAGAGTAGAGGTTGGAGACTTGGGTGAAGAAGGACTGTTGCAGAGAGCAGAATGTGGAGAGTTAGTTGCAGAAGGACTTTTAAGGAGAGGAGACGTTGGAGACTAGGGTGCAGAAGGATCGTTGCAGAGAGCAGAGGTTGGAGACTGATGTGGAAAAAGACTGTTACAGAGAGCAGAGCTTGGAGACTGGCGTGCAGAAGGCCTGTAATGGAGAGCAGAGTGTGGAGAAGGTTTCCAGAAGGACTGATACAGATCACAGAGTTTGGAGACTGGGTTTAAGAAGGATCTAAAAGAGACCAGATGTTGGGGATCCAGGTGCAGAATGACTGTTACAGAGAGTAGTGGTTGGAGACTGAGGTTCAAAAGGATCGTAGCAGAGAACAGCGTTTTAAGACTGAGGTGCAGAAGGACTGTTGCAGAGAGCAGAGGTTGGAGACTGGGGTGCAGAAGGACTGTTGCAGAGAGCAGAGGTTGGAGACTGAGGTGCAGAATTATTGTATCAGAGAGCAGAGTTTGGAGACTGGGTTGCAGAAGTATTGTTACAGCGAGCAACATTTGGAGACTGGTTTGCAGAAGGATCTTGCAGAGAGCAGAGGTTGGAGACTGGGGGCAGAAAAACTGTCGTAGAGAGCAGATGTTGGAGAATGGGGTCCAGAAGGATCCTTGCAGAGAGTAGAGATTGGAGACTGGGGTGCAGAAGGCCTCTTAGAGAGAGCAGAGTTTGGAGACTGGTGTGCACAAGGCCTGTTACAGAGAGCAGAGGTTGGAGACTGGTGTGCAGAAGGACTGTTACAGAGAGCAGAGTTTGCAGACTGGGTTTCAGAAGGGTCTTACAGAGAGATGAGGTAGGAGCCTGAGGTACAGAAGGACTGTTGCAGAGAGCAGACATTGGAGACTGGGGTGCAGAAGAATCGTTGGGGTGAGCAGAGTATAGAGACTGGGGTGTAGATGGACTGTTGCAGAGAGCAGAGGTTAAAGTCTGGGGTTTAGAAGGGCTGTTTCAGAGACCAGATATTGGAGACTGAAGTACAGAAGAACTGTTTCATAGAGCAGAGATTGGAGACTGAGGTACAGAAGGACTGTTACAGAGAGCAGAGTTTGGAGACTGGGCTGCAGATGGATTATTGAAGAGAGCAGATTTTTCAGACTGAGGTACAGAAGAACTTTTGCAGAGAGAAGATGTTGGAGATTTGTGTGCAGAAGGATCTTTGAAGAGAGCAGAGGTTGGAGAATGAGGTGCAGAAGGATCGTTGCAGAAAGTACAGGTTGGAGACTGGGGTGCAGAAGGAATGTTGTAGAGAGCAGTATTTGGAGACTTGGGTGGAGAAGGACTGTTGCAGAAAGCAGAGTTTGGAGACTGAGGTGCAGAAAGACTGTTACATTGAGCAGAAGTTGGAGACATGGGTGCAGAAGGACTTATATAGAAAGCAGATGTTGGAGACTGGGGTGCAGAAGGACCGTTACAGAGGGCAATGTTTGGAGAATCCGGTACAGAACGACAGTTACAGTGAGCAGAGGTTGGAGACTGGTGTGCAGAAAAATCTTACAGAGAGCAGATGTTGGAGACTGGGGTGCAAAAGGACTGTTGTAGAGAGCAGAGTTTGGAGACTGAGGTACAGAAGGACTGTTACTAAGAGCAGAGGTTGCAGACTGCGTGCAGAAGAATTATTGCAGAGAGCAGAGATTTCAGACTGAGGTACACAAGAACTGTTACAGAGAGCAGATGTTGTAGACTGGGTTACACAAGGACTGTTACAGCGAGCACAGGTATAAGACTAGGGTGCAGAAGGATCGTTGCAGAGAGCAGAGGTTGGAGACTGGGGTGCAGATTGACTGACACAGAGAGCAGAGTTGGGAGACTGGGGTGCAGAAGGTCTGTTACAGAGAGCAGAGTTTGGAGACTTGGATAATGAAGGACTGTTACAGAGAGTAGAGTTTGGAGACTAAGTTTCACAAGGATCTGACAGAGAGCAGAGGTTGGAGACTGAAGTTCAGAAGCACTGTTACAGAGAGTGGAGGTTGGAGACTGAGGTGCAGAAGGACAGTTGCAGAGAGCAGAGGTTGGAGACCGAGGTGCAGAAGGACTCTTGCAGAGAGGAGAGGTTTTAGACTGGGATGTAGAAGGACTGTTGCAAAGAGTAGCTGTTGGAGATTGGGGTCCAGAAGCACTGTAGCAGAGAGCAGACTTGGAGACTAAGGTGCAGAAGTACAGTTACACAGAGCAGAGGTTGGAGATTGGGGTGCAGAAGGACTAATACAGAAAGCAGACTTTTGAGACTCAGGTGCAGAAGTACCCTTAGAGAGAGCAGAGATTGGAGAATGCAGTACAGTAGGACTATTACAGAGAGCAGAGTTTGGAAACTGGGGTGAGAAGGATCTTTCAGAGAGCAGAGTTTGGAGACTGGGGTGCCAAAGGACTGTTGCAGAGAGCCGAGGATGGAGACTGTGCTGCAGAAGGACTGTTGCAGAGAGCAGACGTTGCAGACTGAGTTGCAGAAGGACTGTTACAGAGGGCAGAGTTGGCAGACTCTGGTGCAAAACCACTGATACAGAAAGCAGATGTTGGGTACTGGGGTGCATAAGGACCCTAACGGAGAACAGAGGTTGCAGACTGCGGTACAGAAGGACTGTTACAGAGAGCAGAGTTTGGAGACTGGGGTGCAGATGAACTGATGTAGAGAACAGATGTTAGAGACTGGGGTGCAGAAGTATCGTTGGGGCGAGCAGAGAATGGAGACTGGAGTGTAGAAGGACTGTTGCAGAGAGCAGAGTTTGGAGACTGGGGTGCAGAAGTATCGTTGGGGCAAGCAGAGAATGGAGACTGGAGTGTAGAAGGACTGTTGCAGAAAGCAGAGTTTGGAGACTGGCGTGCAGAAGGATCGTTGGGGCGAGCAGAGTATGGATACTGGGGTCTAGAAAGACTGTTGCAGAGAGCAGAGGTTGAAGACTGGGGTGTCGAAGGACTGTTTCAGAGAGAAGATGTTGGAGACTTGGATGCAGAAAAACTGTTGCATAGAGCAGAGATTGGAGACTGAGGTACAGAAGGATTGTTACAGAGAGTAGAGGTTGGAGACTGGGGGTCAATGGATTATTGCAGAGAGCAGAGTTTTCAGACTGAGGTACAGAAGAACTGTTGCAGAGAGCAGATGTTCGAGACTTGGTTCACAAGGACTGTTGCAGCGAGCAGAGGTTTTAGACTGTGGTGCCAAAGGATCTTTGCAGAGAGCAGAGCTTGGTGACTGAGGTGCAGAAGGATCGTTGAGTAGAGCAGAGTTTTGAGACTGGGGTGCAGAAGGATCATTACAGAGAGCAGAGTTTGGAGACTTGCATGCAGAAGGAATGTTGCAGAGAGCAGAGGTTGGAGACTTGGGTGCAGAAGGACTGTTGCAGAAAGCAGAGGTTGGAGACTGTGGTGCAGAAAGACTGTTACATTGAGCAGAGGTTGGAGACTGGGGTGCAGAAGGACTGATAGAGAAAGCAGATGCTGGAGACTGGGGTGCAGAAGGACCTTTACAGAGGGCAATATTTGGAGAATCTGGTACAGAAGGACAGTTACAGTGAGCAGAGTTTGGAGACAGGTGTGCAGAAAGATCTTACAGAGAGCAGATGTTGGAGACTGGGGTGCAAAAGAACTGTTGTAGAGAGCAGAGATTGGAGACTGGGGTGCAGAATATTGTTGCAGAGAGTAGAAGTTGGAGACTGGGGTACTTAAGGCCTCGTACAGAGAGCAGAGTTTGAAGACTGGGATACAGAAGGCCTGTTTCAGGGAGCAGAGTTTAGAGACTGGGTGCAGAAAGACTGTTACAGACTGCAGAGTTTTAATACTTGGTTTCCGAAGGGTCTTACAGAGAGCAGAGTTTGGAGACTGAGGTACAGAAGGACTGTTACTAAGAGCAGAGGTTGAAGACTGGGTGCAGAAGGATTATTGCAGAGAACAGAGATTTCAGACTGAGGTACACAAGAACTGTTGCAGAGAGCAGATGTTGTAGACTGGGTTACACAATGACTGTTACAGCGAGCACACGTATGAGACTGGGGTGCAGAAGGATTGTTGTAGAGAGCAGAGGTTGGAGACTGGGGTGCAGATGGACTGACACAGAGAGCAGAGTTTGGAGACTGGGGTGCAGAAGGTATGTTACAGAGAGCAGAGTTTAGAGACTGGGGTAATGAAGGACTGTTACAGAGAGCAGAGTTTGGAGACTAAGTTGCAGAAGAATCTTACAGAGAGCAGAGGTTGGAGACTGAAGTGCAGAAGCACTGTTTCAGAGAGTGGTGTTTGAGACTGAGGTGCAGAAGGACAGTTGCAGAGAGCAGAGGTTGGAGTCTGAGGTGCAGAAGAACTATTACAGAGAGCAGAGGTTGGAGACTTCGGTGGAAAATACTGTTGCAGAGAGCAGATTTTAGAGACTGGGGTGAGGAATGACTGTTGCAGAGAGCAGAGGTTGACGACTGGGATGCAAAATGACTGTTGAAGAGAGCAGAGGTTGCAGAGTGAAATGCAGAAGGACTGTTACAGAGAGCAGAGGTTGGAGACTTGAGTGCAGAAGGACCCTTACAGGGAACAGAGGTTGAAGACTGTGGTACAAAAGAACTGTTGTAGAGAACAAGGTTGGAGACTGGATTGCAGAGGGACCATTGCAGAGAGCAAACTTTGGAGACTGGGGTGCCGAAGGAATGTTACAGGGAGCAGAGTTTGGAAACTGGGATTCGGAAGGATCTTACACAGAGGAAAGTTTGACGATTGGGGTGCAAAAAGATTGTTGCAGAGAGGAGACGTTGGAGAATGGGGTGCAGAAAGACTGTTTCAGAAAGCAGTTGTTGAAGACTGATGTGCAGAAAAACTGTTAAAAAGAGCAGTGTTTGGAGACAGGGGTGCACGACTTATACTGAGAGCAGAGTTCAAAAACTTGGGTGCAGAAGGCCTGTTACAGAGAGCAGAGGATGGACACTGGTGTGCAGAAGGACTGTTAAAGAGAGCAGAGTCTGGAGACTGGGGTGAAGAAGGACTGTTACAGAAAGCAGAGTTTCGAGACTTCTTTTCAAAAGGATCATACAGAGAGCAGAGTTCGAAGACTGAGGTGCAGAAGGACTGTTACAGAGAGTAGATGTTGAAGACTGAGGTGTAGAAAGACCATTGCAGAGAGTAGAGGTTGGAGACTGAGTTGCAGAAGGACTGTTGCGGAGTGCAGAGGTTGGAGATTGGGGTGCCGAAGGACTGTTGCAGAGAGCAGAATTTGGACACTGAGGTGCAGAAGGACTGTACAAAGAGCAGACTTTGGAGAAGTAAGTGCAAAAGGACTGATACAGAAAGCAGGGGTTGGAGACTGGTGTGCAGAAGGACAGTTACAGAAAGAAGAGTTTGGAAACTGAAGTACAGAAGGACTGTTACAGAGAGCAGAGGTTGAAGACTGGGGTGGAGAAAGACGGTTGCAGAGATCAGAGGTTAAAGACTGTGGTGCAGAAGGACTGTTGCATAGAGGAGGTTGGAGACTGGGGTGCAGAAGGACTGTTTCAGAGAGTAGGGGTTGGAGACTGGGGAGCAGAAGAACTGTTGCGGAGAGAAGAAGTTAGAGATTGGACTGGAGAAGGACTGTTGCTGAGAGCAGAATTTGAAGACAGAGGTGCAGAAAAACTGTTACAGAGAGCAGTGTTTAGAGACTGGTGTGCAGAAGGACTGTTGCAGAGAGCAGTTGTTGAAGACTGATTTGCAGAAGGACTGTTACAGAGAGCAGAGTTTGAATACTGAGGTGCAGAAGGATCATTGTAGAGCACAGAATTTTGAGACTGAGGTGCAGAAAGACTGTTGCAAAGAGAAGTTGTTGGAGACTTGGGTGCAGAAGGACTGTTGCAGAGAGCAGAGTTTGGAGACTGGGGTGCAAAAGGATCGTTTCAGAGCACAGAATTTTAAGACTGAGGTGCAGAAGGACTGTTGCAGAGAGCAGTGGTTGGAGACTGAGGTGCAGAAAGACTGTTACAAAAAGCAGAGTTTGGAGACTGGGATGCACAAGGATCATTGCAGAGAGCAGAGTTGTCAGACTGAGGTGCAGAAAGACTGTTACAGGGAGCAGATTTTGTAGACTGGGGATCAGAAGTACTTTTACAAAGAGCAGAGGTTTGAAACTGGGGTTCAAAACGATTGTTGTAGAGAGCAGAGTTTTGAGACTGGGGTTCAGAGGGATTGTTACAGAGAACAGAGGTTGAAGAATGTGGTGCAGAAGGACCATTGCAGAGATCAGAGTTTGGAAACTGAGGTGAAGGAGGATTGTTAAAGAGAATAGAAGTTGGAGACTGGGGTGCAGAAGGACTGTTGCAGAAAGCAGAGTTCGGAGACTGGGGATTAGAAGGACTGTTGCAGAGAGCAGAGGTTGTAGACTAGGGTGCAGAAGGACTGTTACATAGAGCAGAGTTTGGAGACAAGTTTACAGAAGAATTTTACAGAGAGCAAAGGTTCAAGACTGAGGTGCAAAAGGACTATTACAGAGAGCAGAGTTTGGAGACTGGGGTGCAGAAAGATTGTGGCAGAGAACAGCGTTTTCAGACTGAGGTGCAGAAGAACTGTTGCAGAGAGCAGAGGTTGGTGATAGGGGTGCAGAAGAACTGTTGCATAGAGCAGATGTTGGATATTAGGGTACAGAGGGATCGTTGCAGAGAGCAGAGTTTGGTGCCTGGAGTGCAGAAGGACTGTTGGATAGAGCAGACGTTAGAAACTGGTGTGCAGAAAGATAGTTGCAGACAGCAGAGGTTTGAGACTGGGGTGCATAAGGACTCTTACAGAGAGCAGAGTTTCGAGACTGAGGTGCAGAAGGATCGTTGCAAAGAGCAGAGGTTGGAGACTGGGGTGCAGAAGAACTCCTACAGAGAGAAGAGTTTTTAGACAAAGTTGGACAAGAATCTTACAGAGAGCAGAGTTGTAGACCGATGTGCTTCAGGACTGTTAAAGAGAGCAGAGGTTGGAGACTGGGGTGCCGAAGGTTCGTTGTAGAGAACAGAGTTTTCAGACTGAGGTTCAGAAGATCTTTTGCACAGAGCACATCTAGGAGACTGGGGTGCTGAAATACTGTTGCAAAGAGCAGAGTTTGGGGACTGGGGTGCAGAAGGATTGTTATAAAGAAAAGAGGTTGGAGACTGCGGTGCAGTAGGCCTATTACGGAGTGCAGAGTTTGAAGAAGGGGTTCAGAAGTACATTTACAGAGAGTAGTATTTGGAGACTGTGGTGTAGAAGCACCGTTGCAGAGAGCAGAGGTTGAAGACTGAGGTGCGGAAGGATTGTTACAGAGAGCAGAGTTTGGAGACTGGGTTGCAGAGGGACTGTTGCAGAGAGCAGAGGCTGGACACTGGGGTGTAGAAGGACTACTGTGCAGAGCACAGGTTTGAGATTGGTTTGCAGAAGGACTGTTGCAGAGAGCAGAGTTTGGAGACTGCGTTACAGTAGGACTGTTAAATAGGCAGAGGTTGGAGATTTGCTACAGAAGGACTGTTGCAGAGAGCAGATGTTGGAGACTGGGGAGCAGAAGGACTGTTGCAGAGAGCAAAGTTTGTAGACTGAGGTGCAGGAGCACTGTTACAGAGAGAAGAGTTTGGAGAATGGGGTGCAAAAGGACTGTTACAGAGAGCAGAGGTTGGAGACTGGGGTGCAGAAGGACTGATACAGAAAGCAGAAGTTGGAGACTGGGGTGAAGAAGGACCGATATAGAGAGCAGAGTTTGGAGACTGGGATACAGAAGGCCTGTTTCAGGGAGCAGAGTTTAGATACTGGGTGCAGAAAGACTGTTACTGACAGCAGAGTTTGAATACTGGGTTTCCGAAGGGTCTTACAGAGAGCAGAGTTTGGAGACTGAGGTACAGAAGGACTGTTACTAAGAGCAGAGTTTGGAGACTGCGTGCAGAAGGATTATTGCAGAGAGCAGAGATTTCAGACTGAGGTACACAAAAACTGTTGCAGAGAGCAGATGTTGTAGACTGGGTTACACAAGGACTGTTACAGCGAGCACAGGTATAAGACTAGGGTGCAGAAGGATCGTTGCAGAGAGCAGAGGTTGGAGACTGGGGTGCAGATTGACTGACACAGAGAGCAGAGTTTGGAGACTGGGGTGCAGAAGGTCTGTTACAGAGAGCAGAGTTTAGAGACTGGGGTAATGAAGGACTGTTACAGAGAGCAGAGTTTGGAGACTAAGTTGCAGAAGAATTTTACAGAGAGCAGAGGTTGGAGACTGAAGTGCAGAAGCACTGTTAAAGAGAGTGGAGTTTGGAGACTGAGGTGCAGAAGGACAGTTGCAGAGAGCAGAGGTTGGAGACTGAGGTGCAGAAGGACTGTTGCAGACAGCAGAGGTTTTAGACTGGGATGTAGAAGGACTGTTGCAGAGAGTAGACGTTGGAGATTTGGGTCCAGAAGGACTGTAGCAGAGAGCAGACTTGGAGACTAAGGTGCAGAAGTACAGTTACACAGAGCAGAGTTTGGATATTGGGGTGCAGAAGGACCTATACAGAAAGCAGAGGTTCGAGACTCAGGTGCAGAAGTACCCTTAGAGAGAGCAGAGATTGGAGAATGCAGTACAGAAGAACTGTTACAGAGAGCAGAGATTGGAGACTGGGGTGGAGAATGACTGTTGAAAAGAGCAGATGTTGGAGACTTGGGTGCAAAAGGACTGCTGCAGAGAGCAGAAGATGGAGAGTGGGGTAAAGAAGGACTGTTGTAGAGACCAGAGGTTGCAGACTGAGTTGCAGAAGGACCCATGTATGGAACAGATATTGGAGCCTGGCGTGTGGAAGCATTCAGGCTAGCAGAGTATGGAGACTAGGGTGTAGAAGGACTTTTGCAGAGAGCAGATGTTGCAGACTTGGGTGCAGAAGGACTGTTGCATAGAGCATTGATTGGAGACTGAGGTACAGAAGGACTTTTACAGAGAGTAGAAGTTGGAGACTGGGGTGCAGATGGATTACTGCAGACAGCAGAGTTTTCAGACTGAGGTACAGAACAACTGTTGCAGGAAGCAGATGTTGGAGACTTGGGTTAACAAGGACTGTTGCAGCGAGCAGAGGTTTGAGACTGGGGTGCAGAAGCATCGTTGCAGAGAGCAGAGTTTGGAGACTGAGGTGCAGAAGGATCGTTGCACGGAGCAGAGGTTCAAGACTGGGGTGCAGAAGGATCGTTAAAGAGAGCAGAGTTTGGAGACTGGGGTGCAGAAGGACTTTTACAGAGAGCACAGGTTGGAGACTTGGGTGCAGAAGGAATGTTGCGGATAGCAGAGGTTGGAGAATTGTTTGCAGAAGGACTGTTGCAGAAAGCAGAGGTTTGAGACTGAGTTGCAGAAGGACTTTTGCAGAAAGCAGAGGTTAAAGACTGGGTTGCAGAAGGACTGTTACAAAGAGGAGACATTGGAGACTGGGTTTCATAACCATCTTACAGAGAAAAGAGTTTGGAGACTGAGGTTCAGAAGGACTGTTACAGAGAGTGGAGGTTCGAGACTGAGGTGCAGAAGGATCGTTCAGAGAGCAGAGGTTGGAGACTGGGGTGCAGACGGACTTTTACAGAAAGCAATGTTTTGATACTGGGGGGCAGAAGGAATGTTGCCGAGACCAGAGGTTGGAGACTGAGATTCGGAAGGACTGTTGCTGAGAGTAGATGTTGGAGATTAGCGTGCAGAAGGACTGTTGCAGAGAGCAGAGGTTTTAGACTGCAATGTAGAAGGACTGTTGCAGAGATTAAAGTTTGGAAATTGGGGTTTAGAAGGAGTGTAGCAGATAGCAGAGGTTGGAGACTAAGGTGCAGAAGTACCGTTACACAGAGCACAGTTTGGAGACTGGGATTCAGAAGGACTGATATAGAAAAAAGAGGTTGGAGACTCGGGTGCAGAAGTACCCTTACCGAGAGCAGAGTTTGGAGAATGCAGTACAGAAGGACTGTAACAGTGAGCAGAGTTGGAGACTGGGGTGGAGAATGACTGTTGCAGAGAGCAGATGTTGGAGACTGGGGTGCAAAAGGACTGTTGCAGAGAGTAGAGGATGGAGACTGGGGTGCAGAAGGACTGTTGCAGAGAGCAGAAGTTGCAGACTCAGTTGCAGAAGGACTGTTAGTGAGGGAAGAGTTTGGAGAAGGTGGTGCAAAATGACTGATACAGAAAGCAGACGTTAGATACTGGGTGCATAATCACCCTTACAGAGAACAGAGGTTGAAGATGGTGGTACAGATGTATTGTTACAGAGAGCCGAGGTTGGAGACTGGGGTGCAGAAGAACTGATGTAGAGAACAGAGTTTGGAGACTGGGGTGCAGAAGGATCCTTGGTGCGAGCAGAGTATGGAGACTGGGGTGTAAAATGACTGTTGCAGAGAGCAGAGTTTTCAGACTGAGGTACAAAAGATCTGTTGCAGGAAGCAGATGTTGGAGACGGGGGTTCACAAGGACTGTTGCAGCGAGCAGAGGTTTGAGAATGGGGTGAAGAAGGATCGTTGCAGAGAGCAGAGGTTAGAAACTGAGGTGAAGAATGATCGTGGCAGAGAGCAGAGGTTCAAGACTGGGGTGCAGAAGGATCTTTACAGAGAGCAGATTTCAGAGACTGGGATGCAGAAAAACTTTTACAGAGAGCACAGGTTTGAGAATGGTTGCAGAAAAAATGTTGTGGAGAGAAGAGGTTGGAGACTTGAGTGCAGAAGGACTGTTGCAGAAAGCAGAGTTTGGAGACTGAGGTGCAAAAGGAGTGTTGCAGAGAGCAGAGGTTAAAGACTGGGGTGCAGAAGGACAGTTATCGATAGCGGACGTTGGAGACTGGGGTGCAGATGGATTGATACAGAGAGCAGAGGTTGTAGACTGGAGTGCAGAAGGCCTGTTACAAAGAGCACAATTTGGATACTGGGGTGATGAAGGACTGTTACAGAGAGCAGAGTTTGGAAACTGAATTGCAGAAGGATCTTACAAGAGCAGAGAATGTTGACTGAGGTGCAGAAGGACCGTTGCAGAGAGCAGAGGTTGGAGACTGAGGTGCAGAAAGATTGTTACAGAGAGCAGAGGTTGGAGACAGGTGCAGATGGACTGATGCAGAGAGCAGAGGTTTTAGACTGAAATGTACAAGGACTGTTGCAGAGAGTAGAGGTTGGATATTGGAGTCCAGAAAAACTGTAGCAGAGAGTAGAGTTTGGAGACTATGGTGCAGAAGGACAGTTACACAGAGCAGAGATTGGAGACTGGATTGCTGAAGGACTGACACAGAAAGCAGAGGTTGGAGACTCTGGTGCAGAAGTACCCTTACAGAGAGCAGAGGTTGGAGAATGCAGTACTGAAGGACTGTTACAGAGAGCAAAGTTTGGAGACTGGGGTGCAGAATGACTGTTGCAGAGAGGAGATGTTGGAGAATGGGGTGCAAAAAGACTGTTGAGGAGAACAGAGGATGAAGACTGGGGTGCAGATAGATTATTGCAGAGAGCAGAGTTTTCAGACTGAGGTACAGAAGAACTGTTGCAGGAAGCAGATGTTGGAGACTGGGCTTCACAAGGACTTTTTCAGCTAGCAGAGGTTTCAGACTGGGGTGCAGAAGGATAGTTGAAGAGAGCAGAAGTTGGAGACTGAGGTGCAGAAGGATCGTTGCAGAGAGCAGAGGTTCAAGACTGAGGTGCAGAAGGATCGTTAAAGACAGCAGAGGTTGGAGACTGGGGTGCAGAAGGACTGTTGAAGAGAGCACAGGTTTTAGACTGGGATGTAGAAGGACTGTTGCAGAGAGTAGAGGTTGAAGATTGGGGTTCAGAAGGACTGTAGCAGAGAGCAGAAGTTGGATACTAAAGTGCAGAAGGACAGTTAAACAGAGCACAGGTTGGAGACTGGGGTGCAGACGGACTGACACAGAAAGCAGAGGTTGGAGACTCGGGTGCAGAAGTACCATTAGAGAGAGTAGAGGTTGTAGAATGCAGTACAGAAGGACTGTTACAGAGAGCAAAGTTTGGAGACTGGGGTGAAAAATGACTTTTGCAGAGAGCAGATTTTGGAGACTGGGGTGCAAAAGGACTGTTGCAGAGAGCAGAGGATGGAGACTGGTGTGCAGAAGGACTGTTGCAGAGAGCAGAGGTTGCAGACTGAGTTGCAGAAGGACGGTTACAGAGAGCAGAGTTTTGTGACTGTCGTTCAAAACGACTGATACAGAAAAAAGAAGTTGGATACTGGGGTGCATAAGGACCCTTACAGAGAACAGAGGTTGGAGACTGTGGTACAGAAAGACTGTTACAGAGACCCGAGGTTGGAGACTGGGGTGCAGAAGAACTGATTTAGAGAACAGAGTTTGGAGACTGGGGTGCAGAAGGATCGTTTGGGCGATCAGAGTATGGAGACTGGGGTGTATAAGGACTGTTGCATAGAGCAGAGGTTGGAGACTGGGGTGTAGAAGGACTGTTTAAGAGAGCATATGTTAGAGACTTGTGCCCAGAAAGATTGTTTCATAGAGCAGAGATTAGAGACTGAGGTACAGAAGAACTGTTACAGAGAGCAGAGGTTGGAGACTGCGTTGCAGATGGAGGATTACAGAGAGCGGAGTTTTTAGACTGAGGTTCAGAAGAACTGTTGCACAAAGCAGATGTTGGAGACTGAAGTTCACAAAGACTTTTGCAGAGACCAGAGGTTTGAGACTGGGGTGCAGAAGGATCGTTGCAGAGAGCAGAGGATGGAGACTGAGGTGCAGAAAAATCGTTGCAGAGAGCAGATGTTCGAGACTGGGGTGTAGAAGGATCGTTACAGAGAGCAGAGTTTGGATACTGGTGTGCAGAAAGACTTTTACAGAGAGCACAGTTTGGAGACTGGGATGCAGAAGGAATGTTGCGGAGAGCAGAGGTTGAAGACTTGGGTGCAGAAGGACTGTTGCAAAAAGCAGAGTTTGGAGACTGAGGTGCAGAAGGACTGTTGCAGAAAACAGAGGTTAAAGACTGGAGTGCAGAAAGACAGTTACAGATAGCAGACATTGGAGACTGGGTTTCAGAACGATCTTACAGAGAAAAGAGTTTGGAGACTGCGGTACAGAAGGACTGTTACAGAGAGCGGATGTTTGAGACTAGGGTGCAGAAGGATCATTACAGAGAGCAGAGGTTGGAGACTGGGGTGAAGACAGACTTTTACAGAGAGCATACGTTTGATACTGGGGTGCAGAAGGAAAGTTGCAGAGAGCAGATGTTGGAGACTGGGGTTCAGAAGGACTGTTGCTGAAAGCAGAGGTTGAAGACTGAGGTGCAGAAGAACTGTTACCGGGAGCAGAGGTTGGATACTGGGATGCAGAAGGACTGACAAAGAAAGCAAATGTTGGAGACTGGGGGACAGAAGAACCGTTAAAGAGAGCAGAGTTTGGAGACTCTGGTACAGAAGGACTGTTACAGAGAGCAGAGTTCGGAGACTGGCGTATAGAAGGACTGTTGCAGAGAACAGAGTTTGGAGACTGGGGTGCAGAAGGACCGTTGCAGAGAACAGAGTTTGGAGATAGGTTCCAGAAAAACTGTTACAGCGAGCAGGGGTTGGAGACTGGTGTGCAGAAGGATCTTACAGAGAGCAGAGGTAGGTGACTGGGGTGCAGAACGACTGTTTCAGAGAGAAGAGGTAGGAGACTGGGGTGCAGAAGGATTGTTTCAGAGAGTAGAGGTATGAGACTGGGGTACAGAAGGACTCTTACAGAGAGCAGAGGTTGGAGGCTGGGATGCAGAAGGCCTATTACTAAGAGAAGAGGTTGGAGACTGGGGTGCAGAAGGACTGTTGCAGAGAGCATAGGTTGGAGACTGGGTTGCACAAGGACTGTTGCAGCGAGCAGAGGTTGGAGACTGGGGTGCAGAAGGATCATTGCAGAGAGCAGAGGTTGGAGACTGGGGTGCAGATGGACTGATACAGAAAGCAGAGGTTGGAGACTGGGATGCAGAAGGCATGTTAAAGAGCAGAGTTGGAGACTGTGGTGCAAAAGGATCTTACAGAGAGCAGAGTTTGGAGACTGAGGTGGAGAAGAACCCTTGCAAAAAGCAGAGGTTTGAGACTGAGGTTCAGAAGGATAGTTACAGAGAGAAGAGGTTAGAGACTGGGGTGCAGAAAAACTTTTGCTGAGAGCAGAGGTTATAAACTGGGGTGTAGAAGGACTGTTGCAGAGAGTTGAGGTTGGAGATTGGGGTCCACAAGGACTGTTACAGAGAGCAGATTTTGAGACTGGGGTGGAGAAGGACTGTTGCAGAGAGCAGATGCTTGAGACTGGGGTGCAAAAGGAAAGTTGCAGAGAGCAGAGAATGGAGACTGGGGTGCAGAGGTATTTTTGTGGTGAGCAGAGTATGGAGAATGGGGTGTAGAAGGACTGTTACAGAGAGCAGAGGTTGGAGCTTACGGTTTAGAAAGACTTTTACTGAGAGCACAGGTTGGAGACTGGGGTGAAGAAGGACTTTTTCAGAGAGCAGACTTTGGATACTGGGTTGTAGAAGGATCGTTGCAGAGAGCAGAGTTTGGAGACTGGGGTTCAGAAGGATTGTTAGAGAGAGCAGAGGTTGGAGACTGTGGTGCAGAAGGACTTTTACTGAGAGCACAGGTTGGAGACTGGTTTGCAGAAGGACTTTTACAGAGAGCACAGGTTAAAGACTGAGGTGCAGAAAAAACTGTTTTAGAAAGCACAGTTAGAAGACTGGGGTGCAGAAGAAGTGTTGCAGAGAGCAGATGTTGGAGACTGAGGTGAAGAAGGACCATTACAGAGAGCAGAGTTTGGAGACTGGGGTGCAGAAAAACTGATACATAAAGCAGAGTTTCGAGACTGGGGTGCAGAAGGCCCCTTACAGAGAGCAGAGGTTGGAGACTGGCGTGGAAATTGACTGTTGCATAGAGCAGAGGATGGAGACTGGGGTGCAGAAGGACTCTTGCAGAGAGCAGAATTTGAAGACTGGTTGCAGAAGGACTGTTTCAGAGAGCAGAGGTTGCAGAGTGAGGTGCAGAATGACAGTTTCAGAGAGCAGAGTTTGGAGACTGTGGTGCAAAAGGACTGATATAGAAAGTAGAGGTGGGAGACTTGGTTGCAAAAGGTCCCTTACAGAGAACAGAGGTTGGAGAGTGCAGTACAGAAGGACTGTTGTAGAGAACAAGGTTGGAGACTGGGGTTAAGTGTTACCAATGCAGAGAGCAGAGGTTGGAGACTGGGGTGCAGAAGGAATGTTACAGAGAGCACAGGTTGGAGACTGAGGTGCAGAAGGACTGTTACAGAAAGCAGAGGTTGGAAATTGGGGTGGAGAAGGATCATTGAAGAGAGAAGATTTTGGAGTCTGGGGGCAAAAGGCCTTTTACATACAGAAGAGGTTGGAGACTGGGGTAAAGAAGTCCTGTTACAGAGAGCAGTTCTTGGAGACTGGGATGCAGAAGGACAGTTACAGAGATCAGAGTTTGGAGACTGGGTTGCAAAAGAATCTTACTGAGAGCAGAGGTTGGAGAATGAGGTACAGAAGGACTGTTAGAGAGAGCAGAGGTTGGAGACTGAGGTGCAAAATGATCGTTGGAGAGAGCAGTGTTTAGAGACTGCAGTGTAGAAGGACTGATACAGAAAGCAGAGATTTAAGACTGGGGTGCAGAAGGATCCTTACAGAGAACAGAGGTTGGAAACTGAAAGACTCTTACGAAGAGCAGACGTTGGAGACTGGGGTGCAGAATGACTGTTGTAGAGAAAAGAGGTTGGAGACTGGTTTACAGAAGGACCATATCAGAAAGTAGAGGTTGGAGACTGGGTTTCAGAAGGATCTTACAGACAGCATAGTTTTGACACTGAGGTGCAGAAGGACTGTGTCAGAGAGAAGAGGTTGGAGATTGAGGTGCTGAAGGACTGTAGTAGAGAGAAGAGGTTGGAGTCTGAGGTGCAAAAAGACTGTTACAGAGAGCAGAGGTTGGAGACTGGGGTGCAGAAAATCTGATACATAAAGCAGAGTTTCGAGACTGGGGTGCAGAAGGCCCCTTACAGAGAGCAGAGGTTGGAGACTGGGGTGGAGATTGACTGTTGCAGAGAGCAGAGGATGGAGACTGGGGTGCAGAAAATCTGATACATAAAGCAGAGTTTCGAGACTGGGGTGCAGAAGGCCCCTTACAGAGAGCAGAGGTTGGAGACTGGGGTGGAGATTGACTGTTGCAGAGAGCAGAGGATGGAGACTGGGGTGCAGAAGGACTCTTGCAGAGAGCAGAGTTTGAAGAATGGTTTCAGAAGGACTGTTTCAGAGAGCAGAGGTTGCAGAGTGAGGTGCAGAATGACGGTTATAGAGAGCAGAGTTTGGAGACTGTGGTGAAGAAGGACTGATATAGAAAGTAGAGGTGGGTGACTGGGTTGCAAAAGGTCCCTTACAGAGAAGGGAGGTTGGAGACTGCACTACAGAAGGACTGTTGTAGAGAACAAGGTTTGAGATTGGGGTTAAGTGGTACCAATTCAGAGAGCAGTGGTTGGAGACTGGGGTGCAGAAGAAATGTTACAGAGAGCACAGGTTGGAGACTGAGGTGCAGAAGGACTGTTACAGAAAGCAGAGGTTGGAAATTGGGGTGTAGAAGGACGGTTACAAACAGCAGAGTTTGGAGACTGTAGTACAGAAGGACTGTTACACAGAGCAGATCTCGGAGACTGGGGAGCAGCAGGACTGTTGCAGAGGACAGAAGTTGGAGACTGGGGTGGAGAAGGACTGTTACAGAAAGCAGAGTTTGGAAACTGGAGTGCAGAAGGATCTTACAGAGAGCAGAGTCCGGAGACTGTGGTGCAAAGGACTGTTGCACAGAGCAGAAGTTGGAGACTGGAGTCCAGAAGGATCATTGCAGAGAGCAGATTTTAGAGACTGAGGTGCAGATTGACTGTTACAGAGAGCAGAGTTTGGAGACTGAGGTGCAGAAAGACTGTTACAGAGAGGAGAGGTCGGAGACTGGGGTTTAGATGGATCTTACAGAGAGCAGAGTTTGAAGAATGGGGTGCAAAAGGAACGTTACAGAGAGCAGATGTTGGAGACTGGGATGGAGAAGAATCGTTGCAGAGAGAAGAGGTTGGAGACTGGAGTGCATAAGGATCTTACAGAGAGCAGAGGTTTGTGACAAGGGTGCAGAAGGACTGTTGCCGAGAGCAGAGGTTGGAGGCTGGGGTGGAGAAAAATCATTACAGAAAAAAGAGGTTGGAGACTGGGGTTCTGAAGGCCTGTTACAGAGAGCAGATACTGGGTTGCAAAAATCCTGTTACAGACAGCAGAGTTTAGAAACTATTCTGCAGAAGGACTGTTACAGAGAGCAGAGTTTGAAGACTGGGTTGCAGAAGTGTCTTACAGAGAGCAGAGGTAGTAGACTGACGTGCAGAAGGATCCTTGCAGAGAAAACAGTTTTTAGACTGAGTTGCTGAAGGACTGTTGCAGAGAGCAGATGTTGGAGACTGGTGTGCAGAAGGACTGTTGCAGAGAGCAGAGGTTGGAGACTGGGGTGAAGAAGGATTGGTGCAGAGAGCAGAGGTTGGCGACTAGTGTGCAGAAGGATTGTTACAGAGAGCAGAGTTCGGAGACTGGGTTGGAGAAAAATCCTACAGAGAGCATAGGTTGAAGAATCAGGTGCAGAAAGACTGATAAAGAGAGTAGATGTTGGAGACTGTGGTGCAGAAGTAACTTTTCAGAATACAGAGTTTTGAGACTGAGATGCACAAGGATTGTTACAGAGAGCAGAGGTTGGAGACTGGGGTGCAGAAATACTGTTCCAGATAGAGGATTTTGGAGACTGGGGTGCATAAGGAGTGTTATAGAGAGCAGAGGTTGGAGACTGGGGTGCAGAAGGACTTATACAGAAAGCAGAGATTAGAGTCTGGGGTGCAGAAAGACTGTTACTGAGAGGAGAGGTTGGATTCTGCAGTACAGGAGGACTGTTACAGAGAGCAGAGGTTGGAGACTGGGGTGCAGAAAAACTGTGAAAGAGAGCTGATGTTGGTAACTAGGTTGCCGAAGAACTGTTGCAGAGAGCAGATGTTGTAGACTGGGGTGGAGAAGAACTATTGCGGAGAGCAGAAGTTGGAGACTGGGGTGCAGAAATACTGTTACAGACAGCAGAGGTTGGAGTCAGCGGTGCAGAAGGATCTTATAGAGAGCAGAATTTGGAGACTGAGGTGCAGACGGACTGTTAAAGTGAGCAGAGGTTGGAGACTGAGGTGTAGATGGACTGTTACAGATAGCAAAGTTAGGAGCCTGGGGTGCAGAAGGTTCATTCCAGACAGCAGATTTTTCAGGCTGAGGTGCAGAAGGAGTGTTGCAGAGAGCAGAGTTTGATGACAGCGGTATAGGACTGTTACCAATAGCAGAGGTTTGAGACTGGGGTGCAGAAGGACTGTTACAGAGAGTAGAGGTTGGAGACTGAGGTGTAGAAGGAGTGTTACAGAAAGCAGAGGTTGGATATTGGGTTGTAGAAGAACCGTTACAGAGAGCAGAGGTTAGAGAATGGGGTGCAGAAGGACTGTTACAGAGAGCAGAGGTTAGAGAATGGGGTGCAGAAGTAAGGTTGCAGAGTTCCGAGGTTGGAGACAAAGGTGCAGAAGGACTGTTACAGAAAGCAGAGGTTTGAATCCGTGTTTCAGAAGGACTTATACAGAAAGCAGAGGTTTGAGACTGGGGTGCAGAAGAACTGTTAGAGAGAGAAGAGGTTGGAGACTGTGGTACAGACGGACTGTTACAGAGAGTAGAGGTTTGAGACTGGAAAGTAGAAGGGCTGTTGCAGAGAACAGATGCTGTAGACTGGGTTGCAGCATGACCGTTGAGGAAAGCAGAGGTTGTAGACTGGTTTGGATAAGAATGTTACAGACAGCAGAGTTTGGAAACTGCGGTGCAGAAGGACCTTACTGAGAACAGAGGTTGGAGACTGGGGTGCAGAAGGAGTGTTAAGAAGAGGAGACGTTGGAGACTGGGGTGCAGAAAAACTGTTGCAGAGAGCAGATGTTGTAGACTGGGGTGCATAAGGATCGTTGCAGAGAGCAGAAGTTGGAGACAGGGTTGCAGAAGGACGGTTGCAGAGAGCAGAGGTTGGAGACTAAGGTACAGAAACAGTTACAGAGAGAAGAGGTGGAGTCTGGGGTGCAGAAGGATCATTGAAGAGAGCAGAAGTTGGAGACTGAGTTGCAGAAGAATCGTTGAAGAGAGCAGAGGTGGAGACTTGGCTGCAGAAGGATTCTTACAAAGAGAAGAGGTGGGAGACTGCGGTGCAAAAGGACTGTTATGGAGAGCACAGGTTGGAGACTGGGGTGCAGAAGGACTGATACAGAGAGCAGAGGTTGCAGACTGGTTTGCAGAAGGACTGTTTCAGAGAGCAGAGTTTGGAGACTGGGGTGCATAAGGCCTGCTACAGAGAGCAGAGGTTGGAGACTGTGTTGCAGAAGGACTGTCATAGAGAGCAGAGGTTTTAGACTGGGTTGAAGAAGGATCTTACAGAGAGCAGTGGTTGGTGACTGTGGTGCAGGACGAATGTTACAGAGAGCAGTGATTAGAGACTGGGGTGCAGAAAGACTGTAACAGAGAGAAGAGTTTGGAGATTGAGTTGCAGCAGGACTGTTACAGAGAGCAGAGTTTGGTGACTGAGGTGCAGAAGGACTGTTACAGAAACAGATGTTGGTAATTGGGGTAAAGAGGGACCGTTACAGAGAGCAGAGGTTGGAGACTGCAGTATAGAAAGACTGTAAAAGAGAGCAGAGGTTTCAGAATACGGTGCAGAAGGACTGTTACAGAGAGCAGAGGTCGGAGACTGGGGTGCAGAAGGATTGTTACAGAGAGCAGAGGTTGGAGACTGGGGTGCAGAAGGACTGTTACACAGAGAAGAGGTTGAAGACTGGGGTGTAGAAAGACTATTGCAGAGAGCAGAGGCTGGAGACTTGGGTGAAGAAGGACTGTTGCCAAGAGCAGAATTTGGAGACTGAGGTGCAGAAGGTCTGTGGTTAAGAGGGGACGTTGGAGACTGGGGTACAGAAGGATCGTTACAGAGAGAAGAGGTTGGAGACTGAGGTGCAAAAAGACTGTTACAGAGAGCAGAGGTTAGAGACTGGGGTGCAGAAGGTCTGTTACAGAGAGCAGAGTGTGGAGAAGGGCTCCAGAAGGGCTGTTACAGATCACAGAGTTTGGAGACTGGGTTGAAGAAGGATCTAACAGAGAGCAGATGTTGGGGACCTAGGTGCAGAAGGACTGTTACAGAGAGTAAAGGTTGAAGACTGAGGTGCAAAAGGATAGTAGCAGAGAACAGCATTTTAAGACTGAGGTGCAGAAGCACTGTTGCAGAGACCACAGACTGGAGACTGGGGCGCAGAAGGACTGTTGCAGAGAGCAGTGGTTGGAGACTGGCGTGTAGAAGTCTTGTTATAGAGAACAGACTTTGGAGACTGGTGTGCAGAAGGCCTCTTTCGGAGAGGAGAGTTGGGAGAAGGGGTGCAGAAGGACTGTTAGTGAGGGCAGAGTTGCGAGACTGGATTGCAGAAGGATCTTACAGAGAGCAGATGTTGGAGACTAAGGTGTAGAATGATTGTTGCAGAGAGAAGAGTTTGGAGACTGGGATTCAGAAGGCCTGTTACAGAGAGAAGGGTTTGGAGACTGGGGTGCAGAAGGCCTGTTAAATAGAGCAGAGGTTGAAGACTGGGGTGCAGAAGGACTGTTATAGAAAGCAAAGTTAGGAGACTGGGTGGCAGAAGTATCTTACAGAGAGCAGAGTTTTGAGACTGAGGTGCAGGAGGACGGTTACAGAGAGCAGTTGTTGGAGACTGGGGTTCAGATGGATCATGTAGAGAGAAGAGGTTTCAGACTGAGGTGTAGATCGACTGTTGCAGAGAGCAGAGGTTGGAGACTGAGGTGAAGAAAGACTGTTACAGAGAGCAGATGTTGAAGTCTGGGGGTTAAGAAGGATTGTTGCAGAAAGCAAAATTTTCAGACTGAGGTGAAGAAGGACTTTTGCAGAGAGCAGATGTTGGAGACTGGGGTGCACAAGGTTCGTTGCAGAGAGCAGAAGTTGGAGACTGCAGTACAGAAGAACTGTTGCAGAGAGTAGAAGTTGGAGACTAGGGTACAAAAGGACTGTTTCAGAGAGCAGATGTTAGATACTGTTGTTCAGAAGGACTGTTGCAGAGAGCAGAAGTTGAAGAATGGTTTGCAGAAGGACTTTTGCAGAGAGCAGTGGTTGGAGACTGAGGTTCAGATGCACGGTCAAAGAAAGCAGAGGTTGGAGACTGGCGTGCAAAAGGACCTTTACAGAGAGGAGCGTTTGGAGACTGTGGTACAGAAGGACTGTTACAGAGAGCAGAGTTTGGAGACTGGGGAGCATAAGGAGTGTTGCAGAGTACAGAGGTTGGAGACTGGGGTGCAGCAGGACCGTTGCAGAAAGCAGAGGTTGGAGACTGGCATGGAGAAGGAATATTACAGAGAGCAGAGTTTGGAAACTGGGGTCAGAAGGATCTTTCAGAGAGCAGAGGTTGGAGACTGGGGTGCAGAAGGATGGTTGCAGAGAGAAGATTTTGGACACTGGAGTTTAGAAGGACTGTTGCAGAGAGCAGATTTTGGAGACTGAAGTGCAGAAGGACTGTTTAGAGAGCAGATGTTGGAGACTGGGGTGCAGAAGTACTGTTGCAGAGAGCAGAGGTTTAAGACTGAGGTAGAGAAGGACTGTTACACAGAACAGAGTTTGGAGACTGGGGTGCAGAAGGACTGTTGCAGAGAGCAGAGTTTTAAGCCTGAGGTACAGAAGGATCATTGCAGATAGCAGAGGTGAAGACTTGGCTGCAGAAGGACTGTTACGCACAGCACACGTTGCAGACTGGGGTGCAGAAGAAATTTTGCAGACAGAAGAGGTTGGAGACTGGGACGCATAAGGACTGTTGCAGATAGATAGCAGAGTTTGGATATCAGGTGCAGAAGGACTGTTACAGAGAGCAGAGGTTGAAGACTGGGGTGCAGAAGTACTGATACAGAAAGCAGAGGTTGGAGACTGGGGTGCAGAAGGACCGTTACAGAGAGAAGAGTTTGAAGTCTGCGGTACAGAAGGACTGTTACAGAGAGTAGAGGGTGGCGACTCGGGTGCAGAAGGAGTGTAGCAAAGAACAGAGTTCGGAGACTGAGGTGAAGAAGGACTGTTACAGAGAACAGAGTTTTTAGACAAGGTTGCAGAAGGATCTTACAGAGAGCAGAGATTGTAGACCGATGTGCAGCAGGACTGTTACAGAGAGCAGATGTTGGAGACTGGGGTGCAGAAAGATTGTTATAGCGAACAGACTTTAGAGACTGGGGGTCAGAAGGCCTGTTACAGAGAGGAGAGTTGGGAGAAGGTGTGCAGTAGGACTGTTACACAGGGCAGAGTTTGGAGTCTGGGTTGCAGAAGGTACTTACAGAGAGCAATTGTTGGAGAGTGAGGTGCAGAGGGACTGTTACAGAAAGTAGATGTTGGAGACTGAGGCACAGAAAGATTGTTACAGAGAGCAGAGTTTGGAGACTGGTGTGCAGAAGGAGTGTTTCAGATACCAGAGGTTGGAGACTGGGATGTAGAAGGACTGTTGCAGAAACCAGAAGTTGGAATCTGGGGTGCTGAAGAACTGTTGAAGAGAGCAGATGTAGGAGACTGAGATGCAGAAGGACTGTTACAAAGAGCAGAGGTTTGCGACTGGGGTGCAGAAGGACTGATACAGAGAGCAGAGTTTCGAGACTAGGGTGCAGAAGGCCTGTTACAGAGAGCAGAGGTTGGAGACTGGGGTGCAGAAGGGCTCTTAGAGAGAGAAGATTTTGGAGACTGGGTTGCAGAAGGATCTTACATAAAGCAGAGCTTGGAGACTGAGGTGCAGAAGGACTGTTATGGAGAGCAGAGTTTGGAGACTGGGGTGCTGAAGGATGGTTGGAGACAGCAGAGTTTCCGGACTGAGGTGTAGCAGGACTGTTGCAGAGATCAGATGTTGGAAACTTTGGTGCAGAAGGACTGTTGCAGAGACCAGATTTTGGAGACTGGGATGCAGAAGGATTGTTGCAGAGAGCAGAGGTTGGACACTGGGGTGCAGAAGGACAGTTACAAAGAGAAAAGGTTGAAGACTGAGGTGAAGAAGGACTGTTACAGAGAGCAGATGTGGGAGACAGTGGTGCAGAACTGATACAGAGCAGAAGTTGGAGACTGAGGTACAGAAGAACTGTTAGAGAGAGCAGAGGTTAGAGACTCGGGTGCAGAAGGATTATTGCAGAGAGCAGAGTTTTCAGACTGAGGTACAGAAGAACTGTTGCAGAGAGAAGATGTTGGAGATTACTTTGAACAAGGACTGTTGCAGCGAGCAGAGGTTGGAGACTGGGGTGCAGAGGGATCGTTGCAGAGAGCAGAGGTTAGAGACTGGGGTGCAGAAGGACAGATACAGAGAGAAGAGTTTGGAAACTCGGGTGCAGAAGGTCTTTTACAGAGAGCAGAGTGTGGATACTGGGTTGCAGAAGGATCTTACATAGAGCAGAGGTTGGAGACTGAGGTGTAGAAGCACTGTAACAAAGAGTAGATGTTGAAGACTCAGGTGCAGAAGGACCATTGCAGAGAGCAGAGGTTGTAGACGGAGGTGCAGAAGGATTGTTAGAGAGAGCAGAGGTTGGAGACTGGGGTCTAGAAGGACTGTAGCAGAGAGCAAATGTTGGAGACTAAGGTGCAGAGGGACAGTTACACAGAGCACAGGTTGGAGACTGGGGTGCAGAAGGACTGATATAGAAAGCACAGGTTGGAGACTCGGGTGTAGAAGTACCCTTACAGAGAGCAGATGTTGGAGAATGCAGTACAGAAGGACTGTTATAGAGAGCAGAGGTTGGAGACTGGGGTGCAAAAGAACTGTTGCAGAGAGCAGAGGATTGAGACTGGGTTGCAGTAGGACTGTTGCAGAGAGCAGAGGTTGCAGACGGACTTGCAGAAAGACTGTTACAGAGAGAAGAGTTATGAGACTGTGGTGAAAAACGGCAGATACAGTTTGAAGACTGGGGTGTAGAAGGACTGTTGCAGAGAGCAGAGTTTGGAGACTGGGTTGGAGAAGGACTGTTGCAGACAGCAGATGTTGGAGACTGAGGTGCAGAAAGAATGTTGCAGAGAGCAGAAAATAGAGACTGGGGTGCATATGGACTATTGCAGAGAGCAGAGGTTGCAGACTGAGGTGCAGAATGCCTGATACAGACAGCAGAGTTTCGAGAATGTAGTGCAAAAGGACTCATACAGAAAACAGAGGTTGAAGAATGTGGTGCAGAAGGACCCTTACAGAGAACAGAGTTTGGAGACTGCAGTACAGAATGACTGTTACAGAGAGCAGATGTTTTAGACTGGGGTGCAGAATAACTATTGTAGCGATCAGAATTTGAAGACTGGGGTGCAGAAGGACCATTGCAGAAAGCAGAGGTTGGAGACTGTGTTTCAGAAGAAACTTACGGAGAGAAGAGTTTGGACACTGAGGTGCATAAGGACTGTTGCAGAGTGCAGAGGTTGGAGATTGGGGCGCAGTAGGACTGTTGCAAAGAACAAAGGTTAGAGTCTTAGGTACAGAAGGAATGCTACAGAGAGCAGAGGTTGGAGACTGGGGTGCAGAATGACTGATACATAATACAGAGTTTGGAGACTCGGGTGCAGAAGGACCGTTACAGAGAGCAGAGGTTAGAGACTGGGTTGAAGAAGGACTCTTACAGAGAACAGAGGTTGAAGACTGCGGTACAGAAGAACTGTTGTTGAGAACAAGGTTGGAGACTCAGGTGCAGAGAGACCATTGCAGAGAGCAGTGGTTGGAGACTGCAGTACAGAAGGACTGTTACAAAGATCTGAGATTGGGGACTGGGGTGGAGAAGAACTGTTGCAGAGAGCAGAGATTGCAGAGTGAGGTGCAGAAGGACTTTTACAGAGAGCAGAGTTTGGAGACTGTGGTGCAGAAGGACTGATACAAAAAGCAGAGCTTGGAAACTGGGGTGAAGAAGGACCCTTACAGAGAACAGAGTTTGAAGACTGCAGTACAGAAGAAGTGTTTTTTAGAACAAGGTTGGAGACTGGGGTCCAGAGGGACCATTGCAGAGAGCAGAGGTTGGAGACTGGGATGCAGAAGGAATGTTACAGAGAGCAGATGTTGGAAACTGGGGTACAGAATGATCTTACAGAGAGCAGAATTTGGAGACTGGGTTGCAGAAAGACTGTTGCAGAATAGATGTTGGAGACTGGGGTGCAGAAGGATCGTTGCAGAGAGCAGATTATGGAGACTGGGGTATAGAAGGACTGTTTCAGAGAGCAGAGGTTTGAGACTGGGGTGCCGAAGGACTGTTGCAGAGAGCAGTTGTTGAGGACTGAGGTGCAGAAGGACTGTTTCAGACAGCAGAGTTTGGAGACTTGGGTCCAGAAGAACTGATACAGAGAGCAGAGGTTGGAGACTGAGGTGCAGAAGGAAATTTACAGAGAGCAGAGCTTGGAGACTGGGGTGCAGAAAGCCTGATACCGAAAGCACAGGTCGGAGACTGGGGTCAAGAAGGACCGTTACAGAGAGCAGAGGTACGAGACTGCAGTACAGAAGGACTGTTACAAAGAGAAGATGTTGAAGACTGTGGTACAGAAGGGCTATTGCAGAGAACAGAAGTTGGAGACTGGGGTGCATAAGGACCGTTGCTGATAGCAGAGGTTGGAGACTGATATGCAGAAGGATTGTTACAGAGAGTAGAGTTTGGAGACATGGGTGCAGAAGGATCTTTGAGAGAGCAGTGGTTGGAGACTGCAGTACAGAAGGACTGTTACAAAGAGATGAGGTGGGGGACTGGGGTACAGAAGCACTGTTGCAGAGAGCAGAGTTTGGATACTTGGGTGCAGAAGGATCGTTGCAGAGAGAAGAGGTTGGAGACTGAGGTGCAGAAGGACTGTTACAGAGAGCAGATTTTGGAGACTGGGGTGCAAGACTGATACAGAAATCAGATGTTGGAGCCTGGGGTGCAGAGTGATTGTTGCAGAAAGCAGAGGTTGGAGACTGGGTTGCAGAACGACTATTGCAGAGAGAAGAATTTGGAGACTTAGGTGCAGAAGGACTGTTACAGAGAGCAGAGCTTGGAGACTGGGATGCAGGAGGACTGTTGCAGAGAACAGAGGTTGAATACTGGGGTGCAGAAGGATCGTGGAAGAGAGCAGAGTTTTCAGACTGAGGTGCAGAAGGACAAATTCAGAGAGCAGATGTTGGAGACTGGGGTTCAGAGGGGCTGTTGCAGAGAGCAGAGTTTGGGAACTTGTGTGCAGAAGGACTGTTTCAGAGAGGAGATGTTGGAGACTGGGGTGCAGAAAGCCTGTTACAGAGAGCAGAGTTTGGAGAAGGGGTGCAGAAGGACCGTAGCACAAAGCAGATGTTGGCGATTTTAATGCAGAAGGCCTGTTAAAGAGAGAAAAGTTTGGAGACTGGGGTGCACAAGGACCAATGCAGAGAGAAGAGTTTGGAGACTGAGGTGCAGAAGGACTTTTGAGGAGCAGAGGTTGGAGTCTTGGGTGTAGAAGGACTGTTGCAGAGAGCAGAGGTTGTAGATTGGGATGCAGAAGGACTGTTGCAGAGAGCAGAATTTGGAGACTGGTGTGGAGAAGGACTGTTGCAGAGAGTAGAGATTGGAGATTGGTGTGCAGAAGGACTGATGCAGAGAGCAGAGTTTGGAGACTGAAGTGCAGAAGGACTGTTACAAAGAACAGAGGTTGGAGACTCGGGTGCAGAAAAACTTATACAGAAATAAGAGGTTGGAGACTGGGTTGCAGAAGGACTGTTGCAAAGAGCAGAGGTTGGAGACTGGGGTGGAGAAGGAATGTTGTAGAGAGCAGATGTTGGCGACTGGGGTGCAGAAGGACTCTTGCAGAGAGCAGTGTTTGGAGACTGGGGTGCATAGGACTATTGCAGAGAGCAGAGGTTGCAGACTGAGGTGAAGAAGGACTGTTAAGAGAGCAGAGTTTGGTTACTGTGGTGCAGAAGGACTGATACAGAAAGCAGAGGTTGGAAACTGGGGTGCAGAAGAACCCTTAAAGAAAACAGAGTTTGGAGAGTGCGGAACAGAAGGACTGTTACAGAGAGTAGAGTTTGGACACTGGGGTGCAGAAGAAGTGTTGAAGAAAACAGAGGTTGAAGACTTTGGTGCAGAAGGATCATTGCAGAGACCAGAGTTTGGAGACTGGGGTGCAGAACACTGATACAGAAATCAGAGGTAGGAGACTGGGGTGTAGAAGGCCTTATACAGAAAGCAGAGTTTGGAGACTGTTTTGTAGAAGGACTGTTACAGAGAGCATAGTTTGAATAGTGGGTTGCAGAAGGATATTACAGAGAGCAGAGGTTGGAGACTGAGGTGCAGAAGGATTGTTACAGCGAGCCTAGGTTGGAGACTGGGGTGCAGAAGGACTGATACAGAAAGCAGAGGATGGATACTTGGGTGCAGAAAGACCCTTACAGAGAGCAGAGGTTGGAGACTGAGGTGCAGAAGGACTGTTGCAGAGAGCAGAGGTTGCAGACTGAGTTGCAGAAGGACAGTTACAGCAGGCAGAGTTTCGAGACTTTGGTGGAAAACGACTGATACAGAAATCAGAGGTTGGATACTGGGGTTCATAAAGACCCTTATGGAGAACAGAGATTGGAGACTGCGGTACAGAAGGACTGTTACAGACAGCAGAGGTTGGAGACTGGGGTGCAGAAGAACTTTTGTAGAGAACAGAGGTTGGAACTGGGTTGCAGGAGGATCGTTTGGGTGAGCAGAGTATGGAGACTGGGGTGTAAAAGGACTGTCGCAGAGAGCAGAAGTTGTAGACTGGGGTGTAGAAGGACTGTTGTAGAGAGCAGATGTTGGAGACTTGGGTGCAGAAAGACTGTTGCATAGAGCAGAGGTTGGAGACTGAGGTGCAGAAGGACGGTTAGAGAGACGAGAGGTTGGAGACTGAGGTGCAGAAGGACTTTTACAGAGAGCAGACGTTGGAGACTAGGGTTCAGAAGGATCGTTGCAGAGAGCAGAGTTTGGAGACTGGGGTGTAGAAGGATCGTTAAAGAGAGCAGATTTTGGAGACTGTAATGCAGAAGGACTTTTACAGAGAGCAGAAGTTGAAGACGGGTGTGTAGTAGGACATTTACAGAGAGAACATGTTGGAGACTGATGTGCAGAAAAACTGTTGCAGAGAGCAAAGTTTGGAGACTGGGTTGCAGAAGGAGTGTTTCAGAGAGCAGAGGTTGCATACTGAAGTACAGAAGGACCCTTACAGAGACCAGAGTTTGGAGACTGTGGTACAGAAGGACTGTTACAGAGAGCATAGGTTGGAGAAAGGTGTTCAGAAAGATCTTACAGATAGCATAGGTTGGAGACTGGGGTGCAGAAGGACTGTTGCGGAGAGCAGAGTTTGGAGACTGCGGTGCAGAAGGCATGTTACAGAGAGAAGTGCTTGGAGACTGAGGTGCATAAGAATCGTTGCTGAGAGCAGATTTTTTAGACTGAGGTGCAGAAGGACTGTTACAGAGAGCAGAGGTTAAAGACTGGGGTCCAGAAGCCCGGTTACAGAGAGCAGAGGTTCTAGACTGGGTTGGGGAAGGACTGCTGCAGAGAGTAGAGGTTAGAGACTGAGGTGCATAAGGAGTGTTACAGAGAACAGAAGTTGGAGACTGGGGTGCAGAAGGACTGATACCGAAAGCAGAGCTTGATGACTGGGGTACAAAAGGACTGTTGCAGAGAGCAGAGGTTGGTGACTGAGGTCGGCAACGACTGTTGCAGAGAGAAGATGTTAGAGACTGGGGTGCAAAAGGACTGTTGCAGAGAGCAGAGATTGTAGACTGGTCTGCAGAAGGAGTATTGAAGAGAGCAGAGATTGCAGACTGAGGTGCAAAAGGACTGTTACAGAGAGCAGAGTTTGGAGAATGTGGTGCTGATGGACTGATACTGAAACCACGGTTGAAGACTGGGGTGCAGAAGGACCCTTACAGAGAACAGAGATTGGAGACTGGGGTGCAGAAGGACTGATACAGAAAGCAGAGCTTGATGACTGGGGTGCAAAAGGACTGTTGCAGAGAGCAGCGGTTGGCGAATGAGGTCGGGAACGACTGTTGCAGAGAGAAGATGTTAGAGACTGGGGTGCAAAAGGACTGTTGCAGAGAGCAGAGATTGTCGACTGGTCTGCAGAAGGAGTATTGCAGAGAGCAGAGGTTGCAGACTGAGGTGCAAAAGGATTGTTACAGAGAGCAGAGTTTGGAGAATGTGGTGCTGATGGACTGATACTGAAACCACGGTTGAAGACTGGGGTGCAGAAGTACCCTTACAGAGAACAGAGATTGGAGACTGTGGTACAGAAGGACTGTTACAGAGAGCAGAGGTTGGAGACTGGGGTGCAGAAGCACTGTTGCAGAGAGCAGAGGTTGGCGATTGAGGCGCAGTAGGACTGTTGCAGAGAGCAGAGGTTAAAGTCTGAGGTTCAGAAGGGCTGTTACAGAGAGCAGAGTTTAGAGACGGGGTGCAGAAGGACTGATACAGAAAGCAAATTTTGGAGACTGGGGTGCAGAAGAACCGTTTCAGAGAGCCGAGGTTGGAGACTGCAGTACAGAAGGACGGTTACAGAGATAAATGGTTGGAGACTGGGGTGGTAAAGGACTGTTTCAGAGAGCAGATTTTGGAGACTGGGTTGTAGAAGGACTGTTGCAGCGAGCAGATGTTTAAGACTGGGGTGCAGAAGGACTCTTGCAGAGAGCAGAGGTGGCAGAGTGAGGTGCAGAAGCAGTGATACAGAGAGCAGAGTTTGGAGACTGTGGTGCAGTAGGACTGATACAGAAAGCAGATGTTGCAGAATGGGGTGCAGAAGGACCCTTACAGAGAGCAGAGTTTGGAGACTGATGTGCAGACGGACGTTACAGAGAGCAGAGGTTGGAGACTGGGGTGCAGAAGGGCTGTTACATAAAGCAGAGGTTGGAGACTTGGGTGCAGAAAGACTGATACAGAAAGCAGAGTTTGGAGACTGGGGTGCAGAAGGACTGTTGAAAAGAGCAGAGGTTGGAGACTGGGGTGGAGGAGGACTGTTGTAGAGAGCAGATGTTGGAGACTGGGGTGCAGAATTATTATTGCAGAGAGCAGAGGTTGGAGACTGGGGTGCAGGAGGACTATTGCAGAGAGCAGAGGTTGCAGACTAAGGTGCAGAAGGACTGTTACAGTGAGCAGAGTATGGAGACTGTTATGCAGAAGGATTGTTACAGAGAGCAGATTTTAAATACTGGGGTGCAGAAGGACCTTTGCAGAGAGAAGAGGTTGGAGATGAGGTGCAGAAAAACTGTTATAGAGAGCAGAGGTTGGAGACTGTGGTGAAGAAGGACTGATACAGAGAGCAGAGTTTGGAGACTGCGGTACAGCAGGACTGTTACAGAGAGCAGAGTTTGCAGACTGCGGTGCAGAAGGACTGTTTCAGAAAACAGAGGTTGGAGACTGGTGTGCAGAAGGACTGTTACAAAGAGCAGATTTTGGAGACTGGTGTTCAGAATTACTGTTACATAGAGTAGAGTTTTGAAACTGGGTTGCAGAAAGATTTTACAGAGAGTAGAGGTTGGAGACTAGGGTGCAGAAGGACTGTTGCTGAGAGCAGAGGTTGGAGACAGGGGTGTACAATGATCGTTGCAGAGAGAAGAGTTTTGAGACTGGGATGCAGAAGGCCTGTTAAAGAGAGCAGAGTTTGAAGAATTGGGTGCAGAAGGACTGTTATAGAGAGCAGAGTTAGGTGACTGGGTGGCAGAAAGATCTTCCATAGAGCAGAGTTTGGAGACAGAGGTGCAGAAGGACAGTTACAGAAATCAGTGGTTGAAGACTGGGATCAGAAGGATCATGCAGAGAGCAAAGGTTTCAGACTGAGTTTTAAAAGGACTGTTACAGAGAGCAGAGGTTGGAGACTTAGGTGCAGAAGGAGTGTTACAGGGAGCATATTTTAAAACTGTGTTGCAGAAGGATCTTACATAGAGCAGAGTTTGGAGACTGAGGTGCAGAAGGATTGTTGCAGAGAGCAGATTTTTCAGACTAAGATGCAGAAGGACTGTTGCAGAGAGTAGATGTTGGAGACTGGGGTGCAGAAGGATGGCCACAGAGAGCAGAGGTTGGAAACTGGCTTGCAGAAGGCCTGTTACAGAGAGCACAGTTTTGAGACTCGTTTGCAGAAGGACTGTTACAGAGATCAGAGTTTTGTGACTTGGTTTCAGAAGATTCCGACAGAGAGCAGAGTTTGGAGAATGAGGTGCAGAAGAACTGTTGCAGTGAGCAGAGTTTGGAGAATAGGTTACAGAAGGACTGTTGCAGAGAGTAGATGTTGGTGACTGTTGTTCAGAAGGACTGTTTTAAAGAGCAGAGGTTGGAGAATGGGGTGCAGAAAGACTTTTGCAAAGAGCAGAGGTTTGAGAATGAGGTGCAGAAGGACTGTTACAGAGAGCAGAGGTTGGAGACTGTTGTGAAGAACGACTTATAAAGAAAGCAGAGGTTGGAGACTGGGGTTCAAAAGGACCTTTACGGAGAGCAGAGTTATGAGACTTCAGTACAGAAGGACTGTTCCAGAGACCAGATTTTAAATATTGGAGAGCAGAAGGACTGTTGCAGTGGACAGAGGATGGAGACTAGGGTGCAGCTGGACCGTTGCAGAAAGCAGAGGTTTGAGACTAGGGTGCAGAAGTAATTTTACAGAGAGCATAGTTTGGAAACTGGGGTGCAGAAGGATCTTACAGAGAGCAAAGTTTGGAGACTGAGGTTCAGTACGACTCTTACAGAGAGCAGAGTTTGGATGCTGGGGTGCAAAAGGACTGATAAAGAAAGCAGAGATTGGAGTTTGGGGTGAAGAAAGAAGGTATCAGAGAGGAGAGGTTGGACTGCAGTACAGAAGGTCTGTTACAGAGAGCAGAGGTTGGATACTGGGGTGCAGAAGGAGTGTTGAAGAGATCAGATGTTGGTAACTAGGGTGCAGACGGACTGTTGCAGAGAGCAGAGATTGGAGACTTGGGTGCAGAAGGACTGTTGCAGAGAGCAGAGTTTGGAGACTGAGGTGCTTAAGGACTGTTACAGAGAGAAGAGCTTTGAGACTGTGCTGCCAAAGGACTGTCACAGAGAGCAGAGTTTGAAGACTGGGTTCTTGAAGAATCTTACAGTGAGCAGAGGTTGAAGACTGAGGTGCAGAAACACTGTTACAGAGAGCAGAGTTTGAAGGCTGAGGTGTAGAAGGACTGTTACAGAGAGCAGAGTTCGGAGACTGAGGTGCAGAAGGACTGTTATAGAAAGCAGAGGTTGAAAATTGGGGTGCAGAAGGACCGTTACAGAGAGCAAAGTTTGGAGACTGCGGTATAGAAGGACTGTTACAGAGAGCAGAGATTGGATACTGGGGTCCAGAAGGACTGTTACAGAGAGCACAGGTTGCAGACTGAGCTGCAGAAGGATCTTGGAGAGCAGAGGTTTCAGACAGAGGTGCAGAAGGACTGTTACAGAGAGCAGAGTTTGGAGACTGAGGTACAGAAGGACTGCTACAAAAAGCAGAGTTTGGAAATTGAGGTGCAGAAGGACTATTACAGAGAGCAGATATTGGAGACTGGGGAGCAGAAGGACTGTTGCAGATGACAGATGGTGAAGACTTGGTTGCCCCAGGACACTTGCAGAAAGCATTGGTTGGAGTCTGGGGTGGAGAAGGAATGTTAGAGAGAGCAGAGTTTGGAAACTGTAGTGCAGAAAGATCTTACAAAGATCTGAGGTTGGAGACTGTGGTGCAGAAGGACTGTTGCAGAGAGAAGACATTAGAGACTGGGGTCCAGAAAGATCGTTGCAGAGTGGAGAGTTTGGAGACTGTGGTTCAGAAGGACTGTTGCAGAGAGCAGAGGTTTAAGACTGGGATGCAGATAGTTCTTACAGAGAGAAGAGGTTGGAGACTGTGGTGCAAAAGGACTGTTGCAGAGAGCAGAGGTTGGCGACTTGTGTTGAGAGGAATCGTTGCAGAGAGAAGAGGTTGGAGACTGGGGTGCAGAAGGCCTGTTACACAGAGCCGAGTTTGGAGACTGGGTTTCAGAGGGCCTGTTACAGAGATAAGAGGTTGGAGACTGTTGTGCAGAAGGACTGAGACAGAGTGCAGAATTTAAAACTGAGATGCAAAAGAATCTTACAGAGAGCAGAGGTTGGAGACTGGGGTGCAGGAGGACTGTTACAGAGAGCAGTGGTTTGAGACTCGGGTGCAGAAGGATCGTATAGAGACCAGAGGTTTCATACTGAGGTGCAGAAAGACTGTTACAGAGAGCAGAGGTTGGATACTGAGGTACACAAGGACTGTTACAGAGAGCAGAGTTTGGAGACTGAGGTGCAGAAGGACTGCAACAGAGCAGAGGTTGCAGATTGGGGTGCAGAAAGACCAATACCGAGAGCAGAGTTTGGAAACTGCGGTATAAAAGGACTGTAACTGAGAGCAGAGTTTGAAGACTGAGGTGCAGAAAGACTATTACAGAGTGCAGATGTCGGAGACTGTGGTGCAGAAGGACTCTTACAGAGAGCAGATATTGGGGACTGGGGTGGAGAAGGAATGTTACAGAGAGCAGAGTTTGGAAACTGGGGTGCAGAAGGATCTTACAGAGAGCAGAGGTTGGAGATTGATGTGCAGTAGTCTTTTCACAGAGAACAGAGTTTGGAGACTGGGGTGCAGAAGGACTGATAGAGAAAGCAGGGATTGGAGTTTGTGGTTAAGAAAGACGGTAACAAAGAGGAGAGGTTGGAGACTGCAGTACAGAAAGACTGTTAAAGAGAGCAGAGGTGGAGACTGGGGTGCAGAAGGACTGTTGCAAAGAGCCGATGTTGGTAACTAGGGTGCACAAGGACTGTTGCAGAGAGCAGAGGTTGGATACTGGGGTGCAGTAGGACTGTTGCAGAAGTAGAGGTTGGAAACTAAGGTGCAGAAGGACTGCTACAGAAAGAAGAGGTTGGAGACTGGTTTGCAAAAGGACTATTAAAGAGAGCAGAGTTTAGAGACTGGGGTGCTGAAAGACTGTTGCAGAGAGCAGAATTTGGAGAGTGGGATGGTGAAGAATTGTTGCAGAGAGAAGATTTTGGAGACTGGGGTGCAGAAGGACTGTTGCAGAGAGTAGATATTGGAGACAGGGGTGCAGAAGGACTGTTAAAGAGAGCAGTCGTTGGAGACATTGGTGCAGACGGATTGTTACAGAGAGCAGAGTTTGGAGGCTGGTGTGCATAAGGATCTTACAGAGAGCAGAGGTTGGAGACTGGGGTATAGAAGGACTCTTGCCGAGAGCAGAGTTTGGAGACTGGAGTGAAGAAGAATCGTTGAAGAGAGAAGAGTTTGGAGACTGGGGTTCAGAAGGCCTGTTACAGAGAGCAGAGGTTCGAGACTGGGTTGCAGAATTCCTGTTATAGAAAGCAGATGTTGGAAACTGTTGTTAAGAAGGACTGTTACAGAGAGCAGAGTTTGGAGACTCGGTTGCAGATGGGTCTTACAGAGAGCAGAGGTAGGAGACTAACGTGCCGAAGGACTTTTACAGACACCAAAGTTTGTAGACTAGGTTGGAGAACGATCCTACAGAGAGCAGGGTTTGGAGAATGAGGTGCAGAAGGACTGTTGTAGAGATCAGACGTTGGAGACTTGGGTGCAGTAGGATCATTGCAGAGAGATGAGGCTGGAGACTGGGGTGCAGAAGGATCGTTGCAGAGAGCAGAGGTTGGAGACTGGGGTGCAGAAGGCCTGCTAAAGAGAGCAGAGTTTGGAGACGGGCATGCAGAAGGCCTGTTAAAAAGAGGAGAGGTTGGAGACTGGGGTGCAGAAAGACTGTGATAGAGAGCAGATTTTGGAGACTGGGTTAGTCATGGATCTTACAGAGAGCAGATTTTTGAGACTGAGGTGCAGAAGGACTGTTACAGAGAGCAGAGGTTGGAGACTGAGGTGTGGAAGGACTGTTGCAGAGAGCAGAGGTTAGAGACTGGGGATTAGAAGGACTGTTACAGAGAGCACAGTTTGGAGACTCAGGTGCAGAAGGACTGTTACAGGATTCAGAGTTTGGAAATTTGGGTGCAGAAGGACCGTTAAAGAGAGCAGATGTTGGAGACTTCGGTATAGGAGTGTTACCGAGAGAAGGGGTTGGAGACTGGGGTGCAGAAGGACTGTTACAGAGAGCAGAGGTTGGAAACTGAGGGGTAGAAAAACTGTTACAGAGTGCAGAGTTTGGAGACTGAGGTGCAGAAGGACTGTTACAGAAAGCAGAGTTTTGAAATTGGGGTGTAGAAGGACCATTACAGAGAGAAGAGTTTGGAGTCTGCAGTACAGAATGACTGTTACAGAGAGCAGATCTCGGAGCCTGGGGAGCAGAAGGACTTTTGCAGAGGACAGAGTTTGGAGACTGTGGTGGAGAAGGAATGTTACAGCGAGCAGATGTTTTAGACTGGGGTGCAGAAGGACTGTTACAGAGAGCAGAGGTTGGAGACTGGGGTTCAGATGAATCTTACAGAGAGCAGAGTTTGGAGACTGGGGTGCAAAAGGACTGTTGCAGAGAGCAGATGTTGGAGACTGGGGTGGAGAAGAATCCTTACAGAGAGAAGAGGTTGGAGACTGGGGTGCAAAAGGATCATGGAGAGCAGAGGTTTCAGACTCAGGTGCAGAAGTACTGTTACAGAGAGCAGAGGTTGGAAACTGAGTTGTAGAAGGACTGTTACGAAGAGCAGAGTTTGGAGACTGAGGTGCCGAAGAACTTTTACAGAAAGCAGAGGTTGAAAATTGGGGTGCAGAAGGACCGTTAAAGAGACCAGAGGTTGGATACTGCGGTATAGAAAAACTGTTAAAGAGAGCAGGGGTGGGAGACTTGGGTGCAGAGGGACTGTTACAGAAAGCACAGTTTGGAGAGTGAGGTGCAGAAGGATAGATACAGAGAGCAGAGTTTGGAGACTGTGGTTTAGAAGGACTGATACAGAAAGCAGTATTTGGACACTGGGTTGCTGAGGGATCTTACAGAGAGCAGAGTTTGGTGACTGCAGTACAGCAGGACTGTTACAGAGAGCAGATATTGGAGACTGGGGTTCAGAATGATCGTGCAGAGACCAGAGGTTTTAGACTGAGGTGAAGAAGGATTGTTACAGAGAGTTGAGGTTGGAACCTGAGGTGTAGAAGGACTTTTACAGAGAGCAGAGTTTGGAGACTCAGGTGCAGAAGGACTGTTACAGGATTCAGAGTTTGGAAATTGGGGTGCAGAAAGAACGTTACAGAGAGCAGAGGTTTTAGGCTGCGGTATAGAACTGTTACCGAGAGCAGAGTTTGGAGACTGGGGTGCAGAACGACTCTTACATAGAGCACAGGTTGGAGACTGAGGTGCAGAAGGATCGATAGAGAACAGAAGTTGGAGACTGGGTTTCAGACAGACTGATACAGAAAGCAGAGTTTGGAGATTGGTGTGTAGAAGGACCGTTATGTAGAGCAGAGGTTGGAGACTGCAGTACAGAAGGACTGTTACAGAGAGCAGATCTCGGAGACTGGGGAGCAGAAGCACTGTTGCAGAGGACAGAGCTTTGAGACTGGGGTGGAATAGGAATGTTACAGAGAACAGAGTTTGGAAACTGGAGTGCAGAAAGATCTTTCAGATAGAGACGTTGGAGACTGTGGTGCAGAAGGAATTTGCAGAGAGCAGACGTTGGCGCCAGTGGTTTAGAAGGATCATTGCAGAGAGCAGAGTTGGGAGACTGTGTTGCAGAAAGACTGTGGCAGAGAGCAGATGTTTGAGACTGGGGTGCAGAAGGACTCTTGCAGAGAGCAGATTTTAGAGACTGTGGTGCAGAAGGACTGTTACACAGAGCAGAGGTTGGAGACTGAGGTGCAGAAGGACTGTTACAGATTGCAGAGTTTGAAGACTGGGGTGCAGAAGGACTGTTACAGAGAGCAGAGGTTGGAGACTGTGGTTCAGATGGATCTTACAGAGAGCAGATTTTGGAGACTGGGGTGCAAAGGACTTTGGCAGAGAGCAGATGTTGGAGACTGAGGAGGAGAAGAATCATTGCAGAGAGAAGAGTTTGGATACTGGGGTGCAGAAGGCCTGCTACGGAGAGCAGAGGTTGAAGACTGGGTTGCAGAAGTATTATTACAGAGAGCAGAGGTTGGAGACTGTTGTGCAGAAGGACTGTTACAGAGTGCAGAGTTTAAAGAATGGGTATCACAAGGATATTACAGAGAGCAGAGTTGAGAGCCTGAGGTGCAGAAGGACTGTTACAGAGAGCAGGAGTATGAGACTGAGGTGCAGAAGGGTCATTGCAGAGAGCAGAGTTTTCAGACTGAGGTACAGAAGAACTGTTTTAAAGAGTAGATGTTAATAACTAGGGTGCAGAAGGACTGTTGTAGGGAGCAGAGGTTGGAGACTGGGGTGCAGAAGGACTGTTGCACAGAGCAGAGGTTGGAGAATGAGGTTTGGAAGTCTTGTTACAGAGAGCAGAGGTTGGAGACTCGTGTGCAGACGGACTGTTACAGAGAGCAGTGGTTGGATACAGCGGTGCAGAAAGATCCTACAGAGAGCAGAATTTTGAGACTGAGGTGCAGAAGGACTGTTGCAGAGATCAGAGGTTGGAGACTGGGGTGCAGTAGCATCACTGCAGAGAGCAGAGGTTGGAGCCTAGGGTGCAGAAAGATCGTTGCAGAGAGAAGAGTTTGGAGACTGGGGTACAGAAGGCCTGCTACAGAGAGAAGAGTTTTTAGACTGGGTTGCTGAAGAATCTTACAGAGAGCAGAGTTTGGAGACTGAGGTGCAGATGGACTGTTACAGACAGCAGTGGTTGGAAATAGTGTTGCAGAAGGATCATTACAGAGACCAGGGTTTGGAGACTGTGGTATAGAAAAACTGTAACAGAGGTTGGAGACTGGGATGCAGATGGAATGTTACAGAGAGCACAGGTTGGAGACTGATGTGCAGAAGGATAGATACAAAGAGCAGAGGTTTGAGACTGGGCTTCAGAAGGACTGATACAGAAAGCAGAGTTTGGAGACTGGGGTGCAGAAGGACCATACTGGAGAGCAGAGGTTGGAGACTGCAGTACAGAAGGACTGTTACAGAGAGAAGATGTTGGAGACTGGGAGCAGAAGGACTGTTGCAGAGGACAGAGGTTGGAATCTGTGGTCCCGCAAAACACTTGCAGAAAGCAGAGTTTGGAGACTGTGTTGGAGAAGAATCGTTGCAGAGAGAAGAGGTTGGAGACGGGGGTGCAGAAGGCCTGTTACAGAGAGCAGAGGTTGGACACTGGGTTGCAGCAGTCTTGTTACAGAGAGCAGAGTTTAGAGACTGTTGTGCAGAAGGACTGTTACAGAGTTCAGAGTTTAAAGTCTGTGTTTTAGAAGGATCTTACAGAGAGCAGAGTTCGGAGAATGAGGTGTAGAAAGACTCATGAAGTGAGCAAACGTTAGAGACTGGGGTCCAGAAAGATCCTTGCAGAGAGCAGAGTTTTGAGAATGGGGTGTAGAAGGACTGTTGCAGAGAGCAGATGTTGGAGACTGGGGTGCAGATAAACTGTTGCAGAGAGCAGAGGTTGGAGATGGGGATCAGAAGGACTGTTGCAGAGAGCAGAGGTTGGAGACTGGGGTGCAGAAGGAGTGTTACAGAGAGCAGAGGTTGGAGACTGGGGTTCAGAGGGATCTTACCGAGAGCAGACGTTGGAGACTGTGGTGCAAAATGACTGTTGCAGAGAGCAAAGGTTGGAGACTGGTGTGGAGAAGAATAGTTGCAGAGAGAAGAGTTTGGGGACATGGTTGCAGAAGGCCTGTTACAGAGAGCAATGGTTGGAGACTGGGTTGCAGAAGTCCTGTTACAGAGAGCAGAGTTTGGAGACTGTTGTGCAGAAGGACTGTTACAGAGTGCAGAGTTTAAAGATTGGGTTGAAGAAGGATCTCACAGAGAGCAGAGTTTGGAGACTGAGGTGCAGAAGGACTGTTACAGACAGAGAGGTAGGAGACTGGGGTGCAGAAGGTTCGTTTCAGAGGGCAGAGTTTTCAGACTGAGGTGCAGAATGACTGTGACAGAGAGCAGATGTTGGAGACTGGGGTGCAGAAGGACTGTTGCAGAGAGCAGACGTTGTATACTGGAGTTAAGAAGTATCATTGCAGAGAGCAGAGTTTTGAGACTGGTGTGCAGAAAGACTGTTACAGAGAGTAGAGTTGGGAGACTGGGTTTTAGAAAAATGCTACAGAGTGTAGATGTTGGAGACTGGGGTGCAGAAGGACTGTTGCAGAGAGCAGACGTTGGATACTGGTGTTAAGAAGGATCATTGCAGAGAGCAGAGTTTGGAGACTGAGGTGCAGAAGTACACTTGCAGAGAACAGAGTTTGGAGACTGGGTTTTAGAAGGATGCTACAGAGAGCAGAGGTTGGAGACTGAAGAGCAGAAGGACTGTTACAGAGAGCAGAGGTTGGAGACTGGTGTGCAGAAGGAATGTTGCAGAGAGAAGAGGTTGGAGACTGGGGTGCAGAAGGACTGTTGCAGAGAGCAGAGTTTAGAGACTTTGGTGCAGAAGAACTGTTGCAGAGAGCAGAGGTTTGAGACTGAGGTACAGAAGTCCTGTTACATAAAGCAGAGGTTGGAGACTGAGGTGCAGAAGTCCTGTTACATAGAGCAGAGGTTGGATACTGTGGTGCAGAGGGATCGTTACAAGGAGCAAAGCTTGGAGACAGGGGTGCAGAAGGATCTTACACAGAGCAGAAATTAGAGACTGAGGTGCAGAAGGACTATTGCAGAGAGCAGAGTTTGGAGACTCGGTTGCTGAAGGATTTTACAGAGAGCAGAGGTTGAAGACTGAGGTGCAGAAGGACTGTTACAGAGAGCAGAGGTTGGAGACTGAGGTGTAGAAGGAATGATACAGAGAGCAGAGTTTGGAGACTCAGGTGCAGAAGGACTGTTACAGGAAGTAGAGTTTGGAAATTGGGGTGCAGAAGGACCGTTAAAGAGAGCAGAGTTTGTAGACTGCGGTATAGAAAAACTGTTACAGAAAGCAGAGGTTGGAGACTTGGGTGTAGAAGAAATGATACAGAGAGCACAGGTTGGAGACTTAGGTGCAGAAGAACAGATACAGAAAACAGAGGTTTGAGACTGATACAGAAAGCAGAGTTTGGAGACTGGGTTGCAGAAGGATCGTTATGGAGAGTAGAGGTTGGAGACTGCGGTACAGAAAGACTGTTACAGAGAGCAGATGTCGGAGACTGGGCAGCAAAAGGACTGTTGCAGAGGACAGAGGTTGGAGACTGGGGTGCCGCTTTACACTTGCAGAAAGCAGAGTTTAAAAACTGGGATGGAGAAGGAATGTTACAGAGAGCAGAGTTTGGAAACTGGAGTGCAGAAGGATCTTACAGAGAGCAGAGGATAGAGACTGGGGTCAAGAAGGATCGTTGCAGTGAGCAGAATTTGGGGACTGTGTTTCAGAAGTAGGGTTGCAGAGAGCAGAGGCTGGAGACTGGGGTGCAGAAGGACTTTTGCAGAGATTATTGGTTGGAGACTGGTGTGCAGAAGGACTGTTAGAGAGACAGAGGTTGGAGAATGAGGTGCAGAACTGTTACATAGAGCAGATTTTTGAGACTGGGGTTCAGATGGATCTTACAGAGAGCAGAGGTTGAAGACTGGGGTGCAAAAAAACTGTTGCAGAGAGCAGAGGTTGGAGACTGTGGTGGAGAAGAATCGATGCAGGGAGAAGAGGTTTGAGACTGGGGTTCAGAAGGCCTGTTACATAGAGCAGAGGTTGGAGACTGGCTTTTAGAAGTCCTGTTACAGAGAGCAGAGTTTTGGAGTCTGTTGTGTAGAAGGACTGTTACACAGTACAGATTTTAAAGACTGGGTTCTAGAAGGATCTTACAGAAAGCAGAGTTTGGAGAATGAGGTGCAGAAAGACTGTTGCAGAGAGCAGAGGATGAAGACTGGGGTGCAGATGGACTGTTACAGAAAGCAGAGGTTGGCAATTGGTGAGCAGAAGGACCATTACAAAGAGAAGAGGTTGGAGACTGTGATACAAAAGGACTGTTACAGAGAGCAGAGTTTGGAGAATGGGTAGAAGAAGGATCGTTGCAGAGAGCAGATGTTTGAGACTGGGTTGCAGAAGTTCCATTACAGAGAGCAGAGGTTGGAGACTGAGGTACAGAAGAACTTTTACAGAGAGCAGTGGTTGGAAACTGGGGTGCATATGGATTCTTACAGAGAGCAGAGGATGTAGACTGGGGTGCAGAAGGAGTGTTACAGAGAGTAGAGCTTGGAGATTGTGGTGCAGAAGAACTGTACAGAGAGCCGAGATTGGAGACTGGGGTGCAGAAGGATTGTTAAAAAGACAAAAGTTTGGAGACTCTGGTGCAGAAGGACTGTTACAGAGAGCAGAGTTTCGAGACTGGGGTGCAGAAGAACTGTTAAAGAGAGCAGAGTCTGGAGACTGGGGTGCAAAAGGCCTGTTTAAGAGAGCAGATGTTGGAGACTGAGTTGCAGAAGGACTGTTATAGAGAGCAGAGTTTGGAGACTGAGGTACAGAAGGATTGGTACAGAGAGCAGAGGTTGGAGACTGAGGTGCAGAAGGACTGTTACAAAGAGCAGATGTTGGAGACTGGGGTGCAGAAGGATCGTTGCAGAGAGCGGAGTTTGGAAACTGAGGTGCAGAACGTTTGTTGCAGAGAGCAGAGGTTGGATACTGAGGTGCAGAAGGATCTTTACAGAGAGCAGAGGTTAGAGACTGGGGTCAGAAAGACAGTTATGGAGAACACAGGTTGGAGACTTGGGTGCAGAAGCATCTCTGCAGAGAGCAGAGGTTGGAGACTCAGGTGCAGAAGGATCGTTACAGACAGCAGAGGTTTTAGACTGGGGTGCAGAATGACAGTTACAGAGAGCACAGTTTGGAGACCTGTGTGTAGAAGAAATGTTGCAGAGAGCAGAGGTTGGTGATTGGGGTGCAGAAGGACTGTTGCAGAGAGCAGAGGTTGAAGACTGGAGTGCAGAAGGATCGTTACAGAGAGCAGAGGTTGGAGACTGCAGTACATAAGGACTGTTACAAAGAGCACAGGTTTGAGACCGGGGTGCAGAAGGACTGTTGCAGAGAACAGAGTTTGGAGACTGTGGTGCAGAACAATCTTACAGAGAGTAGAGTTTGGAGACTGGGTTGCAGGAGAACTGTTGCAGATAGCAAAGGTTCGATACAGGGGTGAAGTAGGACTGTTACAGAGACCAGAGTTTGGAGACTGCGGTGCAGAAGGATCTTACAGAGCATAGAGATTGGAGACCTGGGTGCAGAAGGACTGTTGTAGAGAGCAGAGTTTGGAGACTGGCGTGCACAAGGACTGTTACAGAGAGCAGAGGTTGGAGACTGTGCTGCAGAAGGATCTTAGAGAGTAGAGGTTGGAGACTGGGGTGCAGAAAGACTGTTGCAGAGAGCAGAGGTTGGAGACTGGGGTGCAGAAGGACTGTTACAGATAGCAGAGTTTCGAGACTGGGTTGCAGAAGGATCTTACAGAGAGCATTTTGCAGACAGAGGTGCATAATGATTGTTACAAGAGCAGAGGTTTAAGACTGGGATGCAGAAGGATTGTTGCAGAGAGCAGCGTTTTCAGTCTGAGGTGCAGAAGGACTGTTTCAGAGAGCAGATGTTCGATCCTGGTGTGCATAAGGACTGTTACAGAGAGCAGAGTATGGAGACTTGGGTGCAGAAGGATGGTTGCAGAGAGCAGAGGTTGGAGACTTGGGTGCAGAAGGCCTGTTAGAGAGAGCAGAGTTATAAGACTGGGGTGCAGAAGGCCTGTTACAGAGAGCAGAGTTTGGAGAATGGGTTGCAGAAAGATCTTACAGAGAACAGAGGTTGGAGACTGAGGTGCAGAAGGAGTTTTACAGAGAGTAGAGGGTGGAGCCTGGGGTGCAGAAGGAGTGTTACAGAGAGCAGAGTTTGGAGATTGGGGTGCAGAAGAACTGTTACCGAGAGAAGAGGGTGGAGACTGGGGTGGAGAGGACTGTTGCAGAGAGCAGAGTTTGGAGACTGAGGTGCAGAAAAACTGTTACAGAGTGCAGAGTTTGGAGACTGGGGTGCAGAAAGACTAATACAGAAAGTAGAGGTTGGAGACTGGGGTGTAGAAGGACCGTTACAGAGAGCAGAGTTTGGAGACTGCTGTACAGAAGGACTGTTACAGGGAGCAGAGTTTGGAGACTGGGGTTCTAAGGATAATTGCAGAGAGCAGATGTTTTAGACTGGTGTGTAGAAGTATCTTACAGAGAGCATAGGTGCGAGACTGAGCTGCATAAGGACTTTTACAGAGACCAGTGCTTGAAGACTGGTGTGCAATAGAATCGTTGCAGAGAGCAGAGGTTGGAGACTGAGGTGTGGAATGATCGATGAGTAGAGCAGAGGTTGTAGACTATGGTGGAGAACGATACTTACAGAGAGCAGATGTTGGAGACTGGGTGCAGAAGGACAGTTACAGAGAGCGCAGGTTAGAGACTGGGGTGCAGAAGAAATGTTGCAGAGAGTAGAGGTTGGAGACTAGGTTGCAGAAGGACTGTTCCAGAGAGCAGAGGTTGTAGACTGAGGTGCAGAAGGACTCTTACAGAGAGCAGAGGTTGGAGACTGGGGTACAGAAGAACTGATACAGAAAGCAGACTTTGGAGACTGTGGTGCAGAAGGACTTTTGCAGAGAAAAGAGTTTGGAGACTGGGGTGCAGAATTACCGATGCAGAGAGGTAACGTTGAAGATTTAAGTGCCTAAGATTGTTACAAAGAGCAGAGGTTGGATACTGGGGTGCATATGGACTGTTACAGAGAGCAGAGGTTGGAGACTGAGGTGCAGAAGAATCTTACAGAGATCAGAGGTTGGAGCCTAGGGTGCAGAATAACTGTTACATATATTAGAGGTTGGAAACTGAGGTGCAGAAAGATCGTTGCAGAGAGAAGAGGTTGGAGACTGGGGTGCAGTAGGCCCATTGCAGAGAGAAGAGGTTGGAGCCTGGGGAGAAGAAGGATCATTGCATGTAGCAGATGTTGGAGACTGGGGTGCAGAAGGTCTGTTACAGAGAGAAGAGTTTGGAGACTGAGGTGCAGAAATACTGTTACAGAGAGCAGAGTTTGGAGACTTGGTTGCAGAATGATTGTTGCAGAGAGCAGAGTTTTCAGACTTAGGTGCAGAAGGACTGTTGCAGAGAGCAGATGTTCGAGAGTGGGGTGCAGAAGGACTCTTTCAGAGAGCAGAACTTGGAGACTGGGGTGCAGAAGGATTCTTGCAGGGAGCAGAGGTTGGAGACTGGGGTGCAGAAGGCCTGTTACAGATATCACAGTTTGGTGACTGGTGTGCAGAAAGATATTATACAGAGCAGAGTTTGGAGACTGAGGTGCAGAAAGACTGTTACAGAGAGCAGAGGTTGGAGACTGGGTTGCAGAATGATTGTTGCAGAGAGCAGAGTTTTCAGACTTAGGTGCAGAAAGACTATTGCAGAGAGCAGATGTTCGAGAGTGGGGTGCAGAAAGACTCTTTCAGAGAGCAGAACATGGAGACTGGGGTGCAGAAGTCTTTCAGGGAACAGAGGTTGGAGACTGGGATGCAGAAGGCCTGTTACAGATATCACAGTTTGGAGACTGGTGTAAAGAAGGATATTATAGAGAGCAGAGTTTGAAGACTGAGGTGTAGAAGGACTGTTACAGAGAGCAGAGGTTGGAGACTGGGGTGCAGAATGATTGTTGCAGAGAGCAGAGTTTTCAGACTGAGGTGCAGAAGGACTGTTGCAGAGAGCAGATGTTCGAGACTGGGGTGCATAAAGAGTGTTTCAGAGAGCAAAACTTGGAGACTGGGGTGTAGAAGGCTTGTTGCAGGGAGCAAAGGTTTTAGACTGGGGTGCAGAAGGCCTGGTAGAGAGAGCAGAGCTTTGACACTGTGGTGCAGAATGATTGCTGATAGCTGGTGAGCCTCCTTCTGGACACCTTCTTTTCCGCACAGTCAATCAGGCCCTCTCTCCTCACCCTGCTCACTTTTGGCTTTATGAGCACCTGTGACTTCCACAGTCACTCTAAGCCCTGACTCCCCAGCCTATCTCCTGGGAACCTTTCCCGCTTCCTCCTGGAATCTCCTTGGGGAGACCCTGCAGGTACCCAGACTCCAGGCCCAACCTCCTTCCCTCCTTTCCTCTCCCCTGACACGCTCCTTCTCATTTTTTTTTTATATTTTAATGAGTGATCCCACTGCCACTCAGCTACCCCACAGACCAGGTGCCCTCTTGTGTCCTCGTCACCAGGACGTTAAAGTGCTTTACCCAGGGCTCCTCTTCAGAGCTTTTTTCCAAGCTCCAAATGTCACATCTTCAGTTACCAGATATTTCCTTTTAATCTTGTTTTGGCACCCGATTTTTCTCAGAGACTACATGAAGGTATTCTAACCAAAGCACATGGACTGTAGAGACTATTATGGCTTAAAAATAAGGTATCCCCCCACCAAAAGCTAATGGTCAGCCACAGTAGCAGTGTTCAGAGGTGAAATGATTAGACTGTGAGACTTGTGACCTAATCTGTGGATCCATCCATTTTGTGGGTTAATTATCAGAAAGGCCCACTGTACTGAGAGGAGTGTGGGCAGGTGGAGTGTGGCCAGGGACATGCCCTGGGGAATCACATCTTGTCCCCTGCGAACTGTCTCCTCCCATCCCCTCCCCCGCCCCAACCTTCTGGCTGCAATGAGCTATGGAAGCTTCCCCCCTTGTTTCCTTCCACCACGGTGTCCCACCTCATCTCAGGCCGGCAGCAATTGGTCAGCTGGCCCCAGACAAAACCTCCAAGCCAGGAGGCCAGAGTGCATCTCCCCTCCGGGTTGTTCTGGTCAGGCCTGTGGTAACTGTGGCAACCATGGACTGACCCAGCGAGTAGGTGTTATGAGTGGATTGGACCCACAACCGTTTCCTAAATCCACAGATTCTGTCATTTTCACAGCACAAGCCATTTCCTTCTGGATGTACTGTTTCCAGCCTGCCCTCACCTAGAATGTGGTCTACTAGTGATTACTGAGATTCTCCAGCTGTTTTGGTCCTGCCCATTTGCACACCACAGCTAGCTCCTAGGCAGTCAGACCCATGGACCTCCTGCTGCCCACTGAGGAGAGAAGAGAGATTTTCTGAGGACCCTGTTAGAAGTCCACTCTTATGTTTTTTTAAAGACCACCCTCAGAGGGCATGTTTCAGGCAGTCCTTCACATGCGTCTTTGAGAAATAAGACTCACAATGATTTTTGTGATTCTCATCCAGGCTTCAATAACCACTGCTCTACTCCCTACTTCTCTGAGATCAACTTTTAGCTTCCAAAAAGAAGTGAAAAACTGCTATTTCTCTTTATGTGTCTGGCTTATTTCACTTAATATAATGTCTTCCATTAGCTAGTTTTAAATAGAAACTGCACAACAAATTCTTTTATGTCAGATTTAAATTTTATTCTGAAGAGATAATTCGAAATGGTCACATGTTTATGTAGGAAAATGTTCATTAAAATATTTATAGGACTGGAGATGATCTGAATGTTTAGCCAAAGGAAAGAGATTAAGTTTATTTAAGAGAGATGTAAGTTTATTGATCATCTCAATAGATGCAGAAAAAGTATTTAACAAAATATAGCACCCCTACCTGACAAAACAGTAGAAACACTAGGGACAGAAGGAACTTTGTAAAAGCATTGTAAAAGCTATCTATGCTAAACCCAAGGCAGCATCATTCTAAGTGGAGAAAGGTTGAAAGCATTCACTCTAAAAACTGGAAGCAGACAGGGTGCCCCCTCTTTCACCACTTCTATTCAACTTCATCCTTGAAATTGCCAGAGCCATTGGACAAAAGAAAGAAATTAAAGGTATACAAATAGGTCAAGATGAATTCAAATCTCACTCTTTGCTGATAGGATTTTTTCATCTTCTTAAATTTTTTATTAGAGCATAATAGTTATACATAGACGTTGGGTTGATTTGGAAAAGATTCTACGTGCATGGAATCTGATTTACTCCATTCAGTCCCCACCCCCAATCTCCCTCCCCTTTCCCCCCCATTCTCCTTTCTCTACTGATCTTTCTTTGGGTCATTTATCTGTTAATTTCTGTCTGGTGATTTCTACATATACATACAGGTGCAGTCCCCTGTGGTAGACTTCCATGTGTACATAACATGATCTGCATAAAGAACTTTTACATTTCCTCCCTTCCAAAACCTCTCCGCCCTCTCATTCTCCTTCTACTCCACTTATCTTCCCTGTATACTTAAGATAGCCAGACCAACCCCACTTCATCAACTTCTTTGCTCTATTTTGCTCTGGCCCTGATAATTTCAGCATTGTACAGGAATAGTTAACTTCTGCCTTTCTTAACACAGAGATCAAGATTGACGTAAAATGAGAAAAACTCTACATTGGAAACACTGAAGGCAATACCGACTGCTTCTGCAGATGATGACTCTGCTTTGTAAATGTTTTTCTTAACATTTGCAATGAAAATGAACTTCTCCAAAAATCCTATGTTTACATAAAAGGACAACAGGAGACAGAGATTACTGAGACAGTGAGAAATGACTTCACACCATGATGAGGTCGAATGGCTTTCTGTTGGCTTCTAGCAATTCTCTGGTTACTCCCACCCACCATCACCCCTGCAAATGTGTGGGGCTCCATGGGTCTGATTCCCTGAAACCAGTCTCACAGGTTTTCAGTCTCCAGGCTGCTTTTCATTCGATATTATTTGCCATGTTGCTACAGATTATCAAGCCTGTTTGGGGTGCTCTCAGTCCATTCTCATCATGGTCTCTTTTTCTCTGTTTTGTAGCTATGACAACATTGGAAATGAGCAATCAATCATTTGTCACTGAATTCATCTTCTTGGGATTTTCCAACCACTCCAACCTACAGGGCTGGTTCTTTCTGCTCTTTCTAGTCATTTACCTGACCACTCTCCTGGGGAACATGCTCATAATAGTGGCCACCAAGGTCAGTCCTGCTCTTCACACTCCAATGTACTTTTTCCTCAGCAATTTGAGCTTCTTGGACGTCTGCTACACATCCACCACCCTCCCAGTACTGCTGGTGAACTTCTTCTGGGAGAAGAAGGCCATTTCTTATGAGGGCTGCCTTTCCCAGATCTTCTTCTTGGTTACAAGTGCTGGCACAGAAGGCGTATTATTGGCTGTGTGGCCAGTATGACTGCTGTGTGGCCACCTGCCGTCCTCCTCAGTACCCAGTCATCATGAGTGTGATGGTCTGTGTTGGCCTGGTGACTGGGTCCTGGCTGTGTGGGCTGGTGAATTTGGTCACACACACGGTGCTGGCCATCACACTCACTCTGTGTGGGCCCCACCAGTTCTGCGACTTTCTCTGTGACACCCCATTGCTCCTGAAGCTCTCCTGCTCAGACACCTCTGTCAACGAGTTTGTGCTCCATGTGGTCAGTGCCACCATGATCCTGAGCCCCTGCCTCTTCACTGCAGGCTCCTACACACTCATCATGGCGGCCATCCTGGGAATTCTCTCTGCCTAGGGCAGAAGGAAGACCTTCTCCACCTGTGCGTCCCACCTCACTGTCGTGGTGGTCTTCTATGGAACAGCCAACTTCCACTATGACAGGCCCAGAGAAGGCTGGACACGGACACCCTGGTCTCTGTGCTCTTCTGTGTGGTGAGCCCCCTGTTGAGCCCCATCATTCACAGCCTGAGAAGCAACGAGGTCCAGAGTGCCCTGAGGAAGCTTGCTGGAAGAAAGACTGTATAGTGAGATTAGAACAAGATGATGGTTTCATTCTAGGAAATGTCTTAGTTGTATAAATATGTGAACGCTTCAGCAGCAATTACAAGAACGCTCTCTCCATACACGGTGTCTCATGACCACTGTGGTGCCCCTCCAACCAGGGGAAGCACACTATGCTAAGTATGTGACACATTGTGACCTCACCTGGGTTCTCTAATCCACAGGTATTTAAGAATTTTTTTATTACTTTTCTCTCTAAAAAAAGCTTATACCCAAAGCAGTCAATCTCCTTTCCCCCAATATTGCAGCTCCAGCCAAAACTAGTGAATGTGAAGTGCTATGTGCAATGTGACTTTGACTTGCATTTTCCTAATGGATCTTGATTCTAATTTTTAAATAAACACCATTTCTGTGTTTCTCCTTCACATGTGGAAAGACCTATGTATACACTCGAGTTTCTGTGGATATTTTTAATGAAGTAATACCATATATGCCTCTTAGATCTGACTTCTTTCACTTAGAATGTTTGCAATTTTCAGTTATATTGTAGCTTGTATTAGTATTTTAGTTTATTCCTCCTTATTGTGACTGATTTCCATCTTATGAAAATTCCACATTTCTTTGTTCATTTTCCACTGGATAGTAATTTTTACATTGTGTCTGTGTGGGTGTCGTACTGCAGATTGAACTCGGAGCCTCCTGCACACTAAACAATGTTCTCCCACTAAGCCAAAGCCCAACCCTTTTAAAAATTTTGTTTTGAGACAGGGTCTTGCAAATTTGCCCAGGTTGTCCCTGAATTTGTGATCCTCCTTCCTCAGCTTCTTGAGTAGCTAGATTACAGACCTGCCTGGTCATTTTCACTTTTTGACTAATATGAATAGGATTCATATATATAATATGAACATTATATATATATATATATATACATATATATATATATATATAATATGAACATTATATGAACATTCATGTACAAATCATTGGTGGACAACTTTTTTTATTTATCTTGAGTTTGTAAATAGGAGTGGAAGAGGTGGATCGTTAACTCCATATTTAACTTTCTGAAGAAGTTCCAGATCATTTTCAGACCAGTGGAACTAGCTTACCTTATTATTAAGAGTGGTGAATAAAGTTTCTGATTTCCTCACTCGTTTAACAACACATCATTATCATTCCTTTTATTGTTATGACCCTGGAATGTGGAAAGTGCTTCATCAAATGTGCTTTAGCTTTGCCTTTCCCTGATGGCTAATCATTCTAAGATCTTTTAGGAGTACTGTTAATTTGTCTCTCCTAAGCATGAGGAAAACCCTATTGTATTATGAGAAATTTTAAGTTTTAGAGACTTACCTCTTTATCTAATACTTTTATTTTTATTTTTGTGCAGTAAAATCCTACAAGACTTTCAAGCTTGTTGTCTTTTCTTTATCTGTGCCCGAAAGAGCTGTTTGATGACTCTTTTTTTTTCCCTACTTTTAAATTCCATAGCAAACAATTTCTTCACCAGGTCATGAGCATCAGCAGGATTATAAAATTAAGGGGCACGAAGTCATACAGGGTTTGGTAATGGATCAGCCCTTAGCAGGAGTGGATCAGCTGAAGATAGTGGGGATTCTTTTAATATTGTGGCTTCTGATATCTGTCCATCTGGCAAAGTATGTAACATGAAGGAAAAACTTCATATGCAGTGCAAAATCCATCCCAACTAGTGTACACCCACCCTGAGCCCTTCTCTCCCTAGCGGGAAGGGAAAGCAGTCTTAAGGTTTCAGCCACCCACAATTTCTTAGCAGAAATCTCACTCTGAACTTCGCTCACCCACATCCCAGAAGAGAGAGGATGCTGATCTTCTCGTTGCATGCTGGGAACAGGTGATTGCCAAGACATTAATGAATCCAACAGTGAATTAACTGCTCTCCATTGTTGCAGTTGAACTCAAGCCGTTGACCTTGAGTTGTGTTTGCACACTGAGGAGTCCCAGAGCAGCTGCAGAGGAAACGCTCAATGCATATTCCCAACAGGTCAGCCCCAGACCTCTATAAATGTCCATCACAGGAAAATGAATTGTGAGAGATCAGAAGATTTTGACTCCTTCATGATGCCACAGATATGCGACAGGCAACTTTCAGAATAACAGGTCCGTTTTGTGGTGAATGGAGACCAACAGCCAGTTTTAGCAAGAGCTTTCTTTGCAGCCCAGGTGCTAGTATGGAGAGCCACAAGGGCCACACCAAAACCAGAAATCTACGCCTCTCTGTGAGAGTTGCTGGTAAGTAGTTTATTTACCATCACAATTTTCAAAAACACTATCCCAGAATCAGGATATACCTACACCTTAAAAACATATTACAGAGTATTGTACATATTTTCATTACCATTTTGATGGCATTTATGTAATTACCTATCATAGCACCTTTTCTATTTGTGTCTAAGTTTCCACAATACCACTTGTATTGCCAGAGTAGAAATAACTTCAGAGGTTATCACAAAACCTGAGAGATTTAGCATGATGCTTCCTGTACTGGAAGAAAACCCAAAACAACCAGAAACCCTGGGATGCAAAATTCCTTAAATGAGATGATGTGTGTGGAAAATTACTTATGGTAAAGAATAGATAATGCTTAGTGTTAATCCTCTGCTTTTGATGAGCAGGACAAAAAGGAATAATTTTTAGGGAGAAAGTATAGGGACACATTACCATTTTGATACAATATAGCATAACAATAGACCTACCAAAATATCTGTTTAAATAAAAATCATTATTGTAGAAGAAGTTATGTTTAGAAACGTATTCATTCACTAACTAGGGGTTTTCATCTGTATCTTACAACACATGGATGCTTGGGGAGGGGAGTTGCAAGCAATTTATTAACTGTAATAAATCCCTGAAGCTTGTGAGTAATCTACTTCATACACAACCCCCCTCCTTTAGAAATATTATATTTTGGGGTCTCTCATAAGTGACTTCATTCTCGGTCACCTGACTTTGAGATGACTGATTGGGAAAGAAAGATGCAGAGCTGCTTGTTCTGTGGGAACTGAGCCGATGGTCTCCATAAGGGATATGTTTAGGAGACAGGAGACACTGAGTTCCTCAGAAGCCGCTGGGCTATGCTGCCTCACTTATGCCCACAGAGGCTTTATTTTTCTCAGCAAGATATCTGCACCAGAACCACTGAACAGAAATGTCCTCTTGACTCTGTCAAGTCTCTGAGGGATCTTTTAGGTCCCACACAGTACCGTCTTTAAAGAATCTTTTAAAAACTCTGCTCCATGTATGTACTTGACAGACCTTCTTCACTCTTCAAACCTTTACTGAATGCACATTTACACAAGGTGTTGTTGCCCTAGTGTTTAGTACACAATTGAGAGGCCCAACTAGGACCTGGAGGAGCGCATATTCAAGACGGAATGAGGGGCTTTGACAAGTATTAAGTGCTTCATTCCCAGAGCTTCCCAAGCAAACACTAAGGGAAAATAATGATAATTTGTAGATTACATAGAATTGTTACCAAGTTTCCTGCACATATTGAGTTCATCTTCCCATTAGATTGTAAGTTGGTTGAAGGACAGTGTCGGAGACCAGCTCCAACAGGGGGTCTCAGGAGACAAACGGATGGTGAGGAGTCGGCGAAAAAGGGGGTGGAGAAACAACACAGACACCAAAGTGAAGGTGTTGATCCCAATCTTTACTTGTGAAGTTGATCATATATACTTTTCATTTTGGCAGGCTTACAATACTTTGTGGTTACAAAACAGGAATCATTATTCAAACAAAACAAAATATTATGTAGCTACAATTAGAATAGAAGAATGTATCTTGGCTTACGCATAAGCAAGCATTTGTACTTTCAGTTCGAGTTTTGCTTTGAGCTGTTTCTGCTTAGTTAACTTTTAATAATAGTTACAAATGTCCCAAACTATTGGCCTATACCTTGACTATTCTTTCTTGACTTACTGACTGGAACCGGTGCCATGGTTACTGCAAGTAGTTGATTTGTTATTACTTTTAATCAAACAAAAGTAAGAGCACAAACCATTGTGCACAGGAACAAGAACAAGTTGCCCAGTACTAAGCACTAATCTATCTTGTTAACATTAATTTTCTTTCTCTAGATTTTAATTTAATTTCTCAAAAACTTCCTTGACAGGAATACAAGGAGTTTTTCTTTAGACATTAACAATTTACACTCCACAGCTGAATCATTGCATTTAGAGCAAACAGATCTATGCTTTAGAAGTAGTTGCATTAATTGGGAAAGTCATGATTATTTCTTTATACTTAATGGTCATATGAGAAATCAGAACTATACTTATTAAAGGAATACAAAAACAAATCCTCTCATTCCCAGAAACATACTGCACTCCTCTAGAGGATGGACGCCTTGGGTCATCCACCTCAGTAGGGCCTTGCCATTGCCTGAGTCAGGGGAGAAGCGCAGCAGGACAGGGATCAGATCTTATCCTCTTTGGGTTTCTTAGTAGATCTGGCTTAGGACTAAATTAGACCCTGTATAGGAACAAAATTGGTTTGAATTTAAACTAACCACTACCAAGAAAAAAATTTTAAAATCCTAAATGGAAAAGAGAATTTTTTATTTTGAAGAATTTTATAACTAGAAGGCTCTGACGTATCGTAAGAGGTAATAATTTGTCTTCCCTTTCCCCTTTATGCTAGAAGAAGCACAGGTGAAATAAAAAGAACTGAAAGAGCTGGCACAGTGGTGCACGCCTGTAACCCAGCAGCTCAGGAGACTGAGGCAGGAGGATAGTGAGTTCAAAGACAGCCTCAGCAAAAACAAGGCACCAAGAAACTCAGTGAGACCCTGTCTCTAAATAAAATATAAAATAGGGCTGGGGATGTGGCTCAGTGGTCAAGCCCCTGAGTTCAATCTCCAGTAACTGCCCCCCTACACCCTGGCCCCAAAAAAACAGAACTGAAAAAGATGTTAACTGCTGAATTGAGTGCTGAATCTCCAAGACAGGAGGGAGGCTTTTTCCTGGTAAGTTTGTTAAGATTTTAAACCTACCAGTTAGAGGTGAGGGCATCCCTGCATGTTAGGTGAAAGAGCCCAGCCTCCCCCAAAGTGTGTCCTTGGACCAGCATCACTGGGAACACTTGGAACTCACTGACTGAGGCCAACTGTTCTGCACAATGACCGCTGATCTTTCCCTAGGCTCCAAGCACCCACACCACATGGAAGGATATAAGGACAACTCTGGGCCAGGCCAGATAGCTCATAGATTTCACAGTAATAAATTCACATTGCCACAAGCACCTGAAATCATTCAGATATTTTTCTGAATAAGTTGACCTTGTACTGTGTGTGTGTGTGTGTGTGTGTGTGTGTGTGTGTGTGTGTGTGTGTGTGTTTTAAGCACTTTACTGGGCAACATGAAAATTGGATTTAAAAATTTTAATCATTGCTTGTGCTATTGAGATCAAATAGAAATCATTGTTTCCCTGATGTGCATAAGGGTTTTCATGATCACACCATTCTTTCTCGTTTTGGTCATGCCCATTTTTTTTTCCCTTTGAGGAAATGAATCCCTAAGTTTAGTCAGAAAAACATTTCATTTATTGCCAAAGCAAAAAAAAAATTCTTTTTTTAAGACTCTAGACTTATTTATTTTATTTTCTTTATATTTAGATTTTAAAATTAGTTGTACTTAACTGAAGGCACCGACTTTCTATTGAAATTTATATATTTTAAGCTTCTTAAGGCCCTGAGATTTGGAATTTTAATGAAAGCTGTGTTGGCCTATTAATCATGTGCAATGAATTATTAGAACCAAAGACAAGAATGTCTGGGCATTGAAGATAATAAGACAGTTTACTAATATATGGTATTATGATCAGGTAACAAAGTATCACTACAAATAAAAGTTATTATTTGTAAACAAACTTCCACTATGACAAGCTCAGAACAGCAAACTTCCACTATGACAAGCTCAGAGAAGTCTGGACATGGACACCCTGGTCTCCGTGCTCTTCTGTGTGGTGAGGCTTTTGTTGAGCCCTGGCATTCATAGACTGAGAAGCAACGAGGTCCAGAGTGCCCTGAGGAAGCTGGCTGGAGGGTGTGCATCGCTTTGCATGATCAAAGTCTAGATCAATCTTCAAACTGGAGTGTACAGTCTTCTGAAAAAAAATGCCTCCCAGGGACTTGTAGGCACCTGGTTAGAGAGTCTGTATCTGGAGCTTCAACTCGAACTTCCGCTTTTAAAATCTCTGATACTCCTTTCTCTGCTCTCTTTTCACAAACACACTTTTCCCACTTTCAGGTTCAAGTGTGTCGGACACCTTGTGTGGGTGTTCAGCACCATCTCTGTCCTTCTGTGTTCTCCCCACACCAGAGGGACAGAAAGTACGAGAACCTCATTTCCCACACTCCCCTGCCTGCAGGCCTCCATTTTAGGAGGTTCTGTCAAGATCAGCCAAACACTAGGCAGAGAGGAAGAAAGGAAAGAAGAAAGCGGGTTCTTTTGGATCCCATAGCAGCAGCTGCAAACCAGCCTTGTAGAGGCAGGAACTAATCTTCTTGGTGCCAGGAGCTGTGTGTGCAGGCTCCTAGACAGCTGTTCCTGAATGTGGGTCACAGTAGCGTGGAATGAGCGTCTCTTTCCAGGGAAGTTAGGGTTTCCATATATGGGGTGGTGTCACCTGCCCTGTTTTCCTTTTTTCTTCCAGATCTCCTAACCATTTTATAACTTTTTTCTGTGTCAACTTCCTCTACCCTAAGACATGAAGAGTTGCTCTTCATCTCTACCTGACCACGATGGCACTGAAGACAATAGTGGTTTACATCAGAGATGGTTCTAGATAACAGATCTGAGAAGGTAGGTTGGATGTCTGACCTGAGGGAATTGAATATGTTGATGATGTCACAGCCCATGGGAAAGGAGACCTGACAATTCCTGGTGTGCAATGACCCAACAGAGACTTTAAGTTATCGTGCCCTGAAATCAAATGTCTATGGAAAACTGAGCTTTGGAATAACACTATCGACCTTTAGGGTGGGAATGAACATTACAACATGACTACAGACTGCTGTTACTGACTGGAGTGGGAGACTTACAGAAAGAAAATGATAGGTTCAAGCATTATATTCCTCCTTCAAGTCAGGTTCAGATCATCAGAAATATTTTCTCTCCGGAAACTGATAAAGGTTAATATCAGCATAAAACATCCAATTCTCCAAATTGAAGAAGTACAAAGAAAATTATAAATCCACAATTTCTCCAGGTCTCTCTTATGTAAATTAGGACATTATTGGGGGAATGATTGAGACCCTGTTAATTAGAATTGCAAAATACCAGTGAAATTAGACAAATCTCAGAGCCTTGAACCCTGAAATCTCCATTAAACCTATTTGCTGTCAGAAGCAGCCCCTCCTCCCCCAAGGAGAAAGCATTCCCTAAATTGAAGACCCTTTTGTGACTCTACCTGGGCAGTTGTCTTTTTTTTTTTAAGAGAGAGTGAGAGAGGAGAGGAGAAAAGAGGAGAGGGGGGAGAGAGAGAGACAGAGAGAGAGAGAGAGAGAGAGAGAGAGAGAGAGAGAGAGAAAGAGAGAGAGAGAATTTTTAATATTCATTTTCTAGTTTTCGGCAGACACAACATCTTTGTTGGTATGTGGTGCTGAGGATCGACCACAGGCCGTATGCGTGCCAGGCAAGCGCACTACTGCTTGAGCCACATCCCCAGCAAAATTGTCTTTAAGATGCTCATCCATCATCTCACTTTGTGACCAGACTCTTAATTGGGGTCTGATCCTAGAATGCCTCAGGTAAGAGTATAAAATATAGCCAGGAGAGTATAAGGGTCACACCAAAATAAAAGGTAAATATTTTACTGTATTTTGTTAATAGGAGCCTTAAGAATATATAAGATAATTTGTTTGAGTCTTCTAGACCAAAGAAGTCAGGACGTATTGCTGGATCATCTTGAATGCAGGCACAGGGACGTAATCACCAGAAATGTTAGGGCCAAGGATTTTCCTGAGCCATGGGGAGTGGCTATTAGACTCTCTTTGGTTGATGGACTGAAATCTGGACTCAGTGTTTGCTTAAGTTCAATGACCAATATGATCCTGGAATAATTGAGAGGATGGTGATCAGAAATAAATAAGGTGTTGGATGGCGTGTTATGTGACCCCTTCCCTGGCCTCACAGCTGGATCTGGAGGAGGGCCTGGAGCACCAGCCTTCGCCAAGGCCTCCTGGACATGCTTTCAGAAGGCAGCACCAGATCATTGTGAAACCCGCAGCCACTGTCCTCAGCAGCCTGGGAAGGCATTAACAGATGGCATCGTTGAAACGGGCTCCCTGATTTCAGTGAGACTAAGGGGACCCTGAAGTAGAAGAGGCCATGTGGTGGAGCAGTGATCAGAGCATTTGAATCTGTAAAGATTTTTGACAGTGGTAAATGATTGTGGTATTTATAGATGGGAAAAAATGGGCACCCTCTTAGAATAGTGCCTGTCCCATGTAATGTGAAACTCTTCTTTTCACACTTCATTGGTGCATTGTAGTGGTCCATAATGGTGGGATTTGCTGACATATATTTGAACATGCACACAAAATAACCGTGAACTTTGGCCAATATCATTCCAATATTTCCCTTTTCCTCACCTCCTCCCCTGGTGCCTTGACTCTACTGATCTTCCTTCAACTTTCATGATGAGACTCTCTTTCCAACTTTCCTTCCTTTCCCCCCTCTAGCATTAACAGAGGAAAAACATACGGCCCTTAATTTTCTAAGTTGCTTATTACCCTTACTGTTCTGAAGATCCATCCATCTTCCAGCATGACATAATTTCATTCTTCTTTATGGCTGAATGAAATTCCAGTGTGCATATACCAGATGTTCTTTATCCATTCATCCACTGATGTCACCTCGGCTGGTTCATGGGCATGTATGTGTCATTATAGTATGATGACTTCGATCTGCTGTGATAAATACCAAGCAGAGGTAGAGCTGGGTCGCAGGGTGGTCCATAGCTACTCCTGAGGAGCCTCCATCCCGATTTTTGTGGTGGTTGTGCTGATTTACATGCCCATCAACAGGGTGAGAGTGCTCCTTTCTCTCCAATTCTCTCCTTGTCACACTCATTTCTGTTTGTATTCTTGGTGGTTGCCTTTGTCACTGAAGTGAGATGAAATCTCAGGGTAGTCTTGACGTGCAAGTATTTTCATATATTTGTTGGCCACTCACATATTTTCTTCTAAGACGTGTCTGTTTAGTTCATTTAGTTTCCCATTTGGTAATTGGGTTATTTAATAATTGTGGGTTTGATGTTAAGTTTTTTGAGTTCTTCTTTAATATTCTGAATATTCATCCTCTTTTAGAAGAGCACCTCATAAAGATTTTCTCCCTTTCCGTACGTTCTCTCTTCATATTCTAATTGTCTCCTTTGCTGTGCAGAACCTTCTTAATTTGATGCCATCCTATTAGCTAACTTTTGTTGTTATCTCCTGAGCTTTGGCATCCTATTGAGAAAGTCATTGCCTCTGCCTGTAGGTTGGAGTATTTACTTTGTTTTTTCCTAGAAACTGCATAATTTCTGGTCTAGTGCCAGGGTCTTTAATGCATTTTGAGTTGATTTTTTGCAGAGTGAGTGATAGTTCAGGTCTCATTCTTCTGCATTTGGACAGGGGTGTAGAAGGACTGTTTCAGAGAGTAGATGTTAAAGACTCGGGTGCAGAAGAACTGTTGCAGAGAGCAGAAGTTGGAGACTGGGGTGCAGAAGGACTGTTACAGAAAGCAGAGTTTGGAGACTGGGGTGCACAAGGATCGTTGCAGAGAGCAGATTTTTCAGACTGAGGTGCAGAAGGACTGTTGCAGAGAGCAGATGTTGGAACTGGGGTTCAGAATGACTGTTGCAGAGAGCAGATGTTGGAGACTGGGGTGAAGAAGGATCGTTGCAGAGAGCACAGGTTGGAGACTGGTGTGCAGAAGGACTGTTACGGAGAGCAGAGTTTGGAGACTTGGTTGCAGAAGGATCTTACAGAAAGCAGAGTTTGGAGACTGAGGTGCAGAAGGACTGTACCAGAGAGCGGAGTTTGGAGACTGTGGTGCAGCAAGACTGATACAGAAAGCAGAGGTTGGAGACTAGGGTGCAGAAGGACCATTACAGAATGCAGAAGTTGGAGACTGCCGTACAGAAGGACTGTTACAGAGAGCAGAGATTGGAAATTGGGGAGCAGAAAAACTGTTTCAGAGAACAGAGGTTTGAGACTGGGTTGCAGCAGGACCGTTGAAGAAAGCAGAGGTTGGAGACTGGGTTGGAGAAGGAATGTTACAGAGAGCAGAGTTTGTAAACTGGGGTACACAAGAACCTTACAGAGAACAGAAGTTTGAGACTGGGGTTCAGAAGTAGTGTTAAGGAGAGGAGATGTTGGAGACTGGGGTGCAAAAGGATGGTTTCAGAGAGCAGAGGTTGGAGACTGGGATGCAGAAGGATGGTTGCAGAGAGCAGAGGTTGGAGACTGAGGTGCAGAAAAACTGTTACAGAGAGCAGAGTTTGAAGAGTGAGGTGCTGAAGGATCGTTGAAGACAGCAGAAGTTGGAGACTGAGTTGCAGAAGAATCATTGCAGAGAGCAGAGGTGGAGACTGGGCTGCAGAAGGATCGTTACAGAGAGCAGAGATGGGAGACTGGGGTGCAGAAGCACTGTTACAGAGAGAACAGGTTAAAGCCTGGGGTGCAGAAGGAATGTGGCAGAAAGCAGAGGTTGGAGACTGGGGTGCAGAAGGACTTTTGCAGAGAGCAGAGTTTGGAGACTGAGATTCAAAAGGACTGTTACACAGAGAAGACGTTGGAGATTGGGGTGAAGAATTATGATACAAAAGGTGAGGTGGGAGCCTGGGGTGCAGAAGGACCGTTAAAGAGAGCAGAGGTTTAAGACTGGGTTTCAGAAAAATTGTTATAGAGAGCAGAGTTTTGAGGGTGGGTTGCAGAAGGACTGTTATAGAGAGCAGAGTTTTGAGGCTGGGTTGTAGAAGGATTTTACAGAGAGCAGAGTTTGGTAACTGAGGTGCAGGACGACTGTAACAGAGAGCAGTGGTTAGAGACTGGAGTGCATAAGGATAGTGCAGAGAGCAGAGGTTTCACTGAGGTGCAGTAGGACTGTTACAAAGAGCAGAGGAATGAGACTGAGGTGCAGAAGGACGGTCACAGAGAGCAGAGTTTGGTGACTGAGGTGCAGAAGGACTGTTACAGAATGCAGTGGTTGTAAATTGGGGTGCAGAGGGTTTGTTAAATAGACCAGAGTTTGGAGACTGCGGTATACAAAGACTGTAACAGAGAGCAGAGGTTGGAGAATATGGTGCAGAAGGACTGTTACAGAGAGCAGAGGTTGGAGACTGGGGTGCAGAAGGACTGTTACACAGAGCAGAGGTTGAAGACTGGGGTGTAGAAGGACTGTTGCAGAGATTAGAGGTTGGAGACTTGGGTGCAGAAGGACTGTTGAGGAGAGCAGAATTTGGAGACTGAGGTGCAGAAGGACTATTACAGAGACCAGAGTGTGGAGACTGGGGTGCAGAAGGACTGTTGCAGAGAGCAGAGGTTGGAAACTGGTGTGAAGAAGGACTGTTTCAGGGAGCAGGTGTTGGAGACATGGGTGCAGAAAGACTTTTGAAAGAGTAGAATTTGGAGACTGAGGTGCAGAAGACTGTTGCAAATAGCAGAGGTTGGTGACTGGGGTGCAGAAGGACTGATACAGAAAGCAGAGGTTGGGGACTGAGGTACAGAAGGACCATTACAGACAGCAGAGTTTGGAGACTGCAATACAGGAGGACTTTTACAGAGAGCAGAAGTTTAAGACTGGAGTGGAGAAGAACTGTTTCAGAGTGCAGACGTTGGAGACTGGTGTGCAGAAGAACTGTTGCAGAGAGTAGACGTAGGAGACTGAGATGCAGAAAGACTGTTAAAGGGAGCAGAGTTTGGAGACTGGGGTGCAGAAGGACTGATACAGAGAGCAGAGTTTGGAGACTGGGGTGCAGATGGCTGTTACAGAGAGCAGAGGTTGAAGACTGGTTACAGAAGGGATGTTACAGAGAGCAGAGTTTGGAGACTGGGTTGCAGAAGAATATTACGTAGAGCAGAGATTGGAGACTGCGGTGCAAAAGGATTGTTACAGAGAGCAGAGGTTGGCGAATGGGGAGCAGTAGGATTATTGCAGAGAGCAGAGGTTGGAGACTGGTTTGCAGAAGAATCGTTGCAGAAAGCAGAGGTTGGAGACTTGGGTGCAGAAGGGCGGTTTAAGAGAGCAGATGTTGGAGAGTGGGATGCAGAAGGATCGTTGCAGAGATAAGAGATTTTAAACTGGGTTGCAGGAGGACTGTTACACAGAGCAGAGGTTGAAGACTGAAGTGTAGAAGGACTGTTGCAGAGAGCAGAGTTCAGAGACTAGGGTGCAGAACGACTGTTACAGATAGCAGAGATTGGAGACTGGAGTGGAGAAGAACTGTTTCAGAGTGCAGACGTTGGAGACTTGTGTGCAGAAGAACTGTTGCAGAGAGTAAACGTAAGATACTGAGATGCAGAAAGACTGTTAAAGGTAGCAGAGTTTGGAACCTGGGGTGCAGAAGAACTGATACAGAGAGCAGAGTTTGAAGACTGGGGTGCAGTAGGCTATTACAGAGAGCAGAGGTTAGAGACTGGGTACAGAAGGGCTGTTACAGAGAGCAGAGTTTGGAGACTGGATTGTAGAAGAATATTCCGTAGAGCAGAGTTTGGAGACTGCGGTGCAGAAAAATTGTTACAGAGAGCAGAGGTTGGCGACTGGGGTGCAGTATTATTATTGCAGAGAGCAGAGGTTGGAGACTGGTGTGCAGAAGGATCATTGCAGAGAGCAGAGTTTGGAGACTTTGGTGCAGAAGGACGGTTGCAGAGAGCAGATGTTGGAGACTGGGATGCAGAAGGATTTTTGCAGAGAGCAGAGATTGGAAACTGGGTTGCAGAAGGACTGTTACACAGAGCAGAGGTTGAAGACTGGAGTGTAGAAGGACTGTTGCAGAGAGCAGAGTTTGGAGACTGGGGTGCAGAAGGACAGTTATACAGAGCAGATGTTAAATACTGAGATGCAGAGGACTGTTGCAGAGATCAGAGGTTGGAGACTGGGCAGCAGAAGGACTGATATAGAAAGCAGAGGTTGTAGACTTGGGTCCTGAATGAACCTTACAGAGAGCAGAAGTTGGAGACTGCAGTACAGAAGAAGTGTTACAGAGAGCAGAGTTTGGAGACCAGGGTACAGAAGGAATGTTGCAGAGTGCAGAGTTTGAATAATGGGATGCAGAATGACTGTTTCAGAGAGTAGATGTTAAAGACTGGGGTGCAGAAGAACTGTTGCAGAGAGCTGAAGTTGGAGACTGGGGTGCAGAAGGATTGTTGCAGTGAGCAGTGGTTGGACACTGGGGTGAAAAAGGACTGTTACAGAGATCAGAGTTTGGAGATTGGGGTGCAGAAGGATCTTACATAGAGCAGAGGTTGGAGAGTGGGGTACAGAGGAACTGTTGCACAGAGCAGAGGTTGGAGACTGGGGTGCAGAAGGACTGTTACAGAGAGCAGAGATTGGAGACTGGGTGGCAGAAGGATGTTACATAGAGCAGATGTTGGAGACTGAGGTGCAGAAGAAATGTTACCGGGAGCAATGGTTGGAGACTGGGGTGCAGAAGGATTTTTGCAAGGAGTAGAGGTTTGAGACTGACATCCTGAAGGACTCTTTCAGACAACAGAGGTTTGTGAATGGGGTGCAGAAGGACCGTTGCAGAGAGCAGATGTTGGAGACCAAGGTGCAGAAAGATTGTAACAGTGAGCAGAGGTTGCAGACGAACTGTTGCACAGAGCAGAGGTTTGAGACTGGGGTGTGGAAGGACTGTTTCAGAGAGCAGAGTTTGGAGACTGGGGTGCAGAAGGACTGTTACACAGAGCAGAGGTTGGATACTCAGTTGAAGAATAACTGTTTCAGAAAGCAGAGTTTAGAGACTGTGGTGCACAAGGATCCTTGCTGAGAGTAGAGTTTTCAGACTGATGTACAGAAGAACTGTTACAGAGAGCAGATGTTGGAGACTGGGGTGCAGAAGGACTTTTGCAGAGAGCAGAGGTTTGAGACTGGGGTGCAAAAGGATCGTTGCGGAGAGCAGAGGCTATAGACTGGGGTACAGCAGGACCATTGCAGAGGTCAGTGTTTGGGAACTGAGGTGCAGAAGGATTGTTACAGAGAAAAGAATTTGGATACTGGGGTGCCGAAGGAGATTTGAAGAGAGCAGAGGTTAGAAACTGGGGTTTAGAAAGACTGTGACAGAGAGCAGAGGTTGGAGACTGGGGTGCAGAAGGACTGTTACAGAGAGCAGAGTTTGGAGACAGGGTTACAGAAAGATCTTACAGAGAGCAGATGTTGGAGACTTGGGTGCAAAAAGATCATTGCAGAGAACCGAGTTTTCAGACTGAGGTGCAGAAGGACTGTTGTAGATTACAGATGTTGGAGTCTGGGGTGCAGAAGGATCTTTGTAGAGAGCAGAGGTTTGAGACTGGGGTGCAGAAGGACTGTTACAGAGAACAGAGGTTAAAGACTGCGGTGCAGAAGGCTTGTTACAGAGAGCAGAGTTTGGTGAAGGGATGCAGAACGACTGTTACATAGGGCAGAGTTTGGAGACTGTTTTGCAGAAGGATCTTACAGAGAGCAGAGGTTGGAGACTGAGGTGTAGAAGGACTGTTACAGAGAATAGAGGTTGGAGACTGAGGTGCAGAAGGACCATTGCAGAAAGCAGAGGTGAAGATACAGGTGCAGAAGGATTGTTACAAAGAGCAGAGATTGGAGACCTGGGTGAAGAAGGACTGTTGCAGATAACAGAGTTTGGAAAATGGGGTGAAGAAGGACTGTTGCAGGGAGCAGAATTTGGAGACTGAGTTGCAGAAGGACTGTTACAGAGAGCAGAGGTTGGAGACTGGTGTTCAGAAGGACTGATACAGAAAGCAGAGGTTGGAGACTGGAGTGCAGAAGAACTGTTGCAGACAGCAGAGTTCGGAGACTGCAATAAAGGAGGACTTTTACAGAGAGCAGAGGTTGAAGAATGTTTATAGAAGAACTGTTTCAGAGTGCATATGTTGGAGACTGGGGTTCAGAAGCACTGTTGCAGAGAGCAGAGTTTGGAGACTAGGGTGCAGAAGAACTGTCACAGAGAGCAGATGTTGGAGACTGAGGTGTAGAAAGAATGTTACCGAGAGCAAAGTTTGGAGACTGGGGTGCAGAATTACTGATACAGAAATCAGAAGTTGAGACAGGGATGCAGAAGGACCATTACAGAGAGAAGAGGTTGAGACTGTGGTACAGAAGGACTGTTGCAGAGAGCAGAGGTTAGAGAATGGGGTGCAGAAGGACTGTTACAGAGAGCAAATGTTAGAGAATGGGATACAGAAGTAAAGTTGCAGACTTCAGAGGTTGGAGACACAGGTGCAGAAGGACTGTTACAGAGAACAGAGGTTGGAAACCGTGGTTCAGAAGGACTTATACAGAAAGCAGAGTTTTGATACTGGGGTGCAGAATTACCGTTACAGAGAGCAGAGGTTGGAGACTGGGGAATAGAAGGACTGATGCAGAGAACAGGTGTTGGAGACTGGGTTGCAGCAGGACCATTGAAGAAAGCAGACTTTGTAGACTGGGTTGGAGAAGGAATGATACAGAGAGCAGACTGTGGAAACTGGGGTGCAGAACAAACTTATAGAGAACAGAGGTTTGAGACTGCAGTGCAGAAGGAGTGTTAAGGAGAGAAGACGTTGGAGACTGGGATGCAGAAGGACTGTTGAAATGAGCAGATGTTGGAGCCTGGGGTGCATTAGGATCGTTGCAGAGAGCAGAGGTTGGAGACAGGGGTGCAGAAGGACTTTTGCGGAGAGCAGAAGTTGGATTCTGAGGTGCAGAAAAACAGTTACAGAGAGCAGAGGTTGGAGACTGGGGTGCAGAAGGGTCGTTGCAGAGAGCAGAAGTTGGAGACTGAGTTGCAGAAGAATCGTTGAAAAGAGCAGAGGTGGAGACTGGGCTGCAGAAGGATCGTTACAGAGAGAAGACGTGGGAGACTGCAGTGCAGAAGGACTGTTACAGATAGCACAGGGTGGGAATGGGGTGCAGAAGGAATGTGGCAGAAAGCAGAGGTTGGAGACTGGGGTGTAGAAGGACTGTTGCAGAAAGCAGAGGTTAGAGACTGAGATGCAGAAAGACTGTTACACAGAGCAGACATTGGAGACTGGGGTGAAGAATTATGATACCAAAAGAAGAGGTGTGAGACTGGGGAGCAGAAGGAGCATTACAGAGAGCAGAGGTTGCAGACTGGCGTGCAGAAGGACTGTTTCAGAGAGCAGAGTTTGGAGACTGGGGTGCATAAGGCCTGCTACAGAGAGCAGAGGTTGGAGACTGGGTTGCAGAAGGTCTGTTATAGAAAGCAGAGTTTTGAGGCTGAGTTGCAGAAGGATCTTACAGAGAGCAATGGTTGGTGAATGTGGTGCAGGACGAATGTTACAGAGAGCAGTGATTGGAGACTGGGGTGCAGATGAATAGTGCAGAGAGCAGAGGTTTCAGACTGAGGTGCAGAAGGACTGTAACAGATAGCAGAGGTTGGAGACTGAAGTAAAGCAGGACTGTTACAGAGAGCATAGTTTTGTGACTGAGGTGCAGAAGGACTGTTACAGAAAGCAGAGGTTGGAAATTTGGGTACAGAGAGACTGTTACACATAGCAGAGGTTGAAGACTGGGGTGTAGAAGGACTGTTGCAGAGAGCAGAGGTTGGAGACTTGGGTGAAGAAGGACTGTTGCAGAGAGCAGAATTTGGAGACTGCGGTGCAGAAAGTCTGTTGAGGAGAGGAGACGTTGGAGACTATTGTGCAGAAGGATCGTTGCAGAGAGAATAAGTTGGAGACTGAGGTGCAAAAAGACTGTTACAGAGAGCAGAGGTTTGATACTGGGGTGCAGTAGGCCTGTTACAAAGACCAGAGTGTGGAGAACTGCTCCAGAAGGACTGTTATGGATCACAGAGTTTGGAGACTGGTTGAAGAAGAATCTTACAGAGACCAGATGTTGGGGACCCAGGTGCAGAAAGACTGTTACAGAGAGTAGAGGTTGGAGAATGAGGTGCAAAAGGATCATATCAGAGAACAGCGTTTTAAGATTGAGGTGAAGAATGACTGTTGCAGAGAGCAGAGGTTCGAGACTGGGGTGCAGAAAGCTTGTTGTAGAGAACAGACTTTGGAGACTGGGGTGCAGAAGGCCTGTTACAGAGAGGAGAGTTGGGAGAAGTGGTGCAGAAGAACTGTTAGAGAGGGAAGAGTTGGGAGAATGTGTTGCAGAAGGATCTTAGAGAGAGCAGATGTTGGACTCTGAGGTGTAGAATGTTCGTTGCAGAGAGAAGAGTTTAGAGGCTGGGGTGCAGAAGGCCTGTTACAGAGAGCAGAGGTTGAAGACTGGGGTGCAGAAGGAGTATTATAGAGAGCAGAGTTAGGAGACTGGGTGGCAGAAGTATCTTACAGAGAGCAGAGTTTGCAGACTGAGGTGAGGGAGGACTGTTACAGAGAGCAGAGGTTGGAGACTGAGGTGCAGAAGGACTGTTACAGGGAGCAAATTTTGGAGACTGTGTTGCAGAAGGATCTTACATAGAGCAGAGTTTGGAGACTGAGGTGCAGAAGGACTGTTACAGAGAGCAGATGTTGAAGTCTGGGGTGCAGAAGGATTGTTGGAGAAAGCAAAATTTTCAGACTGAGGTGCAGAAGGACTTTTGCAGAGAGCAGATGTTGGAGACTGGGATGCAGAAGATTCGTTGCAGAGAGCAATAGTTGGAGACTGCAGTACAGAAGGACTGTTGCAGAGAGCAGAGGTTGGAGACTAGGGTACACAAGGAGTTATTCAGAGAGCAGATGTTGAACACTTTTGTTCAGAATGACTGTTGCAGAGAGCAGAAGTTGGAGAATGGGGTGCAGAAAGACTTTTGCAGAGAGCAGAGGTTGGAGACTGAGGTGCAGAATGACAAACAAAGAAAGCAGAGGTTGGAGACTGGAGTGCAAAAGGACCTTTACAGAGAGCAGAGTTTGGACCCTGCAGTAGAGAAGGTCCTTTACAGAGAGCAGAATTCTGAGACTGGGGAGCAGAATGAGTGTTGCATACTACAGAGGTTGGAGACTGGGGAGCAGTAGGATCGTTGCAGAAAGCAGAGGTTGGAGACTGGGGTGGAGAAGAAATAATACAGAGAGCAGAGTTGGGAAACTGGGGTCAGAAGGATCTTTCAAACAGCAGAGGTTGGAGACTGGGATTCAGAAGGACAGTTGCAGAGAGCAGAGTTTTGACACTGGGGTGCAGAAGGATGGTTGCAGAGAGCACATGTTGGAGACTGGAATGCAGAAGGACTGTTTAGAGAGCAGATGTTGGAGTCTGGGGTGCAAAAGGACTCTTTCAGAGAGCAGAGGTTGAAGACTGAGGTGGAGATGGACTGTTACAGAGAACAGAGTTTGGAGACTGGGGTGCAGAAGGCCTGTTGCAGAGAGTAGAGCTTTAAGACTGAGGTACAGAAGGATCATTGCAGAGAGCAGAGTTGGAGTCTGGGCTGCAGAAGGACTGTTACACAGAGCACACCTTGCAGACTGGGGTGCAGAAGGAATTTTGCACACAGCAGAGGTTGGAGACTGGGGTGCATAAAGACTGTTGCAGATAGCAGAGATTGGATATGAGGTGAAGAAGGACTGTTACAGAGAGCAGAGGTTGTAGACTGGGGTGCAGAAAGACTGATACAGAAAGTAGAGGTTGGAGACTGGGGTGCAGAAGGACCGTTACAGAGAGAAGAGTTTGGAGACTGCGGTATAGAAAAACTGTTACAGAGAGCAGAGGTTCCTTGCAGATAGCAGAGGTTGGACACTGAGGTTCAGAAGGAGTGTTACACAGAGCACAGGTTGAAGACTGAGGTGAAGAAGAACTGTCACAGAGAGCAGATGTGGGAGACAGGGGTACAGGACTGATACAGAGCAGAAGTTGAGGACTGAGGTACAGAAGGACTGTTACAGAGAGTAGAGGTTGAAGACTCGGGTGCAGAAGGATTATTGCAGAAAGCAGAGTTTTCAGACTGAGGTACAGAAGAACTGTTGCAAAGAGCAGATGTTGGAGATTGGGGTGCACAAGGACTGTTGCAGCGAGCAGGGGTTGGAGACTGGGGTGCAGAGGGATCGTTGCAGAGAGCAGAGGTTGGAGACTCGGGTGCAGAAGGACTGCTGCAAAGAGCAGAGGTTGGACACTGGGGTGCAGAAGGACTGATACAGAGAGCAGAGGTTGGATACTGGGGTGCAGAAGGTCTTTTACAGAGAGCAGAGTTTGGAGAGTGAGGTTCCGAAAAACTGTTACAGAGAGCAGAGTTTGGAGACTGGGGTTCAGAAGGACTGATACATAAAGCAGAGGTTGGATCCTGGGGTGCATTAGGACCCTTATGGAGAACAGCGCTTGGAGACTGCGGTACAGAAGGACTGTTAAAGAGAGCAGAGGTGGGAGACTGGGGTGCAAAAGAACTGATGTAGAGACCAGAGGTTAAAGACTGGCGTGCTGAAAGATCGTTGGGGCAAGCAGAGTATGGAGACTGGGCTGTAGAAGGACTGTTGCAGAGAGCAGAGTTTGGAGACTGCGGTGTAGAAGGACTTTTTCAGAGAGCAGACGATGGAGACTGGGGTGCAGAAGGATAGTTGGTTGGAGCAGAGTATGGAGACTGGGGTTTAGAAGGACTGTTGCAGAGAGCAGAGGTTGGAGACTGGGGTGTAGAAGGACTGTTACAGAGAGCAGAGGTTGGAGACTGAGGTGCAGAAGGACTGTTACAGAGAGCAGAGGTTGGAGACTGAGTTTCAGAAGGACTGTTACAGAGAGTAGAGTTTAGAGACTGGGGTTCAGATGGATCTTACAGAGAGCAGAATTTGGAGACTGGGGTGCAAGAGGACTGTAGCAGAGAGCAGATTTTGTAGACTGGGGTGGAGAAGAATCGTTGCAGAGAGAAAAGGATGGAGATTGGGGTGCAGAATGCCTGTTAAAGAGAGCAGAGGTTGGAGACTGTTGTGCAGAAAGACTGTTACAAAGTGCAGAGTTTAAAGACTGGGTTGCAGAAGGATGTTACAGAGAGCAGAGTTGGGAGACTGAGGTATTGAAGGACTGTTACAGAGAGCAGAGTTTGGAGACTGGGGTGAAGTAGGGTCGTTGCAGAGAGTAGAGTTTTGAAACTGAGGTGTAGAAGAACTGTTGCAGAAAGCAGATGTTGGAGACTGGGGTGCAGAAAGACTGTTGCAGATAGCAGATTTTGGTAACTCTGGTGCAGAAGGACTGTTGTAGAGAGCAGAGTTTGGAGACTGGGGTGCAGAAAGACTGTTACAGATAGCAGAGGTAGGATACAGTTGTGCAGAAAGAGCTTACAGAGAGCAGAATTTGGAGACTGAGATGCAGCAGGACAGTTGCAGAGATAAGAAATTTGAGACTGGGTTGCAGTTGGATCATGGAAGAGAGCATAGGTTGGAGACTGCGGTGCAGAAGGATCGTTGCAGAGAACAGATTTTGGAGACTGGGTTGCAGAAGGCCTGCTACAGAAAGAAGAGTTTGGAGACTGGCGTGGAGAAGCCCTGTTACAGAGAGGAGAGGTTGGAGACTGGGGTGCAGAAGGACTGTTATAGAGAGCAGAGTTTGGAGACTGGGTTGCTGAAGGATCTTACAGAGAGCAGAGATTGGAGACTGAGGTGCAGGTGGACTGTTACAGAGAGCAGTGTTTGGAGACTGGGTGCAGAATAATCGTGCAGAGAGCAGAGGTTTCAGACTGAGGTGCAGAAGGACTGTTACAGAGAGCAGAGGTAAGAGACTGAGTTGTAGAAGCACTGTTACAGAGAGCAGAGTATGGAGACTGAGGTGCAGAAGGACTGTTACAGAAAGCAGAGGTTAGAATTTGGGGTTCAGTAGGATGCTTACAGAGACGAGAGTTTGGAGACTTCGGTATAGAAAAACTCTTACAGAGTGCAGAGGTTGGAGATGGGGTTTAGAAGGAATGTTACAGAGAGCACAGGATGGAGACTGAGGTGCAGAACGATAGTTACAGAGAGCAGAGTTTTGAGACTGAGATTCAGAAGGACTGATATCGAAAGCAGAGTTTGAAGACTGGGGTGCTGAAGGACCGTTACGGAGAGCAGAGGTTGGAGACTGGGGAGCAGACGGACTGTTGCAGAGGACAGAGGTTGGAGACTGGGGTGCCACAGGACACTTGCAGAAAACAGAGGTTAAAGACTGGGGTGGAGAAGGAATGTTACAGAGATCAGAGTTTGGAAACTGGAGTGCAGAAGGATCTTACAAAGATCAGAGTTTGGAGACTGTGGCGCAGGAGGACTGTTGCATAGAGCAGATGTTGGAGACTGGGGTGCAGAAAGATCGTTGCAGAGAGCAGAGGTTGGAGACTGGGGTGAAGAAGGACTGTTGCAGAGAATAGAATTTAGAGACTGAGGTGCAGAAGAATCGTTGCTTAGAGCAGAGTTTGGAGACTGAGGTGCAAAAGGATTGTTACAGAGAGCCGAGGTTGGAGACTGGGGTGCAGAAGAACTGTTACAGAGAGCAGAGTTTTTAGACAAGGTTGCACAAGGATCGTACAGAGAGCAGAGGTTGTAGACCAAGGTGCAGCAGGACTGCTACAGAGAGCAGAGGTTGGAGACTGGGTGCAGAAGGATCGTTGCAGAGACCAGAGTTTTCAGACTGAGGTGCAGAAGGACTTTTGCAGAGAGCACATGTTGGAGACTGGGGTGCAGAAGGACTGTTGCAGAGAGCAGAAGTTGGAGACTGGGGTGCAGAAGGATCGTCGTAGAGAGCAGAGCTTGGATACTGGGGTGCAGAAGGATTGTTATAGAGAAAAGAAGTCGGAGACTGGGGGGGTAGAGGGCTGTTATGGAGAGCAGAGTTTGGAGAAGGGGTGCAGAAGTACTTTTACAGAGAGTAGAGTTTGGTGAATGAGGTGCAGAAGAATCGTTATACAGAGCGGAAGTTGGATACTCTGTTGCAGAGGGACTGCTGCAGAGAGCAGAGGCTGGACATGGGGTGTAGAAGAACTGTTGCGGAGAGCACATGTTTGAGATTTGTGTGCAGAAGCACTGTTGCAGAGAGTATAGGTTGGAGACTGCCTTTCAGCAGGACTGTTACAGAGGCAGAGTTTGGAGACTTTTGTGCAGAAGGACTGTTGCAGAGAGCAGATGTTGGAGACTGGGTTGCAGAAGGACTGTTGCAGAGAGCAGAGTTTGTAGACTGAGGTGCAGGAGGACTGTTACAGAGAGCAGATGTTGCAGATTGGGGTGCAGATGGACTGATAGAGAAAGCAGAGTTTGGAGACTCCGGTGCAGAAGGACTGTTGCAGACAGCAGTGGTTGGAGAATGGAGTGCAAAAGGCCTGTTACACAGAGCAGAGATTGGAGACTGGGGTGCAGAAGGACTGTTACAAACAGCAGAGTTTCAAGACAGGGTTGCAGAAGGATCTTACAGAGAGCAGATTTTGGAGACTGTGGTACAGCAGGACTGTTATAGAGAGAAGAGGTTGGAGACTGGGGTGCAGAATGACCGTTGCAGAGAACAGAGTTTTCAGACTGAGGTGCAGAAGGACTGTTGCAGAGAGCAGATATTGGAGACTGGGGTGCAGAAGGACTTTTGCAGAGAGCAGAGGTTGGAAACTGGGGTGCAGAAGGATCGTTGTAGCGAGCAGAGTTATGAGACCGGCGTGCAGAAGGACTGTTACAGAGACCAGAGATTGGAGAAGGGGTGCAGAAGGACTGTTCCAGGAGGCAGAGTTTACAGACTGGGTTGCAGAAGGATCTTACAGAGAGAATATGTTGGAGACTGAGGTGCAGAAGAACTGTTACAGAGAGTAGAGTTTAGAGACTGAGGTTCAGAAGGACCGTTGTAGAGAGAAGAGTTTGGAGACTGAGGTGCAGAAGGATTTTTACAGAGAACAGAGTTTGGAGACTGGGGTGTAGAAGGACTGTTGCAGAAAACAGAGTTTAAAGACTTGGGTGTAGAAGGACTGTTGCAGAGAGCAGAATTTGGAGACTGAGGTGCAGAAGGACTGTTACAGAGAGATGAGGTTGGAGACTAAGGTACAGAAAGACTGATACAGAAATCAGAGATTGAAGACTGGGGAGCAGAAGGAGCTTTACAGAGGGCAGATTTTGGAGACTGCACTACAGGAGGACTGTTACAGAGAGCAGAGGTTGGAGACTGGTGTGGAGAAGGACTGTTTCAGAGTGCAGACCTTGGAGTCTGGGGTGCAGTAGAACTGTTCCAGAGAGCATAAGTTGGAGACTCGGGTGCAGAAGAACTGTTGTAGAGAGCAGTGGATGGAGACAGAGGTGCAGAAGGAGTGTTACAGAGAGAAGACGTTGGAAACTGTGGTGCAGAAGGAATAATATAGAAAAGAGATATTGGAGACTGGGGTGCAGAAGGATCGTTGCAGAGAGCAGAGGTTGGGGACTGCGGTACAGAATGACTGTTTCAGAGAGCAGAGTTGGAGACTGGGGAGCAGAAGGACTGTTACAGATTTCAGAGGTTGGAGACAGGGGAGCAGAAGGACTGTTACAGAGAGCAGAGGTTGGATCCTGGGGAGCAGAAGGAATGTTACAGAGAGCAGATTTGGAAACTGGGGTGCGAAAGGATCTTACAGAGACCAGAGGTTGAAGGCTGGGGTGCAGATGCACTGTTACAGAGAGCAGATTTTTGAGACTGAGGTGCAAAAGGACTGTTACAGAAAGCAGATTTGGGCGACTGGGGTGCACAAGGATCGTTGCAGAGCGCAGAGTTTTCACACTGAGGTTTAGGAGGACTGTTACAGAGAGCAGATGTTGAAGACTGGGGTGCAGAAAAACTTTTGCAGAGAGCAGATCTTGGAGACTGGGGTGCAAAAGGATCATTGCAGAGAGCAGAGGTTGGAGACTGGCGTGCAGAAGGATTGTTAAAAAGAGCAGAGGTTGTATACTGGGGTGCAGAAGGACCCTTACAGGGAACAGAGGTTGGAGTCTGCGAAACAGAAGGACTGTTACAGAGAGCAGAGGTTGGAGACTGGGGAACAGAAAGAATATTACAGTGAGCAGAGTTTGGAAACTGGGATGCAGAACGATGATACAGAGAGCAGAGGTTGGAGACTGAGGTGCAAAAATACTATTATAGAAAGCAGAGTTTTGAGACTGGGGTGCAGAAGAATCGATGCAGAGAGCAGAGTTTTCAGACTGAGGTGCAGAAGGACTGTTGCAGGGAGCAGATGTTGGAGACTGGGTTGCAGAAGGACTTTTGCAGAGAGCAGAGGTTGGAGACTGGTCGTCAAAAGTATTGTTGTAGAGAGTAGAGTTTGGAGACTGGGGTAAAGAAAGATTTTCACAGAGAGCAGAGGTTGGAGACTGTGGTGTAGAAGGAGCATTGCAGAGATCAGAGTTTGGTAACTGAGGTGAAGAAGGATTGTTACAAAGAACAGAAGTTAGAGCCTGGGGTGCAGAAGGACTGTTGCAGAGAGCAGAGTTTGGAGACTGGGGTTTACAAGCACTGTTGCAGAGAGCAGAGGTTGGAGACTGGGTGCAGAAGGACTGTTACAGAGAGCAGAGTTTGTAGACAGGGTTGCAATAGGATATTACAGAGAGCAGTGTTTTGAGACTGAGGTGCAACGGGAGTTTTACAGAGAGCAGAGTTTGAAGACTGGGGTGCAGAAGGATCGTTGCAGATAACAGAGTTTTCAGACTTAGTTGCAGGAGGACTGTTGCAGAGAGCAGAGGTTGGTGACAGGGGTGCAGAAGGACTGTTGCATAGACCAGATGTTGGATATTGGGGTGCAGAAGGATTATTCCAGAGAGCAGAGGTTGGAGACTGGTGTGCAGAAAAACTGTTGCAGAGAGCAGATGTTGGAGACTGGTGTGCAGAAGGATCTTTGCAGACAGCAGACGTTTGAGACTGGGGTGCAGAAGGAGTGTTACAGAGAGTAGAGATTCGAGACTGAGGTGCAGAAAGATCGATGCAGAAAGCTGAGTTTGGAGACTGAGGTGCAAAAGGACTGTTGCAGAGAGCAGAGGTTGGAGACTGAGGTGCAAAAGGACTGTTACAGACAGTAGATGTGGGAGATTTGGGTGCAAAAGGCCTGTTACAGAGAGCAGAGGTTGGAGACTGGGGTGCAGAAGAACTCCTACAGAGAGCAGAGTTTTTAGACAAGGTTTTAAAAAGATTTTACAAAGAGCAGAGGTTGTAGACTGAGGTGCAGCAGGACTGTTACAGAGACAAGAGTTTGGAGACTGTGGTGCAGAAGGACCATTGCAGAGATCAGAGTTTGGTAACTGAAGTGAAGAAGGATTGATACAGAGAACAGAATTTGGAGCCTGGGGTGCAGAAGGACTGTTGCAGAGAGCAGAGTTTGGAGACTGGGGTTTACAAGCACTGTTGCAGAGAGCAGAGTTTGGAGACAGGGTTTCAGAAGGATGTTACAGAGAGCAGAGTGTCGAAACTGAGGTGCAACGGGACTATTACAGAGAGCAGAGTTTGAAGACTGGGGTGCAAAAGGATCATTGCAGATAACAGAGTTTTCAGACTGAGTTGCAGTAGGACTGTTGCAGAGAGCAGAGGTTGGAGACAGGGGTGCAGAAGGATTGTTGCATAGAGCAGATGTTGGATACTGGGGTGCAGAAGGATCATTGCAGTGAGCAGAGTTTGGAGACTGGGGTGCAGAAGGACTGTTGCAGAGAGCAGATGTTGGAGACTGGTTTGAAGAAGGATCTTTGCAAACAGCAGAAGTTTGAGACTGGGGTGCAGAAGGAGTGTTACAGAGAGTAGAGTTTCGAAACTGAGGTGCAGAAGGATCGATGCAGAGAGCTGAGTTTGGAGACTGAGGTGCAAAAGGACTGTTGCAGAGAGCAGAGGTTGGAGACTGAGGTGCAAAAGGACTGTTACAGAGAGTAGACGTGAGAGATTTGGGTGCAAAAGGCCTGTTACAGAGAGCAGAGTTTGGAGACTGAGGTGCAGAACTCGTAAAGAGAGCAGAGTTTTTAGACAAGGTTGCAAAAGGATCTTAATAAGAGCAGAGTTTGTAGACAGAGGTGCAGTAGGACTGTTACAGAGAGCAGAGGTTGGAGACTGGGTTGAAGAAGGATCGTTGTAGAGAGCAAAATTTTTGAGACTGGGGTGCAGAAGGATTGTTATAAAGAACAGAGGTTGGAGACCTGGGTGCAGAAGGCCTGTTACGGACAGCAGAGTTTTTACAAGGCGTTCAGAAGTACATTTACAGAGAGTAGGTTTGGAGACTGAGGTGCAGAAGGACCATTGCAGACATCAGAGGTTGGAGACTGAGGTGCAGAAAAATTGCTTCAGAGAGCAGATGTTGGAGACTAGTTTCCAGAGTGACTGTTGCAGAGAGCAGAGGCTGGACACTGGGTTGTATAAGAACTGTAGCCGAGAGCACAGGTTCACATTGGGGTGCAGAAGGTCTGTTGCAGAGAGCAGAGGTTGGAGACTGGGTTACATTAGGACTGTTACAGAGGCAGAGATTGGAGATTTGGTGCAGAAGGACTATTGCAGAAAACAGAAAGGGTGTGGCCAGGCATCCATGAAAACAGAGCTCCCAGGAGCAGCAGACCCAGCGTGTAGCCAGTAGTGTGGTAAGCATCACAGGTGAGCGGGGCCTGGATTGAGGAACCACAAGAGAAGGCTCTAAGTACTCAGGATTGGAGACCCACACAGTCTGGGAAGAAGAGCTGAGGCAGTGATTGGTTCCTACCTATCAAGAAAAGAAGCCTGGCCCAGTGGGCATAGTTCCACCTACTGGAAGAGAAGTTAACCGAGCTCTATGACTACATTTATTATTATTATTATTTTTCAATGATTATTATTAGTACTTTTTTTTAATTTTTCTATTTTTTTATCTTTTTATTTTTTTTTTAATTTTTTTTTTACTTTTTGATGTTGATTAGTTGTTGTTCTTTAACTTTCTTATTAATGGTTTCAATTTTTTAAATTCTTTTTATTCTATTATGGTTACTATTATTTTTTAAACTTTAATTTTCATTTTTTATTATCACTATAATTTTTTTGTTTGTTTTAAAGTCTTAATTTTTTGTTCTTTTCTTTCTTTCTTTTCACTTTTTTTCTTCAGTCTTTTCATTTCTTTTCAATTTTCTTACTTCCCCTTTCCTGAACTCTACCTGCCTACACTCATTCTCTTTAGTGACTTCTTCCCTTCCCTTCTATTATCTCTCCTCCCAAGCATCAAATAAATTTATAAGAGTAAATAGTAACTCAGCAGTCAAACAGAACAAGAAGTAACATGAGCATAAAAAAGCAAGGAAGAAAAGGAGTACAAACAATGAAGGACAGCCTAAATATTCAGGAGGACTTAGAGTCATCAGAAAAATGGCCATATAAAGAACTCAAGGAACACCTTAGACAGATGGAAAAGAATCTTAAAGATCACATTTAAAGTGAATTACAGAAACAGATAAAAGAAGAAGTTAAGCATCTTTATCAGGAAATAGAGATTATTAAAAAAAATCAAAATGTAATTCTGGAAATGAAGGAAACGATAAACCAAATTAAAAACTCAATCGAGAGTATCACCAACAGAGTGGAACAAGTAGAAGCCAGAACGTCAGATAATGAAGACAAAATATATCATCTTGAAAGGAGTCTAGCCAACTCAGATAGGCTGGTAAAAAATCACGAGAAAAACATCCAAGAGATTTGGGATAATATAAAAAAACCAAATTTACGAGTCATCGGGATAGAAGAAGGCACAGAGATTAATACCAAGGGAATGAGTAACCTGCTGAATGAAATAATTACAGAAAATACCATGCATTTTATCTGATCATAATGCAATGAAAATGGAAATCAATGATAAAAGAAGGAAGGAAAAATCCTACATCACATGGAAAATGAACAATATGTTACTGAATGATCAATGGGTTACAGAAGACATAAAGAAGGAAATCAAAAAATTCTTAGAGATAAATGAAAACACAGACACAACATATCGGAATCTATGGGACACAATGAAAGCAGTTTTAAGAGGGAAATTCATCGCCTGGAGGTCATACCTCAAAAAAAGGAAAAACCAACAAATAAATGAGCTCACACTCCATCTCAAAGCCCTAGAAAAGGAAGAGCAAAACAACAGCAAATGTAGCAGAAGGCAAGAAATAATTAAAATCAGAGCGGAAATCAACGAAATTGAAACAAAAGAAACTATTGAAAAAATTAACAAAACTAAAAGTTGGTTCTTTGAAAAAATAAATAAGATTGACAGACCCCTAGCCATGCTAACGAAGAGAAGAAGAGAGAGAACTCAAATTACTAACATACGGGATGAAAAAGGCAATATTACAACAGACACAACAGAAATACAGAAGACAATTAGAAATTATTTTGAAAACCTGTATTCCAATAAAATAGAGGATAGTGAAGACATCGATAAATTCCTTAAGTCATATGATTTGCCCAGACTGAGTCAGGAGGATACCCACAACTTAAACAGATCAATATCAATAGATGAAATAGAAGAAGCAATCAAAAGACTTCCAACCAAGAAAAGCCCAGGACCGGATGGGTATACAGCAGAGTTTTACAAAACTTTAAAGAAGAATTAATACCAATACTTTTCAAGTTATTTCAGGAAATAGAAAAAGAGGGAGCTCTGCCAAATTCATTCTATGAGGCCAACATCACCCTGATTCCGAAACCAGACAAAGACACCTCAAAGAAAGAAAACTACAGACCAATATCTCTGATGAACCTAGATGCAAAAATCCTCAATAAAATTCTGGCGAATCGGATACAAAGGCACATCAAAAATATTGTACACCATGATCAAGTAGGATTCATCCCAGGGATGCAAGGATGGTTCAATATACGGAAATCAATAAATGTTATTCACCACATCAATCGACTTAAAGATAAGAACCATATGATCATCTCATTATACGCAGAAAAAGCTTTCAACAAAGTACAGCATCCCTTTATGTTCAAAACACTAGAAAAACTAGGGATAACAGGATCTTACCTCGACATGGTAAAAGCTATTTATGCCAAGCCTCAGGCTAGTATCATTCTCAATGGAGAAAAATTAGAGGCATTCCCCCTAAAATCTGGAACAAGACAGGGATGCCCTCTATCACCACTTCTATTCAATATAGTTCTCGAAACACTGGCCAGAGCAATTAGACAGACGAAAGAAATTAAAGGCATAAGAATAGGAAAAGAAGAACTTAAATTATCACTTTTTGTGGACGACATGATTCTATACCTAAAAGAACCAAAAGGGTCCACAAAAAAACTACTAGAACTTATAAATGAATTCAGCAAAGTAGCAGGATATAAAATTAACACGCATAAATCAAAGGCATTTCTGTATATCAGCGACAAAATTTCTGAAATGGAAATGAGGAAAAACACTCCATTCACAATATCCTCAAAGAAAATAAAATACTTGGGAATCAACCTAACAAAAGAGGTGAAAGATCTATACAATGAAAACTACAAAACCCTAAAGAGAGAAGTAGAAGAAGATCTTAGAAGATGGAAAAATATACCCTGTTCATGGATAGGCAGAACTAACATCATCAAAATGGCGATATTACCAAAAGTTCTCTATAGGTTTAATGCAATCCCAATCAAAATCCCAACGGCATTTCTTGTAGAAATAGATAAAGCAACCATGAAATTCATATGGAAAAATAAAAGGCCCAGAATAGCAAAAGCAATTCTAAGCAGGAAGCGTGAATCAGGCGGTATAGCGATACCAGATTTCAAACTATATTACAGAGCAATAGTAACAAAGACAGCATGGTACTGGTACCAAAACAGGCGGGTGGACCAATGGTACAGAATAGAGGACACAGAGACTAATCCACAAAGCTACAACTATCTTATATTTGATAAAGGAGCTAAAAGCATGCAATGGAGGAAGGATAGCATCTTCAACAAATGGTGCTGGGAAAACTGGAAATCCATTTGCAACAAAAGGAATCTGAATCCCCTCCTCTCGCCATGCACAAAAGTTAACTCAAAGTGGATCAAAAAGCTAGATATCAAAACAGAGACTCTGCACCTGATATAGGAAAAAGTTGGCTCTGATCTACATATTGTGGGGTCGGGTTCCAAATTCCTTAACAGGACACCTATAGCACAAGAGTTAATAACAAGAATCAATAAATGGGACTTACTTAAACTGAAAAGTTTTTTCTCAGCAAGAGAAACAATAAGAGAGGTAAATAGGGAGCCTACATCATGGGAAAAAATTTTTACTCCTCACACTTCAGATAGAGCCCTAATATCCAGAGTATACAAAGAACTCAAAAAATTAAACAATAAGAAAACAAATAACCCAATCAACAAATGGGCCAAAGACCTAAACAGACACTTCTCAGAGGAGGACATACAATCAATCAACAAATATATGAAAAAATGCTCACCTTCTCTAGCAGTCAGAGAAATGCAAATCAAAACCACCCTAAGATACCATCTCACTCCAGTAAGATTGGCAGCCATTATGAACTCAAACAACAACAAGTGCTGGCGAGGATGTGGGGAAAAGGGTACTCTTGTACATTGCTGGTGGGACTGCAAACTAGTGCAGCCAATTTGGAAAGCAGTATGGAGATTCCTGGGAAAGCTGGGAATGGAACCACCATTTGACCCAGCTATTGCCCTTCTTGGACTATTCCCTGAAGACCTTAAAAGAGCTTATTACAGGGATACTGCCACATCGATGTTCATAGCGGCATAATTCACAATTGCTAGACTGTGAAACCAACCCAGATGCCCTTCAATAGATGAATGGATAAAAAAAATGTGGCATTTATACACCATGGAATATTACGCAGCACTAAAAAATGACAAAATCATGGATTTTGCAGGGAAATGGATGGCACTAGAGCAGATTATGCTTAGTGAAGCTAGCCAATCCCTAAAAAACAAATACCAAATGTCTTCTTTGATATAATGAGAATAACCAGGATCAGAGCAGGGAGGAAGTGCAGGAAGGAAAGATCAACATTAAACAGATACAATAGGTGGGAGGGAAAGGGAGAGAAAAGAGAAATTGCATGGTAATGGAGGGAGATGCTCATTGTTATACTAAAGCACTCATAAGAGGTTGTGAGGGGAATGGGTAAATAAACAAGGAGAGAAGTGAAATACAGTAGATGGGGTAGAGAGATAAGATGGGAGGGGAGGGGAGGGGGGATAGTAGAGGATAGGAAAGGGAGCAGAATACAACAGGTACTAATAGGGCATTATGTAAAAATGTGGATATGTAACAGATGTGATTCTGCAATCTGTATTTGGGGTAAAAATGGGAGTTCATAACCAACTTGAATCTAATGTATGAAACATGATATGTCAATAGCTTTGTAATGTTTTGAACAACCAATAAAAAAAAAGAGATGAAATAGTGACAGGTGAACAGTGTACATGTGGAGTTTTCAGATAACTTCACCTGAATGAGAAATCTGTCTTTATCAGGACCTCAGACGTCTGACAGCTTTGTAGCACACCAAGATAACAAATTTATATCCTGATGTCTTAAGAAGATGAAGTAAATAATTCAAGTAGTAAAAAAAAAAAAAAAGAAAACAGATGTTGGAGATTTGGGTGCAGAAGGACTGTTGCAGAGAGCAGAGTTTGTAGACTGAGGTGCAGAAAGACTCTTACAGAGAGCAGATGTTGAAAATCGTGGTGCAGATGGAGTGATACAGTAAGCAGAGTTTGGAGACTGGGGTGCAGATGGACTGTTGCAGAGAGCAGAGTTTGTAGACTGAGGTGAAGAAGCACTATTACAGAGAGCAGAGGTTGGAGAATGGGGTGCAAAAGGTCTGTTACAAAGAGAAGAGGTTGGAGACTGGGCAGCAGAAGGACTGTTACAGAGAGCAGAGTTTTGAGACTGGGGTGCAGAAGGATCCTTGCAGAGAACAAAGTTTTCAGTCTGAGGTGCAGAAGGACTGTTGCAGAGAGCAGAGTTTTGAGAATGAGTTGCAGAAGGACTGTTACAGAGAGCAGAGATTGGATTCTGGGGTGGAGAAGGACTGTTGCAGAGAGCAGAGTAAGGAGACTGGGGTGCAGAAGGTTCTTTGTGGAAAGCAGAGTATTGAGACTGGTGTGCAGAAGGACTGTTACAGAGAACAGAGTTTGAAGAAAGGGTTCAGAAGGATTGTTACAGAGGGCAGAGTTTGGATACTGGGTTTCAGAAGAATCTTAAAAAGAGCAAATGTTGGAGACTGAGGTGCAGGAGGACTGTTACAGAGAGTAGAGGTTAGAGACTGAGGTGAAGAAGGACTTTTACAGAGAGTAGATGTTAGAGACTGGAGTGGAGAAAGACTGTTTCAGAGTGCAGAGTTTGGAGACTGGGGTGCACAAGGATCGTTTCAGAGGGCAGAGTTTTCAGACTAAGGTGCAGAAGAACTGTTGCAGAGAGCAGATATTAGAGACTGTGGTGCAGAAGGACTTTTTGAGAGAGCAAATGTTGGAGACTGAGGTGCAGAAGGATTGTTACAAAGAGCAGAGGTTGAATACTGGGGTTCAGAAAGACCATTGCAGAGATCAGAGTTTGGGAACTGAGGTTAAGAAGGACTGTTGCACATAGCAGATGTTAGAGACGGGTGAAGAAGGACTGTTGCAGAGAGCAGAGTTTTCAGACTGAGGTTCAGAAGGACTTTTGCAGACAGCAGATGTTGGAGACTGGGGTACAGAAGGACTGTTGCGGAGACCAGATTTTAGAGATTGAGGTGCAAAAGGATCGTTGCAGAGAGAAGAGGTTAGAGACTGGGGTGCAGAAGGACTTTTACAGAAAGCAGCGGTTAGCAATTGGGGAGCAGAAGAACCGTTACAAAGAGAAGAGGTTGGAGACTGCGATACAAAAGGACTGTTACAGGGAGCAGAGATTTGAGACTGGGTAGAAGAAGAATCGTTGCAGAGAGCAGATTTTGGAGACTGGGGTGCAGAAGGACTGTCACAGAGAGCAGAGGTTGGAGACTGAGTTCCATAAAGACTGTTGCAGAGAGCAGAGTTTGGAGACTGAGGTGCAGAAGGATCGTTGCAGAGAGAAAAGGTTGGAGACTGGGGTGCAGAAGGCCTGTTACAGAGAGCAGAGTTATGAGATTGGGGTGCAGAAGACCTTTTACAGAGAGCAGAGGTTGGAGATTGGGGTGCAGAAGGATTGTTACAAATAGCATAGTTTGGAGACTGGGGTGCCAAAAAATTGATGCAGAGAGCAGAGGATATAGACTGAGGCTTAGAAGGACTGTTACAGAGAGCAGAGTATAGAATCTGAGGTGCAGAAGAACTGTTACAGAAAGCAGAATTTGGCAATTGGCGTGCAGAAGGACCGTTATATAGAAAAGAGGTTGGAGACTGCAGTACAGAAGGACTATCACAGAGAGCAGAGTTTGGAGACTCGGGTGCAGAAGGACTGTTACAGAGAGCAGACGTTGGAGACTAGGTGCAGAATGATTGTTACAGAGAGCAGATGTTGGAGACTGCGGTTCAGAAGGACCATAACAGAGAGAAAAATTTGGAGACTGAAGTGCAGAAGGAATTTTACAGAGAGCAGAGGTTGGATACTGGGGTGCAGAAGGACTGTGACAGAGAGCAGAGGTTGGAGACTGAGGTGCAGAAGGATGGTTAGAGAGAGAAGAGGTTGGAGAAGGACTCTTAAGAGAGCATAGGTTGGAGACTGGGGTGCAGAAGGATCAATGCAGAGAGCAGAGGTTGGAGACTGAGGGACAGACGGATGTTGCAGAGAGCAGAGGTTTCAGACTGTGGTGCAGAAAGATTGTTACGGAGAGCAGCGTTTGGAGACTGAGGTGCAGAAGGAGTTTTACAGAGTGCAGTGTTTGGAGATTGGGGTTCAGAAAACTGTTACAGAGAGCAGAGGTTAAAGACTGGGGTGCAGAAGGCCTGTTACAGGGAGAAGAGTTTGGCGACTGAGGTGAAGAAGAATTTTCACAGAGAGCAGAGTTTAGACACTGATGTGCAGAAGGACTGTTACAGAGAGCAGAGCTTGGAGACTGGGTGCAGAAGGACTGTTGCAGAGAGCAGAGGTTGGAGACTGTGGTGAAGAAGGATCGTTGCAGAGATCAGATGTTGAAGACTGAGGTGCAGAAGGATCGCTACAGAGAGCAGAGGGTGGAGACTGGGGTGCAGCAGGACAGTTACAGAGAGCAAAGTTTGGAGACTGGGGTGCAGAAGAAATGTTGCAGAGAGCAGAGGTTGGAGACTGCGGTGCAGAAGGACTGTTGCAGAGAGCAGACCTTAAAGACTGGAATGCAGAAGGATCCTTGCAGAGAGCAGACGTTGGAGACTGAGGTGCAGATGGACTGTTACAGAGAGCAGAGTTTTAAGACCTGGGTGCAGAAAGACTGTAGCAGCGAGCAGAGGTTGGAGACTGGGGTGTAGAAGGATCCTTGCAGAGAGCAGATGTTGGAGACTGGGGTGCAGAAGGACTGTTGCAGAGAGCAGAGTTTGGAGACTGAGGTGCAGAAGGACTGTTAGAGACAGCAGATGTTGGAGACTGCTGTACAGAAGAGCTGTTACAGAGAGCAGATTTTGGAGCATCGGGTATAGAAGGACTGTTGCAGAGAACAGAGGTTGGTTATTGGGGTGCAGAAGGACCATAGAATAGAGCTAAGGTTGGAGACTGAGGTGTAGAAGGACTGTTATAGAGAGCAGAGTTTGGAGACTGAGGTTGAGAAGGATCATTGCAGAGAGAAGAGGTTGGAGACTGGGGTGCAGAGGACCTGTTATACAGAGCAGAGGTTGGAGACTGGTGTGGAGAAGGATTGTTACAGATAGAGAGGTTGGAGACTGAGGTGCAGAAGGATTGTTAGAGACAGCAGAGGTTGGAGATTGCTGTACAGAAGAACTATTACAGAGAGCAGATTTTGGAGCATTGGGTACAGAAGGACTGTTGCAGAGAAAAGAGGTTGGTTACTGGGATGCAGAAGGACTGTTGCAGACAGCAGAGTTTAGAGACTGAGGTGCAGAAGGATCGTCGCAGAGAGAAGAGTTTGGAGACTGCGATACAAAAGGACTGTTACAGGGAGCAGAGGTTCGAGACTGGGTAGAAGAAGAATCGATGCAGAGAGCAGATTTTTGCGACTGGGGTGAAGAACTATTGTCACAGAGAGCAGAGGTTGGAGACTGAGTTGCAGAACTATTATTACAGAGAGCAGAGCTTGGAGACTGGGTGCAGAAGGACTGTTGGAGAGAGCAGAGGTTGGAGACTGAGGTGCAGAAGGACTGTAGCAGTGAGCAGAGGTTGGAGACTGGGGTGTAGAAGTAGTGTTGCAGAGAGAAGATGTTGGAGACTGGGGTGCAGAAGGCCTGTTACAGAGAGCAGAGTTTGGAGACTGGGGTTTAGAAGGACTGTAGCAGTGAGCAGAGGTTGGAGACTGGGGTGTAGAAGTAGTGTTGCAGAGAGAAGATGTTGGAGACTGGGGTGCAGAAGGACTGTTGCAGAGAGCAGAGGTTGGAGACTGACGTGCAGAAAAACTGTTACAAAGAGCAGAGGTTGGAGACTGGCATGCAAAATAACTGATATGGAAGGTAGAGTTTGGAGACTGGGGTGCAGAAAGATTGTTAGAGACAGCAGAGGTTTTATATTGCAGTACAGAAGAACTGTTACAGAGAGCAGATTTTGGAGCCTGGGGTGCAGAAGGACTGTTGCAGAGAACAGAGGTTGGTTACTGGGGTGCTGAAGGACTATAGCAGAGAGCAGAGTTTGGAGACTGAGGTGCAGAAGGACTGTTATAGAGAGCAAGGTTTGAGACTGGGGTGAAGAAGGACTGTAGAAGAGAGCAGAATTTGGAGACTGGGGTGCAGAAGGACCATTACGGAGAGCAGATAGTAGAGACTGGGGTTCACAATGACTGTTACAGAGAGCAGACTTTGGAGAATGAGGTGCAGAAGGATTGTTACAAAGAGCAGAGGTTAGATACTGGGGTGCAGAAGGACCATTACAAAGATTAATGTTTGGAGATTGAGGTGCAGAAAAACTTTTTCAGAGAGCATAGGTTGGATACTGGGTTGCAGTAGTACTGTTACAGAGAACAGAGGTTGGAGTCTGTTATGCAAATGGATTATACAGAGAGCAGAGTCTGGAGATTGGGGTGCAGGAAGACTGTTGCAGAGAGCAGAGTTTAGAGACTGAGCTGCAGAAGGATCCTTGCAGAGAGAAGAGGTTAGAGACTGGGGTGAGAAAGGACTGTTACAGAAAGCCTAGGTTGGCATTCTGGAGCAGAAGGACCGTTACAATGAGAAAAGGTTGGAGACTGCGATACAAAAGGACTGTTACAGGGAGCAGAGGTTGGAGACTGCGTAGAAGAAGGATCCTTGCAGAGAGCAGATGTTGAAGACTGGATTGCAGAAAGATTGTCACAGAGAGCAGAGGTTGCAGTATGAGTTGCAGAAGGATCATTACAGAGAGCAGAGTTTGGAAACTCAGGTGCAGAAGGATCGTTGAAGAGAGCAGAGATTGGAGACTGAGGTGCAGAAGGATCGTTTCAGAGACTATAGTTAGGAGACTGGGGTCAGAAATACAGTTACAAAGAGCAACGTTTAGAGACTGGGGTGCAGAAAAAATGTTGCAGAGAGAAGAAGTTGGAGCCTGGGGTGCAGAAGGACTGTTGCAGAGAGCTGAGGTTGGAGACTGAGGTGCAGAAGGACTGATACAGGAAGCAGACGTTGGAGATTGGGGTGCAAAAGGACCTTTACAGAGAGCAGATGTTGGAGACTTCGGTACAGAAGGACTGTTACAGAGAGCAGAGGTTGGGGACTTGGGTGCAGAAGGACTGATGCAGAGAACAGAGGTTGGAGACTGGGGTGGAGAAGAACCATTGCAGAGAGCAGAGGTTGGAGACTGAGGTGCAGAAAGATTGTTACAGAGAGCAGAGGTTGGAGACTTGGGTGCGGAAGGACTATTGCAGAGAGCAGACGTTGAAGACTGGGATGCAAAAGGATCACTGCAGAGAGCAGAGTTTGGAGATTGGGGTGCAGAAGAATTGTTACAGAGAGCAGATTTTGGACACTGACGTGCAGAAGGACTGTTACAGAGAGCAGAGCTTGGAGTATGCGGTGCAGAAAGACTGTTGCAGAGAGAAGAGTTTGGAGACTGGGGTGCAGAAAGATCGTTATAGAGAGCAGAAGTTGGAGACTGAGGTGCAGAAGGATTGTTACAGAGAGCAGAGTTTGAATACTGGGGTGCAGAAGGACCATTACAAAGAGCAAAGATTGGAGACTGAGTTGCAGAAGGACTTTTACAGAGAGCAGAGGTTGGATACTGGGATGCAGAAGGACTGTAGCAGAGAGCAGAGGTTGGAGACTGGGGTTTAGAAGGACTGTTGCAGAGAGCAGTGCTTGGAGACTGAGGTGCAGAAGGATCGTTGCAGATAGAACAGGCTGTAGACTGGGGTGCAGAAAGCCTGTTACAGAGAGCAGAGTCTGGAGACTGAGGTGCAGAAGGATTGGTCCAGAGAGAAGAGGTTGGAGACTAGGTGTAGAAGGACTGTTACAGAGGTCAGAGTTTGGAAACTGTGGTGCAGAAAAATCGTTGCAGAAAGCAGAGGTTGGAGACTGAGTTGCAGAAGGATGGTTACAGAGAGCAGAGGTTGGAGACTGGGGTCAGAAAGACATTTACAGAGAGCACAGTTTGGAGACTGGGGTGCAGAATAAATGTTGCAGTGAGCAGAGATTGGAGACTTCAGTACAGAAGTACTGTTACAAAGAGTAGAGGGTGGAGACTGGGGTGCAGAAGGAATGTCACCTAGAGCAGAGTTTGGAAACTGGGGTGCAGAAGAATGTTACAGAGAGCAGAGGCTGGAGACTGGTGTCATAAGGACTGTTGCAGAGAACAGATGTTGGAGACTTCGGTGCAGAAGGATCGTTGCAGAGAGCAGAGGTTGGAGACTGAGGTGCAGAAGGATCGCTACAGAGAGTAGAGTTTGGAGACCGGGGTGCTGTAGAATAGTTACAGAGAGCACAGGTTGGAGACTGGGGTGCAGAAGAAATGTTGAAGAGAGCTGAGGTTGGAGACTGGGGTGCATAAGGACTGTAGCAGAGAGCAGAAGTTGGAGACTGTTGTGTAGAAGGACTGTTGCAGAAAGCAGACGTTGGAGACTGAGATGCAGAAGGATCGTTGCAGAGACAGATGTTGGAGACTGGTGTGTAGAAGGACTTTTGCACAGAGCAGAGGTTGGAGACTGGGGTTCAGAAGGATTGTTACAGATAGCACAGTTTGAAGACTGGGGTTTAGAAAGATTGTTGCAGAGAGCAGGGGTTTCAGACTGAGCCTTAGAAGGACTGTTACAGAAAGCAGAGGTTGGCAATTGGGGTTCAGAAGTATCGTTATAGAGAGAAGAGGTTGGAGACTGCGGAACAGAAGGACTGTTACAAAGAGACTAGTTTGGAGACTAGGGTGCAGAAGGACTGTTACAGAGAGCAGACGTTGGAGACAGAGGTGCAATAGGATTGTTACAGAGAGAAGAGATTTGAGACTGGGGTGCAGAAGGACATTACAGAGAGCAAATGATGGAGACTTAGGTCAGAAGGACTTTTACAGAGAGCAGAGCTTGGAGACTGAGGTGCAGAAGGATCCTTGCAGAGAGAAGAGTTTGGAGTCTGGGGTGTAGAAGGACTTTTGCAGAGAGCAGAGGTTGGAGACTGGGATGCAGAAGGCCTGTTACAGAGTGCAGAGTTTGGAGACTGGGTTGCAGGACACCTGTTACAGAGAGCAGATGTTGGGGACTGGGGTGCTGAATGATTGTTACAGATAGCACACTTTGGAGACTGGTGTTTAGAAGGATTGTTGCAGAGAGAAGAAGTTTCAGACTGAGGCTTAGAAGGACTGTTACAGAGAGCAGAGGTTGGAAATTGGGATGCAGAAAGACCGTTATACAGAAAGTGGTTGGAGACTGCCGTACAGAAGGAATGTTACAGAGAGCAGAGTTTGGAGACTGTGGTGCAGAAGGACCGTTGCAGAGAGCAGATGTTGGAGACTGGCGTGCAGAAGGACTGTAACAGAGAGCACAGGATGGAGACTGGGGTGCAGAAGAAATGTTGCAGAGAGAAGAGTTTGGCGACTTGGGTGCAGAAGGACTGATACAGAGAGCAGAGGTTGGAGACTGGGGTGCAGAAGAACCATTTCAGATTGCACAGGTTGGATACTGAGGTGCCGAAGGACTTTTACAGCGAGGAGCGGTTGGAGACAGGGGTGTCAAAGGATTTTTACAGAGAGAAGAGGATAAAGACTGGGGTGCCGAAGAAGTGTTACAGAGAGCAGAGTTTGGAGTTTGGGGTTCAGAAGAACTGTTACAGAAAGCAGAGTTTGGAGAATGTGGTGCAGAAGGCCTGTTACAGAGAGCAGAGTTTGGACATGAGGTGCAGAAAGATCGTTACAGAGAGCAGATGTTGGACACTGATGTGCAGAAGGACTGTTACAGAGAGCAGAGCTTGGAGACTTGGGTGCAGAAGGACTGTTGCAGAGAGCAGATGTTGGAGACTGGGATGCAGAAGGATCGTTGCAGAGAGAAGAGGTTGAAGACTGAGGTGCAGAAGAATCGCTACAGAGAGCAGAGTTTGGAGACCGGGGTGCAGTAGTATAGTTTCAGAGAGCACAGGTTGGAGACTGGGGTGCAGAATAAATATTGCAGAGAGCAGAGGTTGGAGACTGGGCTGCAGAAGGACTGTAGCAGAGAGCAGAGGTTGGAGACTGGGGTGTAGAAGGACTGTTGCAGAGAGCAGACGTTGAAGACTGGGATGCAGAAGGATCGTTGCAGATTGCAGATGTTGGATACTGGGGTATAATAAGACTTTTGCAGAGAGCAGAGGTTGGAGACTGAGGTGCAGAAGGACTGTTACAGAGAGCAGAGGTTTTAGACTGGGTTGCAGAATAACTGATTCGGAAAGTAGAATTTGGAGACTGGGGTGCAGGAGGACTGTTACAGAGAGCAGAGTTTGGAGCCTGGGGTGCAGAAGGACAGCTGCAGAGAACAAAGGTTAGATACTGGGGTGCACAAGGGCCGTTGCAGGAGATGAGTTTGGAGACTGAGGTGCAGAATGACTGTTACAGAGAGCAAAGTTTGGAGAACGGGGTGCAGAAGGATCTTACAGAGAGCAGACATTGGAGACTGGGATTCAGAAGGATCGTTGCAGAGCGCCGAGGTTGGAGACGGGGGCATAGAAGGACTTTTGCAGAGAGCAGAGGTTAAAGACTGGGGTGCAGAAGGTCTGTTACAGAGAGCAGAATTTGGAGACTGGGTTGCAGAAGACCGGTTATAGAGAGCAGATAATGGATTCTGGGGTGCAGAAGGATTGTTACAGATAGCACAGTTTGGAGACTAGGGTTTAGAAGGATTGTTGCATAGAGCAGACGTTTCATACTGAGGCTTAGAAGAACTGTTACAGAGAGCAGAGTTTGGAAACTGGGGTGCAAAAGGACCGTTATAGAGAGAAGAGGTTTGAGACTGCCGTACAGAAGAACTGTTAAAGAGAGCAGAGTTTTGAGACTGGGTTGCAGAAGGACCGTTGCAGAGAGCAAATGTGGGAGACTGGGATGCAGAAGGATCATTGCAGAGAGCAGAGGTTGGAGACTGGGGTGCAGAAGGATCGCTACAGAGAGCAGAGTTTGGAGGCTGGGGTGCTGTAGGATAGTTTCTGAGAGCACAGGTTGGAGACTGGGGTGCAGAAGAAATGTTGCAGAGAGCAGAGTTTGAAGACTGGGGTGCAGAACGACTATAGCAGAGAGCAGAGGTTGGAGACTGGGGTGTAGAAGTACTGTTGCAGAGAGCAAGCGTTGGAGACTGGGATGCAGAAGGATCGTTGCAGAGAGCAGATGTTGGATACTGGGGAATAATAAGACGTTTGCAGAGAGCAGAGGTTGAAGACTGGGGTACAGAAGGACTGTTGCAGAGAGCAGAGGTTGGAGACAGGTGCAGAAGGACTGTTACAGAGAGCAGAGGTTTTAGACTGGGGTGTAGAATAACTGATACAGAAAGTAGAGTTTGGAGACTGGGATACAGAAGGACTGTTACAGAGAGCACAGTTTGTAGCCTGGGGTGCAGAAGGACAGCTGCAGAGAACAGAGGTTGGATACTGGGGTGCACAAGAGCCGTTACACAGAGCAGAGATTGTAACCTGGGGTGCAGAATGACTGTTACAGAGAGCAAAGTTTGGAGAACGAGGTGCAGAAGGATTTTAAAGAGAGCAGACTTTGGAGACTGGGATGCAGAAGGATCGTTGCAGAGAGCAGAGGTTGGAGACTGGGGTGAGGAAGGACTTTTGCAGAGAGCAGAGGTTGGAGACTGGGGTGCAGAAGGCCTGTTACAGAGAGCAGCGTTTAAAGACTGGGTTGCAGAAAACCTGTTACAAAGAGCAGATGTTGGAGACTGGGGTGCAGAAAAATTGTTACAAATAGCACAGTTTGGAGACTGTTGTTTAAAAGGATTGTTGCAGAGAGCAGAAGTTTTAGACTGAGGCTTAGAAGGACTGTTACAGAGAGCAGAGTTTGGAATTTGGGGTGTAGAAGGACCATTATAAAGAGAAGAGGTTGGAGTCTGCCGTACAGAAGGACTGTTACAGAGAGCAGAGATTTTAGACTGGAATGCAGATGGACCATTGCAGAGAGCAGATTTGGGAGACTGGGGTACAGAAAGATTGTTACAGAGAGCAGAGATTGGAGACTGGAGTGCAGAAGGACAATTACCGAGAGCAAAGGATGGAGACTGAGGTTCAGAAGGATTGTTACAGAGAGCAGAGTTTGGAGATTGTGGTGCAGAAGGAGTGTTGCAGAGAGCAGAGGTTGGAGACTGAGTTGAATAAGAATCATTGAAGAGAGAAGAGGCTGGTGACTAGGGTTCAGAAAGCCTGTTACAGAGAGCAGACATTGGAGCCTGGAGTGAAGAAGGCCTGTTACAGAGAGCAGAGTTTTCAGACTGGGGTGCAGAAGGACTGTTACAGATAGCACAATTTTGAGACTGGGTTGCAGAAGGATCTTACAGAGAGCATTTTGTAGACTGAGGTTCAGAAGGACTGTTACAGAGAGCAAAGTTTGGAAACTCGGGTGCAGAAGTTTTTTTTCAGAGAGCCGAGTTTTTAGACTTAATTGCAGAAGGACTGATTCAGTGAGCAGATGTTGGATCCTGGGGTGCAGAAGGACAATTACAGAGAGCAGAGTTTGGAAACTGTGGTGCAGAAGGATCGTTGCAGAGAGCACAGATTGGAGACTGGGTTGCAGAAGGACTGTTACAGAGAGCAGAGTTTGAAGACTGGGGTGCAGAAGGCATGTTAGAGTAGAGGGTGGAGACTGGGGTGCAGGAGTGTTACAGAGAGCAGAGTTTGGAGATTGGGGTGAAGAAGAACTGTTACTGAGAGCAGATATTCGAGATTGGGGTGCAGAAGGACTGTTACAGAGAGCAGAGGTTAGAGACTGGGGTGTAGTAAGACTGTTACAGAGAGCAGAGGTTGGAGACTTAGGTGCAGAAGGATCGGTACAGAGAGAATAGTTTTGATACTAGGTGTAGAAGGACTGTTACAAAGTGAAGAGGTTGGAAACTGTGGTGCAGAAGGATCGTTGCAGTGAGCAGAGGTTTGAGACTGAGGTGCAGAAGGAACGTTACAGAGAGCAGAGGTTGGAGACTGGGGACAGAAAGACAGTTACAGAGAGCACAGTTTGGAGACTGTAGTGCAGAAAAAATGTTGCAGTGATCAGATTGGAGACTGCGGTACAGAAGTACTGTTACAAAGAGCAGAGGGTGGAGACTGGGGTGCAGAAGGAATGTCACCTAGAGCAGAGTTTGGAAACTGGGGTGCAGAAGGCTGTTACAGAGAGCAGAGGCTGGAGACTGGGGTCAGAAAGACTGTTGGAGAGAACAGACGTTGAAGACTGGGGTGCAGAAGGATCGTTGCAGAGAGCAGAGGTTGGAGACTGAGGTGCAGAAGGATCGCTACAGAGAGCAGAGTTTGGAGACCGGGGTGCAGTAGGATAGTTACAGAGAGCACAGGTTGGAGACTGGCGTACAGAAGAAATGTTGAAGAGAGTAGAGGTTGGAGACTGGGCTGCAGAAGGACAGTAGCAGAGAGCAGAGGTAGGAGACTGGGGTGTAGAAGGACTGTTGCAGAGAGCAGACGTTGGAGACTGGGATTCAGAAGGATCGTTGCAGAGAGCAGAGGTTGGAGACTGGGGTGCAGAAGGACTGTAGCAGAGAGCAGAGGTTGGAGACTGGGGTGCAGAAGGACTGTTGCAGAGAGCAGAGTTTGGATACTGAGGTGCAGAAGGACTGTTACAGAGAGCAGAAGTTTTAGACTAGGGTGCAGAATAACTGATATGGAAAGTAGAATTTGGAGACTTTGGTGCAGAAGGACTGTTACAGAGAGCAGAGTTTGTAACCTGGGGTGCAAAAGGACTGCTGCAGAGAACAGAAGTTGGATAATGGGGTGCACAAAAGCTGTTGCAGAGAGATGAGGTTGGAGACTGAGGTGCAGAATGACTGTTACAGAGAGCAAAGTTAGCAGAACAGGGTGCAGAAGGATCTTACAGAGAGCAGAGTTTGGAGACTGGGGGGCAGAATGAGTGTTGGAGAGAGCAGGGGTTGGAGACTGAGGTGCAGAAGAATCATTGCAGAGAGAAGAGGTTGGAGACTGGGGTGCAGAAGGCCTGTTACAAAGAGCAGACTTTGGAGACTGAGTTGCCAAACACCTGTTACAGAGAGCAGATGTTTGACACTGGGGTGCAGAAGGATTGTTACAGATAGCACATTTTGGAGACTGGGGTTTAGAAGGATTGTTGCAGAGAGCAGAGGTTTCAGACTGAGGCTTAGAAGGACTGTTGCAGAGAGCAGAGATTGGAGTCTCAGCTGCAGAAGTACTGTTTCAGAAAGCAGAGGTTGGAAATTAGGGTGCAGAAGTACCGTTATAGAGAGAAAAGGTTGGAGACTGCGGTACAGAAGGACTGTTACAGAGAGCAGACGTTGGAGACAGAGGTGCAGAAGGATTGTTACAGAGAGCAGAGATTTGAGACTGGGTTGAAGAAGGATCTAACAGAGACCAGATGTTGGGGACCCAGGTGCAGAAGGACTGTTACAGAGAGTACAGGTTGGAAAGTGGGTTTCAGAAGGACTGTTATAAAGAGCAGAGATTTGTGGCTGGGTTGCGGAAAAATCTTACAGAGAGCAGTTGTTGGTGACTGTGGTGCAGGACGAATGTTACAGAGAGGAGTGATTGGAGACTGGGGTGCAGAAGGATAGTGCAGAGAGCAGTGGTTTCAGACTGAGGTGCAGAACGACTGTAACAGAGAGCAGAGGTTGGAGACTGAAGTGCAACAGGACTGTTACAGAGAGCAGAGTTTGGTGACTGAGGTGCAGAAGGACTGTTACAGAAAGCAGAGGTTGAAGACTGAGGTGAAGAAGGACTGATACAGAGAGCAGATGTGGGAGACAGGGGTGCAGGACTGATACAGAGCAGAAGTTGAAGACTGAGGTACAGAAGGACTTTTACAGAGAGCAGAGGTTGGAGACTCGGGTGCAGAAAGATTATTGCAGAGACCAGAGTTTTCAGACTGAGGTTCAGAAGAACTTTTGCAGAGAGCAGATGTTGGAGATTGGGGTGCACAAGGACTCTTGCAGCGAGCAGGGGTTGGAGACTGGGGTGCAGAGGGATCATTGCAGAGAGCAGAGGTTGGAGACTGGGGTGCAGAAGGACTGATACACAGAGCAGAGATTGGAGACTGCGGTGCAGAAGGTCTTTTACAGAGAGCAGTGTTTGGAGAGTGAGGTGCCGAAAAACTGTTACAGAGAGCAGAGGTTGAAGACTGGGGTGAAGAATGATTGTTGCAGAGAGCAAAGGTTGCAGAGTGAGGGGCAGACGGACAGTTACAGAGAGCAGAGTTTGGAGTCTGTGGTGCAGAAGCACTGATACAGAAAGCAGAGTTTGGAGACTGGGGTGAAGATGGACCCTTACAGAGAACAGTGGTTGAAGTCTGCGGTACAGAAGAACTGTTGTTGAGAATAAGGTTGGAGACTGGTGTCCAGAGGGACCATTGTAAAGTTTGGAGACTGGGGTGGAGAATGACTGTTGCAGAGAGCAGATGTTGGAGCCTGGGGTGCAAAAGGACTGTTGCAGAGAGCAGAGGATGGAGACTGGGGTTCACAAGAACTGTTGCAGAGAGCAGAGGTTTGAGACTGGGGTGCGGAAGGATCGTTGCAGAGAGCAGAGGTTGGAGACTTAGGTGCAGAAGGTTCGTTGCAGAGAGAAGAGGTTCGAGACTGGGGTGCGGAAGAATCGTTACAGAGAGCAGAGTTTGGAGACTGGGGTGCAGAAAGATTTTTACAGAGAGCACAGTTTGGAGTTTGGGGTGCAGAAGGAATGTTGCAGAGAACAGAGGTTGGAGACTTGGGTGCAGAAGGACTGTTGCAGAAAGCAGAGTTTGATGATTGAGGTGCAGAAGGACTGTTGCAGAGAGCAGAGGTTAAAGACTGGGGTGCAGAAGGACAGTTACAGATAGCAGAAGTTGGACACTGGGTATCAGAACGATCTTACAGAGAAAAGAGTTTGGAGACTGCGGTGCAGAAGGACTGTTATAGAGAGCGGATGTGTGAGACTGTGGTGTAGAAGGATCATTACAGAGAGCAGAGTTTGAAGACTGGGGTGCAGACGGACTTTTACAGAGAGCATACGTTTGATACTGGGGTGCAGTAAAATTGTTGCAGAGAGCAGAGATAGGAGACTGGGGTTCAGAAGTAGTGTTGCTGAAAGCAGAGGTTGGAGACTGAGGTGCAGAAGGACTGTTACAGAGAGCAAAGGTTGAATACTGGGGTGCAGGAGGACTGACAAAGAAAGCAGATGTAGGAGACTGGGGGGCATAAGGACCGTTACAGAGAGCCAAGGTTGGAGACTCTGCTACAGATGGACTGTTAAAGAGAGCAGAGTTTGGAGACTGGGGTATAGAAGGACTGTTGCTTAAAACAGAGGTTGGAGACTGGGGTGCAGAAGGACCATTGCGGAGAGCAGAGTTTGGAGATAGGTTCCAGAAGGACTGTAACAGCGAGCAGGGGTTGGCAACTGGTGTGCAGAAAGATCTTACAGAGAGCAGAGGTAGGAGACTGGGGTGCAGAAGGACTGTTTTAGAGAGAAGATGTAGGAGACTGGAGTGCAGAAGGATCCTTGCAGAGAGTAGAGTTTGGAGACTGGGGTGCAGAAGGCCAGTTGCATGGGGGTATCTTGTCCTTGCTTCCTGATGGATATTACCTGGTGGTCCCTTGCTTGGGCTCCCTAGTGTGCTTCTCTCTGTGGCCCTTGCCTAGTCCTCTGTCTCCTGGTCATTTCATAGCCAATTTCTCCCCTTTGTGTACCTTATTTGAAACAGAGATCTTCCCATTTCCTGGCCTCTTTCTGTCCTTGGGCCTTTGTTCCTGCACCTGGGAACCTGACACCTGGCAGTGGTACTGTTTTTGGAGACTAGCTCTGCCCTGCCAAATCCCCAGCTTTCGCTCCCCAGCCTTATCCACTTACCTGTCTTCCTTGCCCAACCCTGCTGCTTGGGTCTCCATACACTGGTCTGGCTCCTCCCTAGAGCCTCTGGTTACCTATCTTGCTCCATGAGTCCCTGGGTTTTGACTGCAAGCCCCTCCATTAGGCTGCTCCCCTGATCCCCTTGGCTTCCCTGTTCTGCAGGACCCTAGTGCTGCCAGCCTTCCTTGCCCCACCCTTCCCTGCTCTCCCTGGCATGGACCCTGCCCTAGGTCCCTAACCTGGGCCCCTTGTTGGGGTCCTGGCCCCCACCCCACAAACCCCCATCCTCTAGCCCTTCACACTGTACTCTGCCTTGGCCCTCTTTTCTTCTCTGTTTTGGCAGGGCCTCTTTTCTAGATGCCTTTCCCAGAATGCTCACCCTGGACCTGGCCTCTTGGTCCTGCAGGCTCCCTTTGTGAAACGGTAGCCCTGCCCCTTGCCTGGGCGATTTGGCCTCTCTCAGCCCTGGCCTTTCTCCTGAACCCTGACACCGTTGAGCCTTCCTCCTCCTGTGCCACCCACTCCCCTTTCTCTTCTCCCTCCCCTCCCCAGCCCTCTGAGTTTTAATGCACCCCTGCCCTGGCCCTGGCATGTGGCTCTCCATTCCCAGGCATGGCAGTTGCTTGAGCCCCTGGCCGCCCTTCTCGAGTACCCAGTCCCTGTCCCTTGATTTCAGGCCCCATTTCCAGCCCCCTCCTATGCCTCCCCTCTGTTCCCCTTGTGATGAGATATCCTGGAACTGCCTGGACCCTCCCCTCCCGTTGTTTCTCTCCTAGCAGGGGCTCCTCAAATGGATCCTGGCTCCCCACCTTCACCCTCCCCACGGCCGCACGTCTGGAAACCCCTCTCTGTGCTCTCATTTGGCTCTATTTATTTCCAGGTTTTTCTCTGAGGATCTACTCTCCTGGAGCAGAGCAGTGGGATGGCTGTTCCCTGCTCCCTGAAGGCTCCCTATGCGAAACACAACCTCACCCCTCACCTGAGCCTTCTTCACTGCCAGCACCTTGATACCTGGAAGTGGACTTGGGACTTCTGCTGACCTTGCCCTGACCTATCTCCACCCTTCCCTCTCCTGACCTCTAGCCTTACATGCTGCCCCTATACCAACCCAGCCCTTCCAAACCCTAACCCTGCTTGCTCCAGTCCTGGGCCTGGCCACTCAGCTGAGCCCCTGAACCCATTCCTAGTGTCACATACGATAGTGTGGCAATGCTTCCTGTAGGGTCTGACCTAGGGGGCCCTCACTTGGGCCCCCTAGGAAACTCTTCTGTGCCCCTTGCACAGCTCTCTGTCTCCTGGTCCTGGTGCAGCCCCTTCCTTCTCTTCCCCTCTAGCTTTCCTCTGGGACACTCCCGGGTCTCCTGCTTTTTGGTTACCTCATCCTTGGTTGGTTGCATGGGTCCCTTTCAGCCCCTCTTGGCTTAAGTCCTGGCTCTTGGCACTCTTTACACCAACCACAATCTTCCTCCATGCCCTCCCATCACCCTCCTACTCCCATTGTCCCTTGCCAGACCCCCTTTGCCTGGTCCCTGTTTCTGGATTCTCAACTGGGCCAGGGTGCCTTATGGGAAAAAGAGTGCTGGTCCTCACCTGGGCCAATTGCTCTCCCTGGGCCCTTGGTCCTGCTCGCAGACCCTAACACCTGGCAGTGGTCCTGGGCCTGGAGCCTGCCTCCTTCTGATGGATCCCCTGCCTTCCCTCCCCAGCCTTGTCCACTTTCCTGAGTCTTCTGCCCCAGCCCTGGCCCTTGGTGCTGCATTTTCTTACCTGGCTCCTCACTTGAGCCTCTGGTATTCCTTGTTGCTCCATGTGTCCCTGGGCTTTCACTGCAGGGCCTTCGCTGGGGCTGCTTTCCTGATCACCTTGGCTCCCCTGCACTGCAGTACCCTAGTGCTGCCAGCCTTCCTGGCCCCACCCTTCCCTGCTCTCCCCTGGCATGGACCCTGCCCTAGGTCCCAAGCAGGGGCTCCTTGCTGGGGTGCTGAGCCCCACCCAACAAATCCCTTCTTCTGGCCCTTCATGCTGTGCCCTCCTTAGGCCCTTCTGTGGTCCGTGTCCCGACCACACCCCTTTTCCAGGTGCCTTTCCCCGGGTGCTCACTTGAGCCAGGGGACTGGACCTGGCCTCTTGGCCCTGTGGGCTCCCTTTGGAAAAATATAGCCCTGCCTCTTGCCTGGGCACTTTGTCCTCTCTCAGCCCAGACCATGCTCCAGAACCCTGACACCCTTGAGCCTCCTTCCCACTTTGCCACCCACTGCTCTTTCTCCCTTCTCTCCCATCCCCAGCCCTGTGAGTTTTCATGTACCCCTGCCCTGTCCTTTCCTGGCCCTGGCACATGGCTCTCCATTTCTAGGCCAGGTTCTTGCTTTAGCTTCTGGCCACCCTTCGGATGGATCCAGTGCCTGTCCTTTGATTTTAGGCTCCTGTTTCTGGCCCTCTCCTATGCCTCCCCTCTGTTTCCCTTGTGCTGAGGTATCCTGGCACTGCCTGCATCCTCTCATACCCCTGCTTCTCCCTATCATGGGCTCCTCAAATGGGTCCTAGCTCCCCACTGAATCCCCCCAACCTCCACGTGCTTGGAAGCCCCTCTCAGTTCCCTGCTTTGGCACTTCTTGTTTTCCAGGATCCTCTCTGAGGATCTACTCTCCTGGAGCAGATGAGTAGAATGACTTTCCTGTGTGTTTTGAAGGCTCCCTATGGGAAACACAGCCCCATCTCTCCCTCTACCACTAAGCAACAACCCCAGCTCCTAGCCCAGATGCTATTGCTCACCTTTTTGCTCTTAAGAACTAGGCTAGAAAGAAGTCAGGTACTCTGAGGAGTAAAATCATGTGTGTTCCTATCTCTAGATACTAGAAGTGATAACTGTGGGTCCACCTCCCTTTGAAGTCTAATTTTCTCCTCAAAAAAGTGGAATTTCTATTTCTAAGAGCATTCTCACTCAAATACATAAAGTATCCACACAAAGATGCTTAATTTGGGTTGCCTTATTGAGTTTCTCTTCCACTCTCTCCCCTCAGCTCTCAACACTTTGTGTTCTGTGGCTCTGGGGATCAGAACCAGAGCCTAAAGCCCACCAGGACAATGCTCAACCTCTGAGCTGGATTCTCAGCTCCAATATTTGCTTTCAAGTGAGCTAATCTTATGTATTTTTTTCAAATAGAGAGTGAGAGAGGGAGAGAGAGAAAGAGAGAGAATTTTAATATTTATTTTTCAGTTATTGGCGGACACAACATCTTTGTTTGTATGTGGTGCTGAGAATCGAACCTGGGCAGCACGCATGCCAGGCGAGCGCACTACCGCTTGAGCCACATCCCCAGCCCTATCAAACTAACAGTGTTTGAGAGTCACTAAGATATAACTGTCTATCTACCTACCTACTTTGAAGAAAAGGCAGATGTTTAGCATGTGACATGATACTAAAGAACATTGTACCTCAAATATGAAATTTAAATTTTTCTAATGTTAATGATCTCATACATTCCTGTGCTCTTCCTCTGGCCACATTTTTAACCCTACTACTTCCTCTCTTGACTTCAAAACCACACAAAATTTTCAATTCAAAGGTGAAGGGAAAAGGCTTTAATCATGTTGTATATTTGAATAAGACAAAAACCACAACTCTGAGTAGATCAAAAGAAACACAAATAGGATAAATTAACCACAGAATAGGATAAATTAAATAAAGAGATTCTTCTCACTGAAAAGTGTTCAGTCATTCATGAAATGAAGAACTGGTTGGCACTGCAGAGACCTCAGGCTTCAAATGTCCAAGTGATAGGAAAGAGAATGAAATGTTGGGGCATCAGAGTTTTACAAAGAAAGTGAAAAAATTTACCAACATTTACTTTCCATTAGGGAAAAACAGAACCAGGAGGAAGTTGTGAGGTGAGACCACCTAAGTTCTCCACTCTCTCTCCCCTTCTAGTTCCTGTGTCTTCCCATATTTTCAGAGACCTGCAGCTTTGAGGCAAGTGAGGCTTTTCTACTGCTCAGCATGCTTAGTAGTGAAGAGATACTGTACCGCCTTTTCACTAGACTAAGAATTACACAGCCTCATCCAGGTCCTAGCAAGTGATTCCCAGGAATTCTTTTATCCAGAGTAATTAAGCCCACCTTGGGCCACTGAGTCTCCACTGTATATAAGCAATGAGTTTATACACTTGTTCCTATAAGAAGGTATTGTCAATGTGTTAACATCCACTCTGGAGAAATGAAAGCATCTTACACAAAATAGAATTTTGTTGAAATGAGATCCCTGGCTTTTCCTATTAGACATAGCATATGAAAATGATATGAAGCCAATTCTTTGAAGAAGGGCTAAAAAAGTATCAGGACCTTTAAGCTACCTCAGGACTGCTAAGCTGGGTTTGGCTCTAGACTTGGAGGTGAGTCAGAGAAGGTCTCAGAGTTTACCCTTAAGAATCACAAAGGCTGGTTCTGGAGAGGCAGAGGACGACAGCCCAGTGATAGTCAGTGTCCAGCTCCATTGGTGATTAGTAGACATCAGCTGAGGAGTCATCTCCATTGTTACCATGCCAACTGCTCTGTTCTTCAACAAACTGTACACAGTGCTGAAGCAGCAGGCATTTTGCCAGATGCAGGTGAAGTAGAGGTGAAGAATATGCCTGCCCTCTTTCAGACCAGGGAAAAAAGTGTAGAGAGAAACCAGGACATCAGGTATGACACCTGACATAAGATATGCCCACTCCAGGAGAATGATTAGCCACCTGGAATCCATTCCCCTTTGCTCAGTATTTTAATCCTTTCTGGAGAGACAGTTTAGTAGAAGGAATATCCTAGGGGCTGAAACAGACACAGATACAAATATTAGTTTTGTGTAAAATGGAGACATTGCATATCAATAAGCAAAACCAATTTTAGAATTTGTGATTTTCATATGCCGATGAAATGGTGAACTTCTCTACCTCATACCAAATAGAAATATAAGCCATAAATAAGGACCTAAGCATAAAAATTTACATTACACTGTTAGAAAATACTAAATATCTATGACTTTGCAACTAGACAATATTTCTTAAACAAAATATAGAAATAACATATCATAAAGTAGATTTCAATAAAAATTGATGCATGTAAACTTTCTGAACTGCCTATATCTGTTATAAAATAGAAGAGACAAGTTAAAATTGGCATCACTTTTATAGAACTCATAGTAAGTAACAAGAGACAAATACACAGGATACATATATTTTTAAAGTTCTAAAGTTTCTAAATTTAAGAAAAAGGATTTCAATTTTGTTAATTAAAAGTTACTAAATCATTATAGCAAATGTTTTAATTAAAAAAAAACAAACCATAAACAGTAACCTTTTCACCAGACATACTACTCTGAGCCACCAGCCAAATCTCTTTCAATACAACATTCCTGTGAGGAGGCCATCTTGGTGGCCCTGGATGGGAACAAGGAGATAAAGAGGGCAAATTCAGAAGAAGGTAGAGAGAGAAATGAAAGCCTGAGGCACTGGGCAATTTCTCAGGACTCACTAAGCTCTGAGATTTAGCCCCAAGCCAATCCAGTCTGCCTCCTTCCCCATCAGGTGCTCCTATTTTCTTCTTTCTCTTTTCCCTGTCCCTAGCACCTCTTGGAAGCCATATCTATTGAAATTCCCAGGCATACTTTTGATACTCACAAGCCCAGCTAGGGGTGTACTCAGATTTTGTGGAAAATGAAGCTTATGTAATTAGGGGTGGGCTAGGGAGAGTTATTTAATAAACTGAAAAACAGTAAGTATGCAAGTTACAAGAACACAGGACTAGGGGCCTTCTTAGAAGCTCTGAGGGCTTATTAACTCTATTAGACTGATTAATTTAATAGTGAACTTTTCTCCTACTGAGTTTTCTAAATGTTAAACAATGTGAATGTTTATTTCCCATCCATGGTCAGAGCCCTATTCTTTTTAACAACTAGGTGTGAGTTCACAGTGGCATGGGGGAAGGCTTGGATGACACCCCTGGAGTGGGGATTACAGAAAGCTCCAAGCTATGGGAATCCCAGAAACCCTCTAGCATTGGGAGGATCAAAGAAATGATGGAGATGAGGAAGGCAACTGTTTTAAGATTCCTCAGAACTTTGTTTCAATTGGAAACTGCCATCAGGCTGAGCCAGATGGACCCCTGCTTAGCAAAACCTTATTCCCTGGGGGCTTCTCCCACTTCATACTGCCTCCAGCCTCATGGTGCTATGACATTCTCTGCCCACAAGGTGGAATCAGAAGGTCATAAACCCCGGGTTTCTTTTGTGGAAAAGCACTCACCAACACTGAAGGAGTCCTTTCTTTTCTCCTTTAGCTATTGAAGACAATGCTGAAGCCTTCTCGGGCCCCTGTGCTGAGAAAACATGGTTGCACCATGCATCAGAGTGGTCGACACCTAAACTGAGGCAAGAGAAACTGGAGAACAGAGCTTAAAGAGCTGTGCTTAGGAAAAAGACATGTCACAGGCACACAGCCCGCACTGCTGGCCAGGTTTATACCTGAAGACCCAGGGTGGTGAGGCTGTCAACATAGATGCCCATTCTGAGCAATGTCTTTTTACCTCCTGGGACTGCTGTATACGAAAGATGAGATTCAGCTTCTCTTTGATGGTACATCTGTTGGTGTTGTCAGGCTCCCCACCCACCCTGAGGCTTTCTGCTCATTTATTAGGAACTCCCACCTACTTACCTAATACCTGCACTGCCTGCCAGGCCCCTCCTCTAAGCCTCTTCTGACTGGTGGCAGTAAGAGGGCCAGAGGGAGGGAAGTGCTGCACTTCATGGAATCTATGGAAGCCACTGAATTCAACCTTCAGAAACCAGCAGAGAGAAGGTGTCACCTAAAAAACAAGGTAACAGCATTTTCACCATTAAGGGCAAAAAGAAGATTCCAGGGTACTAGTCCTACTTCTCTTCAATTTATGTGAAGGCATGTGGCAGAGCTCCATAGAGCAGAAGGTAATCCATGGTGTGCAAGTCAATGTTAACCCTATATAACAACACAACCCTGAAGTAAGTGTTGGACTTCAGGCTGCAACAATAGCATAGAGAAAAGTAAATCATAACTGAATATTAGAACAACCTTGCATGTTCTATCATTTAATCTTCATAGGGAATAAATCTCTTCTCCTAGTGTATCAAGTGGGGAAAAATGTGCTCACAGTAGTTAATTAAAATTTACACCAAATACTAAACACTCATCCCAACCAATGCCTTAATCTTTGAAATTTCTGGGGCTTCAGGGTTTATTTATTTAATTTGTTTAGGTGCTGATGGATGTAAATTTTATTTATTTTTAGGTGGTGCTGAGGATTGAACCCAGTGTCTCATATATGCTCTGCAAGCACTCTACCACTGTGCCTCAACCCCAGCCATGTTTGTTTGTTGTTAAAGCTCCCCAAATGATTCTGATGCTACCAAGAGTTGAGAACACCACTTCACAAAAAATGTAGTGATTTTTAAAAAAATGTGTGTTTTAGTTGTAGTTGGACACAGTACCTTTATTTTTTATTTATTTGTATGAAGTGCTGAGAATCAAACCCAGGGCTTCACATGTGCTAGGCAACTGCTTTACCACTGAACCACAACCTCAGCCCCCAAATGTAGTGATTTTTGAGTCTCCTTACACTCACATGTTTCCCACTGGCAGAGGTGTCGAAAGTACCCAGGGAGAGAAATGCAAGGGAGCCCCAGCTGCTGGTCTCAAACAAATCTATCCAAGTAGAGGAAAATAGGTATGGTATGGCAGGAGTTCCTTAGGGGGAAAGGGTGTCTCCTTGCACAGTATTTTTATTCTGCATCTACTAAAGGAAGAATCTGGAAGTCTCCAGTTTCCAAGACCTTCACACAGCTGTCCCTGTCCAGTATAGCCTCTCCCAGACACTGGCCCCAATCAGACTAATGTCACTTAGATCAGGTTTTATGCCCACCAGTCAGTAAAGGTACTAGAAGGCAGAGCTCCTGCCTCTGGCCTCTGGATCCCTGTGTTATTGCAGTTAATATATACAGAAAAAGTAAGAATGTCTGTATTTAAACAATTTTTTTTGTTGATGGAAAGGCTTATATGAAAGAAAAACTGTTAAATATCAAAATGAAATTTTGAAAAGCATTTTTTTCTTTTTACCTGTAGTTTTTCTCAAGTAAAAATTATGTGAAACTAAACTGATAAAAACAACCCAAAGCAGAAAGATTTTAAATACATTTAATGAAGAAAATGTATATTTCATGGAGGAATCCTAAGTCTATTATTTTGGGGTTTTGAACAATAAAAGGAAATGTGATAGAATAAAAGGCATGAAGTACAATGCTAAGGCACAATTGTGTTCCTTCTTTTTTCAGGGAACAGAAACTGATTACAATCAGTTTAATATGAGGGATAAAGATAACTCATAATCTGATAAAAAAGCAAAAGAATATTTAAGGCTACACATCAGAGAGTGTCTCTCAAAAACACATAGCAACTGGCCCATAGAGAGAGACTTTCAGAAATTAGAAAAGCCTGGAGCAGGAAGCCATTAGCACCAGTGTAACCCTCTACAGACCCACAAAGCCCCTGGAAAATATTAGAATACTATGTCATTCCAAGTGTTTGTGGGGAATGTGTGTATGCAGTATTGCACAACAATACATGTTGGAAGGTAAATGCAACGTTCATCCTACGAAAAAATCTGACAATGCTCAGTAAATTTCAGATTATGTTTTTTTTGAATGAAAAAATTATATTTATGGGTACATATGCTAGAGAAATTCTTCCACAGGTTCATAGGGACAATTATGTGTGTTGATGGGGGACAGCAGCCATATGACAATGCTGCAGTACAGCAATATACTGCAGGACAATGGAGAGGTAAGGTGTGCCAAAGCACATCAGAGACTACTATGTCAGAGTTTGAAACAGCAGATTAAATGTACATAAAAAGAACTTAGTAACTTGCAGATGGGGTCTTTGAGTGCAGATTAGTGGTAGAAGTGCTTGCCTGGCATGCATGAAGCCCTGGAGTCAATTCCCAATTCTACTCAAACAAACAAACAATCAAACAACAAAAAAGAGAATGTTAAATTTTTTTCTAAATAAAATTATTTATGTCCCCTGAACCTTTTTTACATCAATTAAAAATATAATCACCTGAAGAATGAATCACTCTTTTTCCTTTTTCTGTAACTTGTCCAAGGTGATCTGTGAAAATGGTTCACTATTTTCTTGATACACAAATTTCCAAAAAATCTTGCAAATCAAGAGGTTCAAATCTTTATGTTCATTTTAAAACACAACGAAACTGCAAAGGTTATCAAGGAAATGCCTATCCAAAGGGCCAATAATATCAGAGAAAATGTCACTTTAAAGAAGCAATGTGGTTGGTCATAGTGGTTCATGCCTGTAATCCCAACAGCTCCAGAGACTGAAACAGGAGGATCCCAAATTCAAGGGCACAATCAGCAAAGTTTTGAGGTCTTAGGCAGCTTAGTGAGACCCTGTCTGAAAATAAAAATTTAAAAAGACCTAGGGATGGACTCAGTAGTAAGTATTCTTGGATTCAGTCACCATATCCAAAATAATAATAATAATAATAATAATAATAACCAATAACAAAAACAAAACAATGTGTGCCATTCTCCTGTTAAAATTGTAGAGTTAGTAGGTGTGTCTAGTCTAAACAGTGGGGCTGACAAAGGTCCATATACCTAAAGAAGTGCTATATTTTGGCAGACATACATAAATGTGGAGAAAGTAATAGTGATATTGAGAGTTTAGATGTGCATTTTCTGGTCATTTAATATATCCAGATGAACAAGGAACCAAGATACACTGCCACACTTACAGATCTCATTGCCAAATTAACTGATACATGAACTCCCGCTGCAACATTGAGATGAGACTTACTGAAAAAGAATTTTTTTCCTGAAGCTAGAAGAAAATGCACACATGCATGCATACACACACACACACACACACACACACACACACACACACACACACGTCTCTAAATTTCTGAGACTGTTCTTGGACTTTAAATCTTCCTGTTGTAGGCTCCTGCTTCCTGTTTTGTGCTTCATCACACCTGGCTAAATACACATTCAAATAAAGTAAAAATGGGAGAAATTGCAATGAAAAAAAGGGAGAATCACATCGGTTACACATGGCTCTGCAATCTGCATTTGGGGTAAAAATTTGGAGTTCATAACCCACTTGAATCTAATGTATAAAATATGATATGTCAAGAGCTGTGTAATGTTGTGAACAACCATTAAAAAAAAGGGAAGACTTGAAATTCTTCATGGAAAAAAAAAGGGAGAGTAGGCAGAGGAAACAACTCAGGATAGAATATGCATACTTACATTAAAAAGTTTGGAGATCATGAAAAAACACTGTGGATAATGTAACATTTACTCCATTCATTAGCCCTTTAGACAGAAAAATCATAGCAAACTTAGATACTCTTTAATGCAGGAAACCTAGACAAAGATTATAAAAATTACAATTCTAAATAGCCATAGGGTATTTTCTTTTCCTCAACAACCTGCTTCCTTAGTCATATCTCCACTTAGCTATGTATGCTTTTAAACTTAGTTTCTCCATCCAGATCCAGGATGAATTAACTTATGGTCTTAAGACTCTGATCCAGCCCCACTGATTCTGATCTGTAAAACCAGCCAATCCTAGCACATAAAAAGAGAATTAGCTGGGTACAGTGACCCATTCAGGCAATCCCCAAAAATGAAGAGGCTGAGAGAAGAAAAACACATATTTGAGGCCATCCTGGCAATTTAGCCAAATCTTGTGTCAAAACAGAAAAGAAAAAGGGCTAAGAGGAAGCTCAGTGGTAAAGCCTAAGATTAAATCTCTAGCAGCACTGGGGGAAAAAAAGAAAGAATAAGAAAATGGGTGCAAAATTAGACACGGTAATTACACCATGTGTATGTTTGTGGGTATACCAAGGATTCAAATCAGGGGCACTTGAGAACTGATCCACATCTCCACATGACCATCCCAGCCCACCACGCCTCCACTTTTTATTTTTTTGTATTTTATCTAGAGACAGGTTCTCATTGATTTGCTTAGCACCTCAACCTTTTTGAGGCTGGCCTTGAACTCAACATTCTCCTCCCTCTGACTCCCAAGACTCTGGGATTACAGAAGTGCACCACCATGCCCAGCTAATTTGTCTATGTTTATCTGAAATAGGGAGATAACTTTTACAATGAATTGAAACTGCCAAGAACTGGAGCCTGGCTTCCATCTCACACCCACATTTTCACGAATTCAATCAAAACCAAGAAATTTCAACAATTTCTTCAGGAGATCCTTACGTGGAAATTGTGTTTCCTTGGACAGTATTTTTATTCTTTAGATTGGCCCATTTGCAACTTAATCCTGTTAGGTTCTTTAATCAATTTGTAAAGCTAATGAAGTTTCCTCCCACATAATTGGGTATGGCTTCTGAGGTAAACTATAGAACAACACTGTAAAAAGGTACAGTCCATAACAGACTGAATGATTTGCTCCTTTTCCTAGGCCAGGTACACACCTTGTCCTGGTAGGGAAGCTGAAGCTATGGCAGTCTTTCTGGTCAACTGGGGGTCTCTGACTCTCAGGAGGGCATGTCCAGTGATTCACATGCCACCAAGTCTGAACTTAGACTAGACATGGGCCTGGGCCCTGGATAATTTTCCTGCACTGAGCCACCACTCCTGCCAGTGCCTCTAGAGCTGTGGAGATGTGAACTTTCACAGAAGCCAACTGCCTCACTAGGCTTACACAGCAGGGAGCTGTCTTAGGAGAACTGTTAGATCTAGTGTACTAACAGAATATGTTGTTACACAGAAGCAGGAAGTTGAGAGGGGCCAGAACCATGTTCAAGACCCAAGCTTCCAGCAGCCAATGGCTGAAACCACACCATAACTCCAATGAAAGGATGACCTTAGCCTAAGCACCTGAATTTTAAAACTTCATTTTAAAATAAACCTGTAGTCCCCACCAGACACAAGTCTACAGAGCCCTCCAATATTTTCATCAGGCATAATCTTATAAAATAAGTCACTTTTCATAACCTTGATAAGAGTAAAGATGAAATCATTTGCCTCAGCCTTGATAAGATCAGAGGGATGATATTAAGGCAGAAATCACCTAACATTATGTCCTGACTCTGAGATGTAAAATGACACTAAAACCTGGTAGCAGCTGATAGGAATCAAAGGGAGTACAAAGTCTCCAAAGTTTAATATAATGATGGAGCCAATGAACAAGACATTTGGGCAAAAAAACACTGATGCACAAAAGCCTCAGAGCCTGATGAGCGCCTGGACTGACATCCCAACTCTTCTCATCTTTTGCCTGATTTTCTGCATGGTCCTCACTGCTCTCAAACTCTGCAGCACACTCTAAACCCTGGTAAGGATGGTGACCTCTCCTTAGGACTTTATCTCCTCAGCCAGTCATCGACTCCACCCCAGGAGAAGCCTCTATTAATTCCTGACCTGATTGCTGAGGTCTGAGTTAAGTGTGACTCTGCTGGATTTAAGACCTAAGACTGAAGACTTTAAATCTAGCACAACTAGAGGATAAGTCATGGTTAAGAATATTTGCAGTGCTTTAGAGTTAACTTAGAATGTGTTTGCTTTGAATTAGTTGTGTTTATTGCTTTTATCAGTCTGAATTATTGTTTGTACTGCCCATAATTGTCATTCCTTGATTAAGAACCTATAGGGCTGGGTTATGGCTCAGTTGTCATGTGCTCATCTAGTACATGTGAGGCCCTGGGTTTGATCCCAAACCACACATATAAATAAATAAAATTAAATTATTTTGTCTACCTACAACTAAAAAAAAATATCAAGAAAAAAAACTCACGAAGTGAAAGTTATTGAGTGATTTTGAGTGAATAAAGCATTGAACAGAGCGTAGACCATGGACATTCTTTATCTTTCCCCTTGACTTCAGATGTCCTACCTTTGTCCACCACAACATCCAGTCACCTCAAAAAGGGACAAGCACTACTCTCAGTGGGACCCAATGGACCCTGAACCTTCAGGAAGGTGCCAGTGCCTGGGCAATTAGACAGACACATAATCAGGCTGTCTCTTGGAGCCCAGGTCATCCCCAGAAGCTGCTGAAAACTGAGGCTTATATTGCAGAGGAACCCAGAAAGGAAAGGCTTAAGGATGCCTTGCAATACAATGATGCCTTTCAGCCAGTGCCCTGGAAGAAGCCTGAAAGACTCCAGTAGGGATCCTCATACTGTTCCTGTGGACTCATGCACTGGGACTGTGCCCTGCATACCTAGGAGCCTTGAAATCTTGGCTGTGATGATCATTTCTTATTTTGTTATTTCACTCCCGAATGATTTATAAGTTTTTCAATATGAAAAACACTTCATGTGAGCCAGGGATGTGGCTCAGGGGTAGAGCACTCACCTAGCACATAAAAAGAGCAGGGTTCAATTCTTAGCACCATGTAAAAAAATGAATACATAAAAGGAAGGTATTGTGTCCAACTAAAATATATATATATGTTTTACACACACACCCATATATATATATATATATATATATATATATATATATATATATATATAATTGTGTGTGTGTCTGTGTGTCTCTCTGTGTGTGTGTGTAAAAAGAAAACCTTTTCATATAATTAACTTGTTAAGGAACTCTTATTTTAGATTGACTTAAAATTCTCATACTTTCTAATCAGATTGAATTTTTTATGATGTTTAAATCTATTTTTTTGCTCACTGCTTGTGAAATTGATTCTGAGAAGTGAGTCAGGGTGGGAAGTTCTATAGGTCAGTCTGGAGCAAAAAAGATACAGTTATCCAAGTCAGAGTTATGAGATGAACCCAATAGCCTCTTTGCAGATATGAGGGTAGTGTGGTCACTTGCTGGTGTTTTTCAAAACTGAATGTGACATTCTTGAAGTTGGGACAGAACCAGTATCAATAAATGTCCTTAAGTGTCTCCAGTTACATTAATAATGGAAGGAAACCAAAATGAAATCTTTAGTCTTGGGCCTTCCTAGTTGACAAGCAGAGGATCCAAGACATCAGCTCTAAGTGAGACATGTCTATGCAGTTTCAGAATCCTGCCCTCATGGGCTGTGTCCAGGGTAAGAGACTTCATAGATTATACTTCAAGATCCACCAAAACTCCAGGCTTGTGGGTGGAGTCACATGCCTAAGGTCTGTTTGTTCAGGTGTCTTTAGCAAACTATCATCAGGAGGGTACTATGATACACATCATGTGGGTAGTGTGTTAACTGAATACGTAGTTGGGTGTACTAATAGTCCAAGCTACACAGGAGGCTCAGATAGGAGCACTGTTTGAGGTCTGGACTTTGGAGCCACCTAGGCAACAAAAATTTTAAAAAGATAAATTAGTAAACATTGGGCTGAGCTTCAAGAGATGTAAATGCCTTTATTACCATGGACATGGACTTTTAAACTTTCCTGTTTCCTGAAATCCAGTAGGTTTTAGATTGAAGGGATATGGATTTAGATGGGCTTAGTGGCTAGGTCTTCCTGAACTGTGGGATCAGACCTGTTTGCCTTTTTTTTTTCATCAATTTCATTGAATGTTAACTATCCATGGCAGGAAATGGGCATAGAGAGTCAAAGAGGATTGGAGTGTTTTTGTGGTTCAGGTATAGGAGAACATTTCTATGTGATCACACTTAACTCTAAAGACCTTATGTCTAAATCAGCTTTTCTTCTTCTCCCTCTCCTCATTTATTTTCTTGAATCTTGGGGACAACTAGAGGATAAGTCTCCACAATAAAGAAAGGCAAAAAGGCTAGGTGCAGAGGCCCATGTCTGTACTCCCAAGGACTTAGAGTGTGAGGGAGGAGGGAAACAAGTTTGAAGACAGCCACAGTAAATTAGTAATTCCCTTTCTCAAAACAAAACAAAAAAATGGAGATGTGGCTTAGTGGTAGAGGCCTTGTTGACCATGTGTGAAGCCTTTGGTTCAATCACCAGCACCACCGAGGGAAAGAACCCACAACAAGTCATCACCACATATGCCACAGCTCAAAGACTCCAGACCTTGAGAAATTGTATATTTTACAAAAGTAGTTGTACAAAAAGACATCTTTTCAATTTTTGAGAAAGTTTAGTTGTTTTTGTGTATATACAAAATGCCTACCAAAATAACTAACTCCAAAAGTCTTTATACAATTTATGCTTTCAGTATTGAAATGATGGGAAAAAATACATAGCACAGCACATGGTAAAAAGCAATGCTGGCAACATAAAATAATAGAGAAATTTTTTAAAAAAGAAAGAAAAGTAAAACTGATATTTAAAAGTGATTTTTTTTCTTGGTACTTTTGGTTGAACCTGGGGCTTTTGAGCACTGAGCTACATTCCTTGCTGTTTTTATATTTTAAGAGAGAGTCTCACTAAATTGCTTGTGGCTTCATTAAATTACTGAGGCTAACCTGGAACTTGTGATCCTCTTGCTTCAGCTTCCTGAGTAGCTGGGACTATAGACATTTTAGGGATTAATTCTGAGCAAATGCACAGAGGTAGTACACAAAGCTGTCTGACTTTCAAATGACTAATTGTATTTTGAAATCTTACATTGAGATAAATTGTGCCTTTTTATTTTTTTCAGTACTGAAGATTAAACTCAGGGGCACTTGGTCACTGAGTTACATCTCCAGCTTTATTTTGTATTTTATTTAGAGACAGATTCTCACTGAGTTGCTTAGTGCCTCACTATCACTGCATGAAGTTTGAATTCACAATCTTAGCTTTCGGAGCTGCTGAGATTACAGGCATGTGCAAATGTGCCTGAGCAATTTTGCCTTTTTTTTTTAATTTTAGGACATGACTCTCCTCAGAGATTATATTTACATTCATTTTCTACATGGTATTGTTTTTCTGAAATACAGTCAAGAGTTTCATGATCTTGAATTGAAACTGATTCATGAAGAAATCTCTGTGGGACATGTTTAAGACAAAGAAGCCACACTGCGGTTTTTACTGTCACAATGATCCAAGGAGGGGTAGTTTTTATCATTGGAAATATAAAAATGTACACAAATTTTTAGACTCCTTTACAAAGTTGCATCTTAATGACAGAATCAGGCTGATGCTTTGGAGGGGTTCATAATTTAGCCCTCCCTAAAGATAGATTCCCATCTTCTGCTAACAGAAATTAGTAGGATACCACATAGGGCTCACCCACCCACTAGGCAAAGCACCTAGGGCCTTATAATACACTAGGGGCCTAAACAATTATTTTAATTTCTTTAAAACAGAAAGAGAAAATGAATTTCATGCCTAATATAACATCTGATACATAATATTAACATATTGTCTTTAAAATATTGTGAAAGAATATGATTTTTAATTTAATGTATTAGTTGGGTTTTTGGTGCAAGAATGAATCTGTGAAGCTACAAGTGTGCCTGGGGCCAAGAGTCATGGTAGGTCCCTTTAAGGGGAAGAGAGTCAAAGATTCTGTTGCAATTTCCTAGCCTTAGGAATGTTCAGCCTTTGACAAGCAGCACAGGGAGAGGCCAGGAGCTTTGGTCTGAGCTAGGAAATGCACCAGGAAGAGAAGGAGGTATCTCTCAACTTGACCTCCAATTAACTGTACTATATGACACTTTTACTTGTCTTAAATTATCTTTATATTTAAAAGTTTGTCTTTTAATAATCTTCGGTTCTTTTGCATCCATTTCATAATTTAATAAATTTCTTTTTTGAATTATTATTGATATCATTGGCATCCATTTTACAAACTGAAATCTCACTATATTTTTGTAGCTTTGTGACTCTACAAATACCTTGCTAAAAAAGTCATTACTTGGCTGGGGATGTGGCTCAAGTGGTAGAGGACTCACCTGGCATGGGTGGGGAACTGGGTTAAATCTTCAGCACCACATAAAAATAAAATAAAGATGTTGTGTCCACCAAAAACTAAAAAATAAATGTTAAAAATTTCTCTCTCTCTCTCTCTCTCTCTCTCTCTCTCTCTCTCTCTCTCTCTCTCTCAAAAAAAAAAGTCATTTTAAATTTCATTAAACTAGAATAATTTCCAGGAAGATAGAAAAGGAATAAAAGTGGAAATATGAGATTAATATAGAATCATTTTAACAAATATATTTCTGATTAAAGGTCCTACAAATCTACAAAATTGTGTAGCATCATTATCTCTGTTTACGGATTTAAAATCTACTTGATTCCACGTCAACAGGGAGCCATCTTTTCATTACTATAAATATTTATGTATATATAAAAATACTGAATGCTTTCTAACTCTTGGAATTATAGGGCATTTAATATGTCCTAGAATATCTATGCAATCTATTCCCTTTGGAATTCTAAGGGTTGCCTTGTTTCTAACTATGTGGTTAATTTTTTTCTTTTACTATGAAAAAACAGTATTTTTCCTTAATTGAGTTTTTTGTTTATGTGAATGAATCTGGAATACATTCCTAAACGTGGAATTTCTATATCAAAATAGTATATTTAAAACTATTAGTACACAAGGCTATGTTGCATGTTGAAGAGTGCTACAAAATTTATTCAAACAGCAGTATTGAGGAAGGTCTTTTCTTCAACATTTGTAAAAAAAAAATTCTTAATTATACAAGGACAAAATATCTTTATTTTGTTTGTTTTTATGTGATGCTGAGGATCAAATCCCATGCTTCACATGTGCAAGGCAAGCCCTCTGACACTGAGCCACAACCCCAGCCCTTCGCCAACATTTTAACAGCATGAGCTATATTAAAAAGTTCTTCTTCTTTTTATTTAGCAGGAAGCAAATCCAGAGTCTCATGAATACTAGGCAAGTTCCTTACCACATACCTACATCATTGGACCATGTAATGAAAGTTTTTAACATTTTCTTATATGCCATTTGAATGTGTATTTTTTTTAATTTGTTTGTGTCTAACATTAGTGACGCCATGATTGTCTTTTCTACTACAGAAGCATTTAATATTGTGTATTTATCTGTGGGAATTTGAAAAGAGTCCCATAATTTTAATCACTTTTCTAATTGATTTTGGGTGAATGACATTGATAATATCTAACTATCAATAATTATTAGTTTCAAAGGCTTAAAGCATCTCATTGTATGTACTTTGTTTTCTCTTTGCCTCATTCACATAAATAGTTTTGTCTCTACTCTCATCGCAATCTGTTCTCCTGCTGAATCTTCAATTATGATTTCAAATCTTTGACCTCCTAACATTTCTTTATGGCTTCACTTAGCACCATAACTGTCAGGAACTCTGGATACCCAGTGTAATCTGAACTCTCTTTTCCAGATTCCAGGTTCACACTGCCCCCAAACATCATTGCTTTTCTATTCCAGGAAAAACACTCATGTAGTTTTAAGCAAGAACATATCAACAGTCAGAATTAGGTAAAATTTGGTGTGTGTGTGGGGGGAGGACATCACTGAGTGCAGCTTTAGATTGCAAGAAGAAAAATTTAAGAAAAAGAAACTACCTAGAGGTCCAGGAGAAAGTAAGTGTCTGGAGCTGCATTGGCAATAGAAGTCACAGTGGTCATCCTGGAGCTTGGAATATATCAATGATGTGTGCAGTATGAGAGAGAGAGAGAGAGGGAGAGAGAGAGAGAGAGAGAGAGAGAGAGAGAGAGAGAGAGAGAGAGAGAGAGAGAGAGAGGCAGAAAAATGAAATAGGGATACAGAAAGGAAAGAGAAGGAGGCAGAAAGTAAGCCCTTTGGTCTGAAACAAGATTGCCAAGCTAAGAGTGCATTTAAAAAAATGAGGGAAAATTTTACCCCAAGAGACCAATACCAAGAACAAATACAAATATAAGTGTCAATCCAAGGGATCGACCTTTTATACTTGGACTGAAAAACCTAGGGAAATACAATCTCATATGTTGATTCAAAACCAAACTGCTTTTTTCTCTTATGTAGTATGGGGTGTAAAGTTTCTGATTCAATTTGAAGTTATCTCTCACTTTTTTTTAGTCAAATAGATGCTATAAACACACAAGTTACTTAACCTATTTTCTTCCCAGAATTATATATTAGAAGACCTTAGCACATTCTAGCATAACAAAATTATTTGATATATATTCATTAAAATTACTTTATGTACTGTTTTTTTCAGTTATATCACTGAAGCATAAATTCAGCTGCAGTTTGATATTTTGTATAATATCACTGAGAAACAGTTTTCTGGCTCCCTGAATAAAAAACTAATTGTAAAGATAAATTCTGCCATGTGGGTCAGAACAGAACAAGCTTGTAATCTCACTGACCTAGAAGGCTGACACAAGAGGATTACAAATTCAAGACAAGGCAGTCAGAGTGGCACACACTTGTAATCCCAGTGGCTGGGAAGTCTGAGAAAGAAGGATTCTGAGTTCTAAGCCAGCATAGGAAAGGTGAGGTGCTAAACAACTCAGTGAGACCCTGCCTCTAAATAAAATATGAAGTAGTGCTATGTATGTGGCTTAGTGGTTGAGTACCCCTAAGTTCAATCCTGATATTAAAAAAAGAGAGAGAGAGATGACTCAGCAACTTAATTAGCTTTACTTGTAGATGATCCCTTCCAAATCTCTCCTCCAATCACACAATCATGTCTCAAAACAAGAACTAATAATTACTAGAGATATATCTTGTATTATTGTCAAAATCCAAAGTCCCATAATTTCAAGTTCAAATTTTAGAAATGCTAGGAAAAGTAGGGTCCAATAAGGCCTCCCTTGGGGAAGTTCCTTGGAGGCCCCCTGGCAGCATGACCCTCTGTGTGGAGTCTTCTGGAGGATCTCTGCCAATGGCTGAATATAAAGTTTAGAGGTCTAGCTGCTGGGGTCTTTTGAAAGGCCTCACAGTAAGTGGAGTCAAGTGGGTAGTGGCAGCTGTGACCCAGACTGGGAGGCTCGCCTGCTCTTCTCTGGCTTGACTTCTACTCTGGCTTCTTGAATCCTTTGAATCATAACTGCCTGGACAGATTCTGAGTCCCATGAAGAAGATGTTGTATGTGGGTTTGAAAGGATAGCAAGCAGAGATATCAGTCAACCAACTGCAAGGTGTCAGGGCACCCCTGGAATAGCCTTGGGGGAACTAAATGACAGGATAGCACAGAAAGATCATTTCTCATCTGAGTTCTCGAGGCTCCTGTGTATCTACTTGGAGATGCTGTATATCATTACACTGGTGCTCTGGGTACCCACTCTACCCAGAAGATGCTGCCAACTCACCCTGCCAATAAGCAGATAAAGAACAATGAGGGAGGGCCCCCTTATATCCAACCTTGATCCCCTTAGATTTGGACATGTTCTCTCACCACCCAGTGGTCTGAGCCGCCCGTTTCCCCAACATCCTAAACAAAAGTACACTAAAACCATGAATTTCATATTTTTGGCACAATTTTATTGAGAAAACAAAAGAAAAATGCATAAAAGCTTTGAAGCCTCCATGGTGGAAAAGCAAATACAAGCTTTATTTGTATATGATCCCTTCCAAAACACTCCTCCAAACATGATTGCAGCAGAAATCTCAGCGCTCTTGAGTTCCAAATGTTGCAGACTCAAGCAGCCTCAGGAAGTCTTGTGCAGAAGGGCACGGATTCACTCCAAGCAGCCTTGGCTGGTCACCTGGTCACTGACTGGGGAAGGGAGAAGAAGACTCTTAAAAGGGTCATAACTACCAGAGGCCTTGGACTCCAGACATCCCTCACCTGTGCACCGGGAACACAAGGAAGCCCCAGCAACTGGGGCACTTTTGAGAACTCCGAGATTCCTAGGGTGCCTGCAGATTTTTCTGGGTTACAGATGCCTGGTCAAGGAAAGGAATTTCTTAATCCTCGTTCAAGGTGCTATGTTCTCTGGGAAAGTAATCTTTCCATGACCAATGCCAGGGAAGATGCCCTTGGGGTGGTTGATGCAGGTTGCAGTGCAAGTGTTGGCTGTTGTGGGTGACAACTTGCAGCTGAATGTAGAAGGAAAGTGACTTGGACCCAGGATTTATTGAGCTCAGGTTTGGAGGCCACTGGAGCCCTTGTGGCTGGTCTGCAGAATGCCAAGCTTGTGACACTCAGCAAGGAAAATGCTGCTCCATGGCTTTGTGGGTCTCACCCCAGGTACAATCAAGTATGTGGAACTTAGCAGGCAACAGATTTGGTGTTCTGAAACTCCTTTGCACTCCAGGGAGTTTCTAACCACAGACTGGGAATCTGGGTGGCATTTTCTTTAATCCTAAAATAAAATCCCATCAGAAAGCTCAATTAATGTGATTAACAATAACAAGAATTTTCTGATAGTCTCTGTAATAGGAAGACTTTCTCAAAAGAAGACACTGAAAACTAGACATTTTTTCTTCAGGCTTTAGTAGGGTTTTCAACACAATACCTAGATAACAGCAACATGGTTTATTTGTAACCCTTGTTTTTCCTGAACTCTGCCTCCATGGTAGAATACATGTGACTTGGAGTACTTCCAAAAAGCAATTTAAAAATGGAGAATGAGTTTTGGGTTTCAGATCTGGTGCTATAATCTGATTGATCTATCACCTCAGCCCCCACTTCATTAAATTAATAACTTGAGAAGGAAATCACCAATGTGATAATAAGAAAACTTAAGACTCTTGGGAGTAAATGAGGAAATAATCCTTCATGAAATGAATCAAGGGCACATACTGGAGATTTTTTAAAAAAATATGTTAAAGATAGCTGCCAGTATCTTCAAAACACAGAACAGGATGAAGCTAGAAATAAGTAATGAAATAGAGAAGTTAAAATTCAAAATTTGTGGAAAGTGAAAAAACATTGAAAATACTAATCTGATCAAGGAAAAAACCCAAAGGAATAGAAGAAGATACATACATAATTAATAACAATTAAATATATATTGATGGGATGAAAACAAACACTGACCAGGAAAGTATCTTATTCAGGGTTTTGGAGAGAAACAGCATGAACAGGAGGTATGATAATAAAAAGGGGACTTATTAGATAGGTTCACTTAAACAGAAGCTGGATAGCTCCGAGTGGTCCTCTGCAAGGTGTAGACTTAGAGGAACCAGTCAGTGAACAAGTGGCAAAAGCCCCTGAAATGAGAAATAAACAGTGCTATCCTGGTCTGAAAAGAAGCCATCTGGAAACACCCTGAAAAATTCCTGGCAAAGTCCACATTGCAGGAGTAAAGATGCAAGAGTCAGATATTCTCAAGTGTTGAAGAAGCCATCAAGAAGAGAAGCACTGGCATCTGCTGATGCTTCCTTGTTCTTTCAACATTTATTTCAAGCAAGCCACTATCCTATTGGATGATGCTGCCAAACTTTAGGGAGGGTCTGCACTTCAGTTGCTATCCCTCATGCCAATGATTACTAGGCACACCCAGAAGGCTCTTAATCATTGGCATGTCCAAATCCCATCAAGTTGAATGAATGCTAACAGTAAAGAGGGCTACCAACACTGAATAAACAAGAACACCTGAACAAATCTACAACTTGATTGCAATTAAATCAGGAAGCAAACACAAGGTGAGGCTGGGGATGGAGGTGAGTGGTATAGAGCATTTGTCTAAGGCCCAACTTGGGTTAAGTGTCCACCACTTGGGAGGGGGTACGGAGGAAGAAACACTAATAAGTAAAAGTTCTGGGCCTAGCAGTTTCATCAGTGAATTCTACAAAATATTAAAAGAAGCATGGCTGTCTACTCTCAATCTTCTTTCAAAATGTTGAAGAGGAACGGGGAAAAAACTGCAGACCTCTATTCCTAATTCCATTAGTGACAGTTTGCAAGTTTGGTTATAGAGAACTGCTGGTGTGTGAATTCAAGGGATATTTCAATTGCACCAAAATTTCATATTTCAGCAAAATTTCAATAATGTACTTTGCAACTGATGTCATTAAAGTTGTGCATGAAATAAAGTATTAAATTTGGGACTGTCCTTCACTTCTAGTTCTTCCTAGTTGTATTTGTACTGTTCAACTCTTTAAAAAAATGAATAATTTTTTTTAAAAAAACCTAAAGCTGAAAATTGAAGGAATTCTTTGAAGGCATATGTGCATGTCGACAACTGATCTGGGTCATCATTTTCTCTGGAATATACTTTGCTTAGCATGCTTTGACTTTCCTGAAAATATTCCTTTTGAATCTGAGAAAGTAAAACATCTTCCTGTGGTGAATCAAAGGTATAAAAGTAAGACTTTTGCATTCACTATAGGAAATGGAGGGAAGGGGTCCAAAAGTTCAGAAAACTCTGGGATGAAGTTCTGTGAATGTTTGGCCCCAGAACAATGACAGAAGTGAAATGAGCTGAAGAATTATTGTAATGAACATTTAGCATACATAGATTAACAGTATTAACAGGCAAGGGAGAACACTGTGTGGACTTGTGCAAAAGGGACCCCAGCATCCATCCTTTTTCCTGCAAAAAAAAGACACCTGCACAGGGCCCATGCTGGCATCCAGCCAACCCATCTTTCATTTCCCAATCTCCAAATCAAGCACACTAGTGAAAAATGATTGTTTCCATGGTTTTGTTATACAAGAGACATAAAATTTCATGAAAATCCAAGAAGGCATAAACTTCTCCCTCGACTGCTAACCTGAAAATTGTTTATTTTAACATGGTATTTTTTCAGAGGATCATCCATTGCAGCATGTTCACGGAGACATCAGTGCTCTCCAGCCAAAGGCAGGCAGCCAGGAGTCCAGAGACTTAAAATCTAAAGCCTCTGGATGGGAGTGGAAAGGTCAGTCAGAGGCTCCTGGCACCAACAGAGCAAGATGCTGGAAAGAGTATGGGCAATCTCGGGATCTCTTGGTCCAATGGGGCAGCCTGGGCACTGGTCTTCCTGGTTTCTTAGAGGTGTCCAACACTCCTGGTGGGGCCGGTGGCTCCTGCTGGGTCTGAGGCCTTGGGCCAGGGCAGGCAGGCAGGCAGCTCTGGGCCTCTTCTCAAAGTTCTGTGCAATCCGGATCCATGGATGGGGCAGTCAGAGCTGAGAAACCCACAGGGTCTTAAAAGTGCTTCACGATTGAAGTCCTGGTCATCCCCACAAAGGAAGCCCAGCCAGGGATAAAAAGGCAGAGGCCAGGGACCAGCATCTGCTTTCTCAATGGCTGGCAGTGCCTGGGGCCCTGGAGCATATTCTCCACAATCCCAGGCCTTCCTCACACAGCAGGGAAAATGCTTCTCCATAGCTGCAGACTCTCAGAGGGAGAAAAGTCTTCAGAGACCACTTGCAAGATAATTTCTACTCTCCTGGGCTCCTCTTGATCTGAAACAGAGGGTGTGGAACTTATGGAGACAGGATCTTATGGGTACATTTCTGCTGAAGAGCAAATTCAATCATCTTGGATGTTCCTGTTGGATTTGATCTATATTGTTGATAGATAGGTTTCAAACAACTTTCTAAAATCCCAGGATCCCCATCACTGGTGGCCATGACACACACCTGACGACCCTGGTCTCCAAGGAGGGAAAGTGAGACAAGAGGGAGAAATAGAGAGGGAGAGATGGAGAGAGACTATGAGTTTGCCTTGGAGAAGGCTGAGGCTGGAGGATTGCAAGTTCAAAGCCAGCCTCAGCAACTGAGCTAGACCCAAAGCATTTGAGGAGACATTGCCTGAAAAAAAAAAAGAAGAAGAAAATGCTGAGGATGTGGCTCAGTGGTCCAACAGTTTGGGCTCAATCCCTCTGCTTTAGGGTTCTTGAGAAGAACAGAATCAACAGGAAGTTTGGTTATGAAAAGGAGAGTTACTGGGTTTGCTTACTCACCAGAAGCTGGATAGTCCAAATGGCAATCTGAGGGCTGGAGAGCTGAAAGAACAAGCAGATAAATCCCCAGAACAAGAGAAATCAGGGTGATCCCCTAGGAGTAGGCCAAAGGCTTCTGGAGAATCATTTGCAAAGCCTGCTTTGGAAGAGAGAAGAAGCAAGAGTCCCACATTCAATCACAGCAGCAATCAGGAACTGTTCAAGAAGAATTTACTTGCATATGCTGCTGCTTTGCTTGTTCTTCCAACTATTATTCTATGGAAGCCATCATGTTATTTGATGGTGCTGCCCATGCTTAGAGAGGGTCTTTGTTTCCATTAGCTATCCCACATGCCAATCATGTAGAGAAACACCCTCAATGACACAGCCATGAGCCTCTTGATCCTATGCATCTCTTAATCTCATCAAGTTGGCCATTGGAAAGGACCATACACCCTGGTACAGTAAATAAATAAATAAATAAATAAGAAGATGGCGGCGAAGGGAGTGCATCACCCCAGTGCGCCGCGTCACTGAGCCAGTGAAAGATGATATGAAACGGCTGAAGGATATCTTGTTGGGAATTTCCAGTGAAATTGAGGCGCTACAGAATCTAGTGAACAGATTTCCATCGTGCGAGGTTCGGCTGTGGGAGCTCCATTTCTCCACACGGAGGGTCGCATAGCCTGATCGATCCGCGGCTGGTGTCTGTGGTGCACGCTGGGGATCGGCAGGGTGCCAGAGCGGGAGAACAGCGAGGAGCGGGAGAACAGCAATACGGATTCGGGGGGCTCCCGCCAGTGATACATTGGCAGCGCTTAGTGCTGAGTTCCAGCTTTGAGACAGAGGAGAGAAGCGGTGGTTCCAGTCACCGGTCTGACCACAGAGGAGGACAGCAGCCGCCATCTCGGAGAGATGATGTAATCATCCCATTGTTCTACTGATCTCAGCTCATTCAGCTATGGAACAGGTGATTTCAGGCTGGTATTTGCCTGTGTCTAGCAGACAGATTTCTTGCTCAGGATCGGGACTGGGGATCTTGTGGAGAATACTCTTAGAGGCTCGTGCCTGGCAAGGCGTGCGCCGGGCACTGAGCAGCGGGACTTTGGTTCCCGGGACTTGGGTTCCCGGGGCTAACCTGGCCCAGGTCTGAGGAATCTGCGGAGACTGCCTGTGAAGGCCAGCTCCAAGTGGAGCGCACGCTGAGCTTTGGGCGACTGGGTTCTGACTCCCGGAACAGTTTTGGCCTGGGGCTGGGGAACCCGTGGGGGTCGCTTGCTGGAGCCAGCTCCCAGCGGAGAGTGTATCGGGATCGGAAAGCCGGGGTTCTTGCTACCTAAGCTGCTTTGGCCCAAGGCTAGGGAACGGGCGGTGACTGCTTCTCAGCCAGGGTCCTGCTGGATGCTGTGGGGGCAGAGTGGAGCTTCCACCTGCACCCAGAGCAGGCCAAGTGACCCGCCGGCGTGGTATCATGAAACCCCAAATGCAGCTGGGGCTGAAGAGAGAAGCCGCCCACGCCTAGAATAGGACCAGCGACCCACTGGCAAGACAGGCCAGGTAGCTTGCCAACGTGGTGGACACGTAACACTGAGGAAGTTGCGTCACACTGGTTGGAGTGGGGGTGGAGCAGGGTCGCTGCCCGGGTCCGGAGGGGGCTCAGCGACCCGTTGGAGAGGTAGTCAGGTACCCCCAATGGGAGTGGGGGCTGTGCAAAACTGCGACCCACCTGCCTAGAGGTCTGCCAGCGTGGTAGACACGTCACACCAATTGGAGTGGGGACACAGCAGAGCCGCCACCCACATCCAGATCAGGACCAACGACCCCAGGGCGTGGTAGTTCCGTTACAACAATTGGAGTGGGGTCAGAGCAGAACAGCCACCAGTGCCTGCAGTGGGGGCAGACGTGCGACCAATTAGCGTGGTAGACAGACCACCCTAATTAGAGGAGGAGCACAGCCACTACCCGCCCTGCAAGGGAGACTTCCCAAATATACAAGAGAAATATAAATAAATAGAGGGTAAATCTCAAAAACACAACAGTTGCACCAAGCAGAAAGAAACGCGAGCAGTATGAAAAGACAAGGGAAGAAAGGACCACAAGCAATGCAGGTCAACTCAACTTTAGAAGAGGTAATAGCTGCAACAGATGGAATGTCAGATAAAGAGTACAGGATATATATGCTTCAGATGATCTGGAGTCTCAAGGAAGACATGAGACAGCAAAATCAGACAATGAAAGATCACATTGACAAACAAATCCAGGAAGTAAAAGATCAATTTCACAGGGAGATAAAGGTAATAAAAAACAAACAAATTGAAATCCTAGAAATGCAGGAATCATTAAACCAACTTAAAAACTCAATTGAGAATACTACCAGCAGATTAGATCACTTAGAAGAGAGAACATCAGACAATGAAGACAAAGTATTTCAACTGGAAAAGAACATAGACAGCTCAGCAAGCCTGCTAAGAAACCATGAGCAGAACATCCATGAATTATGGGACAATATCAAAAGACCAAATTTAAGAGTCATTGGGATACAGGAAGGCACAGAGCTCCAAACCAAAGGAATAAACAGACTATTCAGTGAGATTATACAAGAAAACTTTCCAGACTTGAAGAATGAGACAGAATCACAAATCCTAGAAGCCTACAGGACGCCGAATGTGCAAAATCATAAGAGATCCACACCTAGACACATTATAATGAAGATGTCCAACATACAGAATAAGGAGAGAATTTTAAAAGCTGCAAGAGAAAGAAAGCAGATTACATTTAGGGGCAAACCAATCAGGATAACAGCTGATCTCTCAACACAGACTCTGAAAGCTAGAAGATCCTGGAATAACATATTTCAAACACTGAAAGAAAATGGGTTCCAACCAAGAATCATGTATCCGGCGAAATTAAGCTTCAGGATAGAAGATGAAATTAAAACCTTCCATGATAAACAAAAGTTAAAAGAATTTGCAGCTAGAAAACCATCTCTTCAAAAAATCCTTGGCAAAACATTACAGGAAGAGGAAATGGAAAATAACATTGAAAACCAACAATGGGATATAGGACAGTAAAGGGGGGAAAGTAGTCAAAGAGGATAACAAATCAGGTTTAGTAACATCAATAAACAAATATGGCTAGAAGAACAAATCATATCTCAATAATAACCCTAAATGTTAATGGCTTAAATTCACCAATTAAGAGACACAGGCTAGTAGAATGGATCACAAAAGAAGACCCAACAATATGCTGCCTACATTAGACGCATCTGATAGAAAAAGATATTCATAGACTGAAGGTGAAAGGTTGGGAAAAATCATACCACTCATATGGAATGCGGAAACAAGCAGGAGTGTCCATACTCATATCTAATAAAATAGATTTCAAGCCAAAGTTAATCAAAATAGATAAAGAAGGACACTTCATACTGCTCAAGGGAACCATACACCAACAAGACATAACAATCATAAATATATATGCCCCAAGTAATGGTGCAGCTGTGTTCATCAAGCAAACTCTTCTCAAGTTCAAGAGTCTAATAGACCACCATACAATAATCATGGGAGACTTCAACACACCTCTCTCACCACTGGACAGATCTTACAAACAAAAGTTAAATAAGGAAACTATAGAACTCAATAACACAATTAACAACCTAGACTTAATTGACATATATAGACTATACCACCCCAAATCAAGTAGTTACACTTTTTTCTCAGCAGCACATGGAACCTTCTCAAAAATAGACCATATATTATGTCACAGGGCAACTCTTAGACAATATAAAGGGGTAGAGATAATACCATGCATCTTATCTGATCATAATGGAATAAAACTGAAAATTAATGACAAAAGAAGGAAGGAAAAATCAAGCATCACTTGGAGAATGAACAGTAGGTTGCTGAATGATCAATGGGTTTTAGAAGACATCAAGGAGGAAATTAAAAAATTCCTAGAGTTAAATGAAAACACAGACACAACATATCGGAATCTATGGGACACATTGAAAGCAGTTCTATGAGGAGAATTCATTGCTTGGAGTTCATTCCTCAAAAAAAGAAAAAAAAAACAAATAAATGATCTCTTACTTCATCTCAAAATCCTAGAAAAAGAAGAGCAAAACAACAGCAAAAGAAGTAGAAGGCAAGAAATAATTAAAATCAGAGCTGAAATAAATGAAATTGAAACAAAAGAAACAATTGAAAAAATTGACAAGACTAAAAGTTGGTTCTTTGAAAAAATAAATAAAATTGACAGACCCTTAGCCATGCTAGTGAAGAGAAGAAGAGAGAGAACTCAAATTACTAACATACGGGATGAAAAAGGTAATATCACAACAGACACTTCAGAAATACAGAAGATAATCAGAAATTATTTTGAATCCTTATACTCCAATAAAATAGAAGATAGTGAAGGCATAGATAAAATCCTTAAGTCTTATGACCTGCCCAGATTGAGTCAGGAGGATATAGACAACCTAAACAGACCAATAACAATAGAGGAAATAGAAGAAACCATCAAAAGATTACCAACTAAGAAAAGCCCAGGACCGGATGGGTATACAGCAGAGTTTTACAAAACCTTTAAAGAGAAACTAACACCAATACTTTTCAAGCTATTTCAGGAAATAGAAAAAGAGGAAGAACTTCCAAATTCATTCTACGAGGCCAACATCACCCTGATTCCGAAACCAGACAAAGACACTTCAAAGAAAGAAAACTACAGACCAATATCTCTAATGAACCTTGACGCAAAAATCCTCAATAAAATTCTGGCGAATTGGATTCAAATACATATCAAAAAAATTATACACCATGATCAAGTAGGATTCATCCCTGGGATGCAAGGCTGGTTCAATATACGGAAATCAATAAATGTTATTCACCACATCAATAGACTTAAAAATAAGAACCATATGATCATCTCGATAGATGCAGAAAAAGCATTCTACAAAGTACAGCATCCCTTTATGTTCAAAACTCTAGAAAAATTAGGGATAACTGGAACATACCTCAACATTGTAAAAGCAATCTATGATAATCCACAGGCCAGCATCATTCTGAATGAAGAAAAATTGAAGGCATTCCCTCTAAGATCTGGTACAAGACAGGGATGCCCTCTCTCACCACTTCTGTTCAACATAGTCCTCGAAACACTGGCCAGAGCAATTAGACAGACGAAAGAAATTAAAGGCATAAAAATAGAAAAAGAAGAACTTAAATTATCACTATTTGCAGATGATATGATCCTATACCTAGCAGACCCAAAAGGGTCTACAAAGAAGCTATTAGAGCTAATAAATGAATTCAGCAAAGTGGCAGGATATAAGATCAACATGCATAAATCAAAGGCATTCCTGTATATCAGCGACAAATCCTCTGAAACGGAAATGAGGAAAACTACTCCATTCACAATATCCCCCCAAAAAATAAAATACTTGGAAATCAGCCTAACAAAAGAGGTGAAAGATTTATATAATGAAAATTACAGAACCCTAAAGAAAGATATAGAAGAAGACCTTAGAAGATGGAAAAATATACCCTGCTCATGGATAGGCAGAACTAACATCATCAAAATGACGATATTACCAAAAGTTCTCTATAAGTTCAATGCAATGCCAATCAAAATCCCAACGGAATTTCTTGTAGAAATAGATAAAAGAATCATGAAATTCATATGGAATAATAAAAGACCCAGAATAGCAAAAACAATGCTAAGCAGGAAGTGTGAATCAGGCGGTATAGCGATACCAGACTTCAAACTATACTACAGAGCAATAGTAACAAAAACAGCATGGTACTGGTACCAAAACAGGCGGGTGGACCAATGGTACAGAATAGAGGATATAGTAACCAATCCACAAAATTACAACTATCTTATATTCGATAAAGGGGCTAAAAGCATGCAATGGAGGAAGGATAGCATCTTCAACAAATGGTGCTGGGAAAACTGGAAATCCATTTGCATCAAAATGAATCTGAATCCCTATCTCTCGCCATGCACAAAGTTAACTCAAAATGGATTAAGGAGCTTGATATTATATCAGAGACACGGCATCTGATAGAAGAAAAAGTTGGTTATGATCTACATACTGTGGGATCGGGCCCCAAATTCCTCAATAGGACACCCATAGCGCAAGAGTTAACAACTAGAACCAACAAATGGGACTTACTCAAACTAAAAAGTTTTTTCTCAGCAAAAGAAACAATAAGAGAGATAAACAGGGAGCCTACATCCTGGGAACCAATCTTTAATCCACACACTTCAGATAGAGCCCTAATAACCAGAATATACAAAGAACTCAAAAAATTAGACAATAAGATAACAAATAACCCAATCAATAAATGGGCCAAGGACCTGAACAGACAGTTCTCAGAGGAGGACATACAATCAATCAATAAGTACATGAAAAAATGCTCACCATCGCTAGCAGTCAGAGAAATGCAAATCAAAACTACCCTAAGATACCATCTCACTCCAGTAAGATTGGCAGCCATTAGGAAGTCAAAAACAATAAGTGCTGAAGAGGATGCGGGGAAAAGGGCACTCTTGTTCATTGCTGGTGGGACTGCAAATTGGTGCAGCCAATTTGGAAAGCAGTATGGAGATTTCTTGGAAAGCTGGGAATGGAACCACCATTTGACCCAGCTATTCCCCTTCTCGGTCTATTCCCTAAAGACCTAATAAGAGCATGCTACAGAGACACTGCTACATCGATGTTCATAGCAGCACAATTCACTATAGCAAGATTATGGAATCAGCCTAGATGCCCTTCAATAGATGAATGGATAAAAAAATTTGGCATTTATACACAATGGAGTATTACTCTGCATTAAAAAATGACAAAATCATAGAATTTGGAGGGAAATGAATGGCATTAGAGCAGATTATGCTAAGTGAAGCTAGTCAATCTTTAAAAAACAAATACCAAATGACCCCTTTGATATAAGGGGAGTAAACAAGGACAGGGTAGGGACGAAGAGCTTGAGAAGAAGATTTACATTAAACAGGGATGAAAGGTGGGAGGAAAAGGGAGTGAGAAGGGAAATCGCATGGAAATGGAAGGCGATCCTCAGGGTTATACAAAATGATATATAAGAGGAAAGGAGGGGTAAGACAAGATAATATAAATGGAAGAAATGATTTACAGTAGAAGGGGTAGAGAGAGAAAAGGGGAGGGGAGGGGAGGGGAGGGGGGATAGTAGAGAATAGGACAGACAGCAGAATACATCAGACACTAGAAAGTCAATATGTCAATCAATGGAAGGGTAACTGATGTGATACAGCAATCTGTATACGGGGTAAAGTTGAGAGTTCATAACCCGCTTGAATCAAACTGTGAAATATGATGTATTAAGAACTATGTAATGTTTTGAACGACCAACAATAAAAATAAATAAATAAATAAATATTTTTAAAAAACGAAAAAAAAAGAAAATAAATAAATAAACAAAGTAATGAATTAATTACTATCCCAGGCTTCTGGAAACTCCCTAGACAATCCCTGGCACAGTCCACTTTGCAGGAGTGAAGAAGCAAGAGTCAGATATCCTCAAGTGATGGCAGCAGCAATCAAGAAGAGAAGCATTGGCATCTGCTGATGCTTCCTTGTTCTTTCAACATTTATTTCAAACAAGCCACCATCCTATTGGGAGATGCTCCCCAACTTTAGGGAGGGTGTGCACTTCAGTTGCTATCTCACATGCCAATGATTCCTAGACACAAACAGAAGGCTCTTAATCATTGACATGTTCAAATCCCATCAAGTTAAATTAATGCTAACAGCAAAGAGGGCTACCAACACTGAATAAACAAGAACACCTGAACAAATCTTCAGCTTGATTCAGATTAAATCAATAAGCAAACACATGGTGAGTCTTGGGATAGAAGTAAACAGCAGTAACAATACTAAACCCACTCTATTCTCATTATGATGACAATGTGTAGATTGCCCTACTCAATGAGGATAAATCATTAAAACAAATGAGAATATATTCTAAATCTTCTCTTGGTCAATATTTTTTAAACATCCCATTTTCTTTTTTTAATAAAAATTGCTTTTTAAAAATATCTTTATTTTTTTAATATGGTTTTGAGGATTTAACCCAGAGCCTCACAAATGCTAGGTGAGTGCAGTATTCCTTGAGCCACATCGCCAACCCTTTGGTTTTATATTTTTAAATAAATTTCATGCGTACCATTCTGTCTCTTTCAAATTCTGTCCAAGGAAAGACCTATTTAGTTATAGAGAGAGTAAATCATGTACAGTTTTTCCTCAATTTTCATAAATGTAGTCTCTATCATGTGAGTTTTTTATGATAAGATTTCTTTTCTTCCGTTTGCCAAGCATTCTAAATTTTAAAGAAAGGTTGCACCTAATTGACTACTGTGTTCACTGCTAAGTAGACTTTTTTAGATTGACAGAACTTAGATCATTTTGTTACCTTCAGATTACATCAGAATGTAGAATGCACCTCCTAAGTCTTCACTTCTGTGCATCACTTAACACAAATCATGTAAATTGCTGTGAGATTTAACTTGCAGAAAAGTAATCAGTCTGGCTAAAGAAATGTAGGAACTATTTCTAGGAAGTTCAGGTTGGTTGGAATGTTCTGAATAGTTAAAACTATAAAGCAGACAGATGCCCTGGACGAAGATTATCCCCATCACTTCTTCTTCCTGCCCATTGCTTGCTACACATGATTTTCCTCACTTTACAAGCACATTCATGCACCTGAGTTCCCTGAGGTGGCTTTTCTAAGAATGATATCTGCACCCCAGCTTCTCAGAGTGCCGACCCTTGAGTAAACCTGATTTTTTTTTTAACTCTTGATTCCCAAGTACTTACTTATCAGGGGTGAGTACATGGACTTGTATTCAGTAACAGATTCATCTTTTAACAATTTGAGTTCACTGGGGACCTGTATCTGCATCCTTCTCATGTTATACACTCACTTCTGAATGGCCTGTCCCATCCTTTGTCCTGAAATACCAAGCAGGAGAGTAAATCTATTTCCTATATGAATCTATTTCCCTAACTCAAGGTCTGATACTCCAAAAGTGGATTCCTTGTTTTGTACTGAACACCTGAACTGGATTTACTCAGACAACTCAACACTAAGTCTATTCTCCTTGTGGATTCACTGTCTTGAATAATGATACACAGAAATGTTAACAGTAACTCAGAAATCTAGGATGAATGTTCCCTCCCTCCTTCTCACATTGTTTTTTATTGGCATCCTTTTTCCTTCTCTTTTTGATTTTCCCTACCTCCTTCACCATAATACTAACTCTGATTCTATCTAGAGACTGAACACTTCATGCCATATTAGTTATCACTGGTTTTAAAAAAAAACTGAGATTTCTAAATTTGAAGATGAGGGCTAGAGCATGGAGAGAGAGAGAGAGAGAGAGAGAGAGAGAGAGAGAGAGAGAGAGAGAGAGAGAGAGAGAAGAGATATTCAATGAGTTTACTGTTTAGGGTCAGACTAACAGATATGTCCCACATTCCTGAATATATGCTAAAATTTTCACTTGTAACCCCATCTGGTAGCCAACCAGAGCCACCACATCTAACTTATGTGTGAATTTTCTGGACTATGAACATTGTCCAATCCAGAAACAACAACTGAACTTTACCACTAGTCCCCAAATTTTTCCATTCTGCATTGTAATGCCTCTTTTACCTATAGCCAATGTAAGCTAAATGTAAAGTGATTTTTACTTTACGTCCTCACATTTTAATGATAAGAATACTTTTGGCTCTTAGGGCTGGTATACATATTTTCAGCCACACTCCAGCCTTGCTGCTGATAGTTGTGGAACTTGTCTTGGAACCTGCTTCTTTTCTGGCTTGCATCCAGCATGGCCCAATGTGGACAGTGATTTCAGAGAACCCTCAGTTTAAAGGGGTTTTGTTTCATATCACCTTTTATGTATGCATTCCCTTTTCTAGGGGGAATGATGTCTGCATTCACTGTTCTCAGTATATGTTTCTAAGGCAAGTTCACTCCACAGTTTGGTGAAAGAAGAAATTCTCACTAGGTTCTTAGTGATTCACATTAATGCCTAACATTCATGGACTCAGGGTGCCTTGTGTAATCTGAACCCAACTAGGCCCAGGTTCATGCTGTCCCCATGCACTATTGCTTTTCTTTCACAGGAGAGACACAAAGTTTTATCCCAGAGCTTGGTGTGCTCCTGGATTCAGTAACTGAATACAAACCTAGATTATTAGAAACAACTGTACCCAAAATAAAAGTAGCACCAGGAAGGGGACACTATGTGGAATGATTAGAAAAAAATCTTTCATAAGTGTATTATGAGTGCTACTCAGGAAGCTCCTTTTCATCCTGCAGGAACTAGAGAATCAGGGTACTTAATAACCATTCATCTCTTCTAGAGATAATCTTGAAGCAAAGTCCTTTGAGCTGCAATAAGGATGAAAAACTGACACTAAATGGCCAGAGAAAAGGATGAATTTTCAATCCAGGAGACCTATGGAAAATGCTCTCTTTTCGGCTGGTGAATAAGGTGCACATTGGAGTTCTCTGTTGAGATAAGAAGCAAAAAGGATTGTGAACTTTCTATCTCAATGTTATTGACCCTGGGGAATGTTCTCTTTTACTTGCTGCTCATTGGTCGCATGGTCTTTTTCTTCACCTGAAATACTAGGTCTGGGGTGATCACTGTTACCTCAGTATTGAGCCTCAAACTCACATTTGAAAGAAGGAGATGAAGATCCTTGCTATGGTTTGAATGTATCCCTGAAAGCTTATTCACAGGAATCTGAATCCCCCCATGCAACAGTATCAGAAGATGGGGCCTGAAAAATGTGATTAGGCCAGCAGAGCTCTGCCTCCATGAATGGCTTCAGTGCCTTTTGCAAAAGGGCTTTCAGTAGTGGGCCCTTGCACACATGTTCCTGTGCGTTTTCATTATAGGACAAGGTAGCACAAAGGCCCTTGTTAGTTGCCTGCACCATGTTTTTGACCTCATTAACTCCAGAACCCATAGAAAATGTGTTTATTTTCTTAATAAATTGCCTGGTTCCTGAGATACTGTTATAGTTACAGGGACCAAATTAATACAATTGTTACAATTAGGAGTTTTCCTAATGAAGAAGATTATGAAAGAAAGTCAGGGTATGCCACCCTCAATATATGCCACTTTGGTCTAAGGATTATTTTGAACTAAAGGCATTTGAGTTTCTGAAATCTCTCTATACCAAAAAATAGGGCTTTCCCAAATAACTTGATCATCATTAGTACTCACCCCAGGAACAATTACATCTCTCTCTGATAAGAGAATTTGCCACCACACTCAAACAGACATTCTCTACAAACTATCTTAATTCCCTATTAAGGAGATTGTAAATTCTCCAATTTTACCACTCCTTTGGAGGAACTAGTTATTTCTGTGATGCATGCATACACACAAAACTTAAAATTCATAAATCAATAATGCCTTTGGTCCTATTCAGCTGTTTCCAAATTATTTCAGTCAAAGTCAAGGCCATTGAATCTACCAAGGCAAAGGAAAATCTTTTCTTAGTTTTCCTAGAAAACATAAACATGTATTATTACTATCTCTCTAAGACATTACTTAGCTTTTGAGCCATGTCCACACTACCCACAAGGCTCACCTGTGCACACTGCTGGGGTTCCAAACTTCCTTTCTGCATTTTGTCTTCAAATGTTAGAGAATGTCTGTTGTGTGTCACCTTTTTTCAGTAAACAGTATCCTAAAAAGTCTTGTTATTGTGCTACGTTTCTTGGTTTTGTAAAGCTTTACTTAATGACATTTTACAGACTTATCTTTCTCTGTGTACGCTTTGTTTTCTCTTTCCAATGACAAACAAGGACAGACACTGTGAAAGTCTCCAAATCACATGTTTTTCTGTGCCTCACAATTGGCCCTGGGATGTTGAAACCATGGCCTGGCACCGATATACCTGACATTGCCAGGCTGCCCAGAATGTAGCCAATTTCAGACTGCAAAAGACTTAGCATCTCCTCGTGGGGAATATGCCCTTCCCATGAACAGTGTGTGGCTATTGTCACAGGTGTCCACCACACTGGAATTAGACTGAATTTGAAGGCCTGAAGTAGCTCTGATGCACATTCCTTCAGGGGAGTAACTCCTACCAAATTCCTCTTTAGATTCCTAAACTGGAGTATGTCACCCTTACCACTAGAGGTGCTAATTCTAACATTTCTGCTAAGATGCAAGGCTAGGGTGAAGAGAAAAAGTTGGGGCTTTAGCTCAGTGATATATCACTTGCCCAGAATCCTTCAAGTACCTGGGTTCAATCTGCAGTACTTCAAAGTGAGAAAGAAGGAAGGAAGGAAGGAAGGAAGGAAGGAAGGAAGGAAGGAAGGAAGGAAGGAAGGGGTGATTGTGTGGAAGATAGGACTGATGGGCCCCCAGTTTTTCTTTAAACAATTCTCTTTCCTGGCCTCTTGATTCTGATAAGGTGGCTGTAACTTTTCTATGGGGACAAGGCACTTCTTCCTTCGTTCTGCAGATTCATAGAAAAGGAGGCAATTAGAGATGCTTCAGGTACTAGATTGGGTTTTGGATAGGGGAAGAAATGGTAAGATAGTGGGAGAAGACTGTAGTAGTTATCTTGAGAGTAGGTGATATAAGGGTCCAAATGGTGTCCACTTACCTCTCTGGGGCACCTGTCCCCTGCTGCAAACAGCCGAGGTTCATCTGGGAAAAGAATGGAATTAATTTGATGAGAGCTAGAGGGCTGCTGGAGATGCACATGGCAGAGTCTGCAGTCTCTGTGAGGCATCCCTTCCATTAGTGCAGATCTTTGGGGGAAGCATAAAAAGTCATGGGGCAGAGCAATTTCCTTCTATGCAGTGGCAACCCCATATTTTGTAGAAAAAAAAATAACTCAGAGGCTTTAGTCTTACTTGAAAAGTGAGTGGAAAGGGAGGATTCAAGAGCTTGAAACTTTGCCACCATTGCAACATCTCAAAACAGACAAGCCTTCAATGACTCATTTAAAAAGTTAATTTGACAGAAGAACCCCAGCTAAGCAGTTAGGGAGGCCTAGTTTGAAGGTTCGGGGGCAGAGTTTCCTATCGGAAAAAGATGTGTTTCTCTGACTTGCCTTAAAAGCACTGAGGTATCTATAAAAGGAGAGGGGTCCCAGACCAAGACGGAGGGGTGGCATGCAAGGAGGGCCCATCACTGCTTTTTGCTAGCAGAGCTGTTGGTGTTCCGGAGGCCTTACTTTCCCCTTAGACCAGCCTGATTGGTGCCCGCCTTGGGTGCTACTCAGCCTGCTGTCACCACGTGCAGCCCTCTGGGTCAGTTGCTGGAGTCTTTGGTAATCAAGGACCCGGACTTCGCCAGAAAAAAGAAAGGTTTTGCTATGAAGCCTGAGTCTAGGGACAGCCAATGGGAGTGGAAATCTCACTAGCTTTATTGACTCACCGACATTGCTGCTGCCTTCTCAGAGCTGGCATAGACTTACCTGCTGCACCCCAGATGGAGCCAGATGTGATGCCTTTGACCTCAGCAAAGCCATAAGGTGGGTTTGGCTTTTGAAGCGTCCAGTGACCCCAGCAACTGGAATCCTGGTTCACTAGTGCTGACCCAAAAGGAAAGGAGCCTGTTTTTCCCCTTAGCACTGCCATTAGTAGCGCCATGTCTCAGGAGAGAATGTTTCTCTGCACTCTGAGCGGTCCCTTTCTTAGTGGATCCTAGGTGAGTTAGTGCAGCCTTTCTCAGTCTCCTTTTCTGGAGTTACCATTCGCTCTCTGACAAGCAGGGGGACCCGACAGTTTTCCAGTCATAGTACATATTTGTACCAAGCCTGGGTGGCAGTAAGGCTCCTTTCTTTGCATTGCCAGATTCTAGGTAACAACACCGTGGTTAGCGCCAAAGTGGAAGTTTGTCACTGGCAGCAAGGCTACTTGAGGTCCTTTTCGGAATCCCAGAGCACCATTCTCTCCTTCCCACTTTCTCCTTGTCTGGGCTCAGCTAGTTGTGCTCTGTGTGCGTTTTTCGCTAGCATCCCTGGCTACACAGCTCTGATAGGTTTCTAATGTTGCCCGGAACAGAGTTCCTTAGTGGCAGCCTGGCTGGCAGGGCCAAGGCACCTCTGCCACTGAGCCCTTCAGCTATGTTCCAAGCATCTTTCTCTCCTTCGCTGCCAAAGAACTGAGTTTTGTTTTGGTGGAAGCTGCCCCTCTGTCTCAGTGACCTCCCTGCGCCATGCTTCTATTGGCTTAACAAGCATCAATTTAGAGGCATCTGTGATTTCCACTTTTTGAAGTGTCCTGATTGGAGGCGAAGCTAGAAGCTTAATCGCGTGCTTGGGTACCACCCTGGGTTTCCTGGTCCTTGGAGTCCCCATGTGTCTATGGCCAGTTAGGACGTAATACCAGAGGGCAATCTCTTCTTCCAAGCAAGTCCAGGATTGGCCATTTCTTAAGCATTTATTCCAGCTTCTGGTGTTTAGTCAAAAGAACTTGAGTTTAGCAGCAGCGCCTGCAATTTAAGTGGAAGCAGGTTCCGAATTCCTGAGAGCAAACTCCATTTCAGCTTTGTGGGTAATGGTTAAGTCGGGTACAAGCGTGAGTAGAGACGAATGCCATTTTTCTGAAAGGCCACTTCAACAATTTCCACTTTACCACTATCCGCAGTTTCTTTTTTTTAACAAGTTTGGTTTTGCAATGGAGAGTTCCACTTTGACTATGCATGCAGCCGCCTGTGATTTTTTTTACTCACATAAAACTCAGGAAACACCAGCTATGGGACTTGTAAGTGTCACCAATACTGGTGTCTTTTTAATCTTAGGAAATATAGATTTAGGCAGAAAAGATCTCAGTTACATCACACAGGGACATCACAGTCCAAGATCACACTGTGCAACAAACCATGGTTTGCAGTTTCTTTGTAGGGCTCTCTCTGTTTTGTTCATTTTGAGGAAATTTTTCTTTTGGTAAATTTTGCTATGTTTTATTATGTTTTCGTATTTGCTTTTAATAATTTTATTAGTTGTTTGTACTTACATAAATGTTTTGCTTTTCCTAGGGATTCCCTCAGTGTGGTCCCGGGGCTTTCTGCCTCCACACTTGTTCTTCCAGGAGGTGGTATTAAGCCTTATGTATGGTGTGAGAGAATGCAAGTTTTGGAGAAGAAAGAATTGAGCTTCATTAGTCTGGATTTAATAGGTGAATGGATCCCTGAAGGGATTGACTGGGTGGTAACTGGAGGACAGTGGGATGTAGCCTGAAAAAGCCATTTCTTGGGGGTGTGGATAGGGGTTATATATTCCTACCTGGAAGGTGGAGTCCCCACCACCACCAGATTACAACATGAGCTGCTTCCTTGTGCCACTTCGAAGTTCTGCCTCACCCAAAGCCCAGAGGAATGAGGCCAGGTTTCCATGGACCAGGACCTCTGAAACTGTGGCCTTAAATAAACTCTTTCTCCTCTATAATTGTGCTGGTTGACTCCTTTTAATCACAGCAGCAAAACAGCCAGACAATAGAGCTGGGCCTCTGGGCGGCTGATACGTGCCCAAGTTCTGGTGCCTGCGCTCTCTTAGCCCTACAGGGAGCTGAGTTTCTCACCAGCCCTTGGGGAAACAGCACCTAGCGGATTTCCAGGTTGAGGCTCTGCTCCAAGTGCCCCCCAAACCTTGTCTCCCTCAGAAGACCTTGTGGTTCCCTGTGCAGGCACTCTCTTGTTTCTGGAATCACTATTTTCCCAGGGCTACATTTCTTCCAGGAGGTCTTCACTGAGAGGGCTGTGCCTCGATTTTTCTGTCACAAGAAAATTTCTGTGTTTTCACAGCTTGGGAGTTTTCAAGGCAGAAGGATAACCGAATCCCAAGAGATTGCCCCTCACTAACTGCAAAGCCAATTGGCACAGGTAGAAGGCCTGGGAAAAGTCTACTACTTGTAGTAACCAAGTGGCACAGTGGGACCGGTGACCAGTGTCCCCCAAACAAGGAAGGCAGGGAGAACACTTACTGGGAAGATCTTGTGCCTATTCTTGCTGGTAAGACTTGTGACAATTAGCAGGTGGGCAGTTTCCTGTGAATGCTCAGTTGAGACACTTAGGAAAGTCAGTTCAAAGATCTGGGCTGTAAAGTGCTGGGACCCCTTCTAGCCTGAAACTCGTGTGCAATTGAGTGAACCCATGTGGGTGCTAAAACAACGTAGGTTTGAGAATCATCATGGACTCTAACACAACAACTTGAGCTCCTTTTGCAACTGTTTTATTGAAGCAGTTTGAAGTCCATTTCATTATGGCATAAATCACAAATCAGATCAGTAAAATGGACATTCCTTATTTAAGTAGTTCAGAAAACAAAGGTAATGCCCTAGTGGAGCCAGGAGAATAATATGGTGAATCAGTCATTTATTCCCAGGTGCTTCTGTGGATATTTGTTAAAGCCTAGATGCCTGTTTTGAATTTTTTCAGGGTGCTTTTGGATTTCACAAGTGTTCATATTAATGCAGTGGGAAGTACATTGGCAATAGAAAAATATCCTTCTTGCTTGGCTAGAATATAAACTAAAGAAATTTTATTATGGCACACTGATTTCCCTACAAATTCTATACCTTTTTGCTGGGTGCATGATGGCCCAGGAGATTTCATTATTTGTACTTCTTCAGGGTGAAAGACTTGTCATCACAAGTAAAAACACAGGCACAAGCTGGAACTTTCATGAGCATGTTCAGTTCAGATTATGCTTCTTCATACCTGTGTTCACAGGTAGCAGAGGGAACCCCTTCAGGGTAAAAAAATCTGCATTATAAAGAATTTGAAGCCAGTGGCCTCCAGATTCCTGATGAAGGGATGTTTCCAGGAAGCTTGGATTATGGTAGCCAGCTAGATGTAGCTTAGCCTCCTCCTGCATTGCTTGAAACTGCCAATTCTAGTCTCAGGAGTCCCACTCATTTATCCCTGAGGACCAAAGCACCTGAGGAGTCACCTCAGGGTCCTGGGTCTTATGTGAACTAGGGTCAAATCATGTGTTGGTATGTGTCTTCCTCCACTTTGGAGAGTCTCTTTTGCTTCCCTAAAAACCAGAGAGGATCCAGCCAACAAGGATTTGTAGTAGACCAGTGGTATCCTGAGTTTCTGACTCAGGGACTCCAGGCTGAGACAGTACAAAGCACACCTGCCCAGGGTCCATCCCACACAATCCTCACCACCACTAAGCAACCACTCTTATGTGCAGACTTCCAGCTTAACAAAGTCCGCCACCAGAACTCTAAGAAACTTCTTCAAAGTCCCTGTGTTGAAAGTGATGAAGCAATAATGGATACTTGCCCAGCTTTAAGTGGCCAATTCACTGCAACTCCATGGGATGCAAATCATGAAGACTCTGTACTTGTATATGTGTTCTTCTACTGAATAAAACAAGACAGTGTCCTATAACCAATCATTCCTACTCATTTACATGTAAGCTTGAAAGGGTAAAGTTTCTAAGCTGCAAAGCCTGAGTTAAAATGTAAAGGACTAGGTATTGTAAAGTTTCTGAACTACGCCCAGAACCTGAAATTCCTGAGGCAATTAAGACAATGACCGGTACTGACCATTTAGTTGTTAAATAACCTGGATCCTGTGCATTTTGGCATGTGTGCATTCAGAGTCCAAACCAATCAGTTTAAATGTATCCCCCTCTTTAGGAGTGACCTATCACCCTTGCCCGACCTGTTTCTATCAATGAATGTGCTAATCATGTTTAAGAATTGTTGTTTGATTTTCCTGTGGTATATGGTGATTTGTTAAAGGAGACTGTGATGTATGTAAAGTCCCTGCCCTCTCTAAAAAAGTGTACTTAAGCACTGCTCAACCCCTACTAAGGCTCTTGGCTGCTCCCCCTTCTTGAGTGAGCCTGGAGCCCCAGCACATTGGATTGGATCCTAAATAAACCCCCTTTTACTGTTGCATGAGTCGGTCTCTTTGTGGTCTCTTCCTCCAATGTTCGCCAGAACCTTACAAGCTGGGATTTTAAAAACAATAGCCTCAACTTATCCCCAAAAGATTTGGCTACCAAATGAGCTTCAAAGTCAAATGTATACTCCAAACATTAGGTTTAAACTTTTTTGGATTATTGTATTACTAATGAACAATCATTGAACTGTACTCCAAATTCTTTCTTGCAAGAGAGCCTATGGGAGCTGGGTGCCCTGGTGCATGCCTGTAATCCTAGTGGCTCAGGAGGCTGAGGAAGCAGAATCAAGGGTTTAAAGCCAGCTTCAGCAACTTAGCCAGGCAATAAGCAAATCAGTGAGGCCCTGTCTCTAAATAAAATTCAAAAAAATGGTAGAGGGGGGGTTGCTGGGGATGTGGCTAAGTGCCCCTGAGTTCAATCCCCTGTACCAAACAATAAGAGACTGCCTATGGGGGCTTGTCATTCTCTTAGAAAAAGCAAAGACTATTACATAAACTCTTCACCTTCCAGTGAGAGGTCTCATTGATGTCAATACCAAAAATAGTTGAGGAGGAAAGCAAGAAATAATTCTGAGGAAATAATTCCTTTCCATTGCTTACTGATAGTCTTTCCTATCTATACCTTCTGAGGAATAAGGTGCAAAAAAGTTAGTTAAGGTCTTTAAATAATGGCATTTCAGTGTCTCCAACATAGTCTGTATCATCACTTCCTAGCCTAGGTCTTCTTTGGGCAAACTCACAAAAATATTCCCTGGAATACTGAAAACACAGAGTTATCCTTCAATGGAGTGCAATAGATGGAGAAAAGTAATACTTTGCAATTCACAATAGAAATGTGCATGGTTCTTCATAATGGCATCAACATCCACAGAGGCAACACAGAGAAGTGTGACTGAAAATTGAGAAGAGGATGTGCTGGAGATGTTGGTCTATCTAATGCCCTGACATTTTGCAGCAGTCACAAAGGAAGGATCATCATCTCTGTAATTTCCACTTACTGATATCTTTGATATTGTGCTGATTGTGTATTTTATATCAGTGTTCTCCTTGCTTCTCAGAATGCAGGGGGTGCTCTCAATTCCATTCCCTATTGACCCTCTTGAGAGGTTCTGGCACTTGAGCCAATTAATGGATGTAGGAATTCCAAGCAAGACCCTGTCTAAAAAAAATTAAAAAAGGACTGGGGACTGTTAGAAGCTCAGTGTAATAGCACCTCTGATTTCAGTTCCCACTAACAGAAGGAGGTGGGGGAAACTGCACTCTTATGACGTGATGGCAGGTTGCCCTGCTTTCAGGCTTTTTATGGTTTAGGTAGTAGTTGCCTTTCCTCCCCAAAGCTCATGTGTGAAACAATGCAAGAAAGTTTGGAGGAGAAATTACTGGGTTATGCTGATCTTAATCAAATCAATGTATTAGTCCTCTGTTAGGTATTAACTGGGGGGTAAATATAGGCAGCTAGTGTGTGGATGGAATAGGTGGGTCCCTGGGAGCTGCCTTTGGGATATGTTTTGTCCTCATTAAGTGTAGCTACTTTGTCTTCTCCCTCCCGCCACCCCACCCCTGCTCTCACTTCTTTCTGGTTCATTGAGCTGAGATGCTTTTCTCCACCATACATGGTGTTCTGCCCCACCTTGGGCACAGAGCAACAGAACAAGGGAGTTGGTCACCTATGGACTGACATCTCTGAAACAGAGTGCCCCCAAATAAACATATTCTTCTCTAATCATTCTTCTCAGATCTTTTTATCACAATAGTGAAAAAGCTGTCAAAACAAAACCAGAGCCTGGCACAGTGGTGGCCCATGCTCAGGTGCAATAGTGAATCATCTGCCTCAAACAGATCAGGAAGCTTAGGCAGAAGAATCAGGAGTTCAAAGCCAACCTTAGCAAAGTAGCCAGGCACTAGAAAAGTCAGTGAGACTCTAAGTAAAATACAAAATAGGGCTGGGGATGTGGCTCAGTGGTCGAGTGCCCCTGAATAAATCTCTGGTACAAGAAAAAAAAAGGGGGGCCAGACTACCACATCTACTTCCTGGCTCTGTTGTTGCACAAACGTTACTAAGGAAAATTGAAGCTATGTGCCTGAACCTCAATCAGCAGAAAAAGTAGTCGTTTACATAAAAAGAAAGAAAATAAGTCCTGAAAAACATTTCTGCAGTTCAACAATAGAAACCAAACATATCCATCCAGGGCCAAAGTATCCGAAAGAAAATTTAAAAAGCAAATCATCCAGGCAAGCATCTCCACTAAGTGAAGCTGCAAACTTGGTGCAGGAGCTGTGGGTTGAACTCAGTGTAGCATGCTCCAAGCCCTGGATTCAATACCCTGGCACTGAAAACAAAAAACAAAAACAACGCCTAGTGCAGTCTGGGCTGTATTGATTATCGATGGGGCAAACTAATCCTGTGTTTTTGCTAACTGGGACTGCTGGGTAGGCTAAATTAAAAAGATTTCAGAACTTGTGTACTCTTGTGCAATTGTGATTGTTGCAAACTGAGGCTTCATGTGACCAAGAAATCTGTGGCACAGATAAGAGGAAGCTGGCAATGCCTACAGTCATCCACCAATGGGGTATCAGGTGCGACTAAGAAGTCTGAGGCACTGCTTGGTAGTATTGGTTTTTTTTCACTAAGTTCTGACCTGAAAACAAAACCTTGGGGGGGGGCACTTCAAATCCTAAGAATAGCTAGCTGGATTTGACTTCTTACTCTTACATAAAAAAAAAAAAAAATTTCACCACAACTTTCTCAGAAAAAGAAAATTTGAAAGCACAACTAAGAAATCACAGGCAAGGAATAATCAAAAACGTGTTCCACTTAATTCGTTCACATTCGAGTTTACATCCAACCTGTACAAGGTGGAAAATTCTGAGACAAGGCTAAGTCATACCTCAGGGGCCTACTCACACTTGCCTGGATGAATAAATCTCAGATATGGCCGTACTGAGTCCTGGTACACTTAAGTAATGGTAGCATTCACCTTGTGAGTTGCTAAACCTTGCCTTCCACAGCAAACCTAAGTGGAAAGACTACTAGACATGCAAATCAGTAAGGAATCTTTTCAAACTGGTAATCTGTGCACTTGTCCAGTGTGCGAAATCACCTGGTCCTACCACCAGAAATAGTAAGGTGGATAATCCCTGGCGGGACTTTTGACAAAATCAAAATTACTAAGTATAAAATGCAATGAAACGCCATGCTTAAAAAACAAAGGAAGGCGTGAGAATAGAAATAAAACGAACTGGGACTGAAATAAAATGACAAAAATACACAAAATACATAAATATGTAAACCAATTCACTATTTAAAAACAGGTTAGAGCCTGGCATGGTGGTGCATGCCTACTGTAATTCTGGCGACTCAGAAGGCTGTGGCAGGAGGATCACAAGTTTGAGGACAGCCTCAGCAACTTAGTGAGCCCTGTCTCCCAAGCAACTGAGCGAGAGAATGACTCAATAAATAAATAAATATTTTTTTAAAAAAAACATGTTGTAAAAACGAAAGGCATATGAAATTAAATGAGAAAAGCCAAGGCGTATTTATATTGCAAATCATGCTAAGTAACAAAATGAGTATTAAAGATTAGGAAATAAAATCGAGAAACCAATTCCTTCTTTATTTTTTTTTCTTTTTTTTAATTTTCTTTTTATTTATTGGTTGTTCACAACATTACAAAGCACTTGACATATCATATTTCATACATTAGATTGAAGTGGGTTATGAAAGGTAGCAGAATACAACAGTTACTAATAGGACATTATGTAAAATTGTGGATGTGTAACCGACGAGATTCTGCAATCTGCATTTGGGGTAAAAATTGGGAGTTCATAACCCAATTCCTTCTTTAAACCTACAAAATTTTGAGAGTGATTGTAAAATCGTACAAGTCGTTTCTAAAAGTTGAAGTGGATAAAAGTCTAAAGTTATGGAATGAAATGTGTAATAAGACGAATACGAATGTTTGAAACAGAAGAAAATGGCAGGTAATGGGTGACTTGAAGGCTACAGAGAATCGTCAAAAGAAAGAGAATTTTTTAAAATTGACAAGGAACAACTAAAGGCAAATCTCAGTGAGATTTTGTAGCCGAGAATCTTTTCAGAGAGTAAGATCATTGAGGGTCCTTCTCTGATCTGAGGCTGCCTCGCTGCCAGAGAAGGATGGGCAGAACCCCCAAGGCTTTGAGAACCCTGGCGAATCCACGCCAGCAGGCCCGAGGAAACCAGGTGCGGGGTCCACCAGTTGGAGGAGAGAGGTCGAGGGCGCTAGGAGAGACACTAGTCCGCAGAGGTCTTGGTGTCAGTAGGCTTGTCACAGGTTAGGGGGCTGGGGGGCTGCGACCTTGACAGTGAACTCTGCTACACCTTGGCTGCCTCAGGTTCTTCCGCAGGCTCCTCCCATCTTCCCAAGCCTCCAGTTTCTTGCTTCGCAGCTTCCTGGCCTCCTTTAGCTCCCAGGTGCTCAAAATGCGGAATGCATTTTGCGGTGGACCAGGCGCCCCAGCCAACAGAACTGGAGAGCCGCTCCCAGTCGAAGGGGCAGTTGTCAACAGAGAACTCTCCTAGGACAGGGTAGCAAGGAAGAGGCCAAGTCCCACCAATCTCTAAGCTCAGCATAGGAGGAGGCCACGGCTCTGGCGCCACCTCCTCAAAGCCCAAGCCTGCTTCACAGGGTCCAGAAAATGCTACTCCATCAGGTGAGCCTCAGACAGCAGGACAGAAGCCTCTGCGCTGATGAAGAGATGAGGCAGAGCCTCCGCACCATCGCCATCTCCAGTATTTATGATCTTCCAGGAGGAGGGCGGAGACAAGCCAGAGAGGCTAAAACGCAGTGATAGCAAACTCCAGGAGCTCACTAGGTGAAAACATCATACATAAAACTGAAACTATTAGACGTGATGGGAAAACTAGCCGAATAACAAACCAAACTAAGTGGAGCTGAAGGGGAACTGAAACTAAGAAATCCAGAGCCGGCTCCAGCCCGGCATCACAGTAGTCTTTGCACAAATTACCTCCTGCCCATTTATGCGACACTGCCCCAAGGTTTGCATGCAGCAGCTGTGCCCACTCTCTCTTAGTACCACAAGAGTGCCCTGTTACTGGCACCAGTTTCCTATCAAGCCATGGCATTTCTCCTAGCTGGGTCTATGGATGGAGCTGCCGTACCCTCTCCCCAAGCCCCTTGCTTCTCTGTGATTGCCCGACTAAATGACCAAAAGCAGCCCAAAGAGGTTTTCTTTTGACAACAGCAACTTTCTTCCAAGGAAAGGACCCCAGTGTCTCCTGCGCTGCTGCGAACTTGTTCCCAAGCCCATAGGTGCAGCGCCTTGGGGCGCAGTGTTTCATGGGGCAGCAAGGCTCCTTGCCAGGAGACCTAGAGGCCAGGCAGCGATTGCAGCCCTTTGTAGGTTTAGTTCCCCTTCAGCTCCCTTTATTTCCTTTTGTTATTCAGCTACGATTTCCTGTTGCCTTTAATCCTTTAGGTTTTATGTAGGAGATCTCACCTGCCAGAGGCCAGATAGCAAAGCATATCCCACAGCCATGCCCCCAGAGAATCCTTCTTCAGACCACACCCCACAGACTCCAGTTACCTATCAGTCATCAGGGATCCATTCACCCATTAAATCAAGGCTAATTAAGCCCAATCATTTCTCTGCCAAACTTTGCATGGCCTCACACGTCAGCTTTTGGGGCACACCACGTTAAAACCCTAACACGTGCTCCTGGAGGAACAAGTTAGGACACAGAAAGCTTTCCAGACTGCAGATATCCATTGTGGACTATCCAGCTTTTGGTCAAGTAAGCAAATCTAATCAATCGCTTTTTTGTAATCGTACTTCCTGTTGATTCTGTTCCTCTCCAGAACCCCAATACACTTTCCTGGTCGCTGTTTCTCCTTCATGCCCCAAATTTTGATACAGTGGGTTTTTCATTGTTATTCACATCTATGTATTCTTCTACTTAGTCTTGTGCTTTTTTTCTTTGATCTGAAAATTGTTTGAAATGCTTATTGCTTTCTACAAATTTCTGAATTTTTACTTCTCCTTTTTATTATTGATTTCTAGCTTCATTCCATTATGTGTTTAGAAGAAACTGATGGCTATTTTTACAATGTTTTTTTTTTTAAAAATCTTCATTATAGACCATGAATACCTTTCATGAGGGATTATTACCAAACCTACTCCAAAGAGCTCCAAGTCCTCCTCTTATATTGGTGACTCATTTTTCAAGATAGGAGTTGGACATAGTGGGGTATGAAGTGATAGGTCAATCAGATTGCAGCACCAGATCTGAAACTCAAAACTCATTTCCCATTTTTAAATTACTGTTTGGAAGTATTCCTACTCACAAGTATTGTACCGTGTAGGCACAGCTCAAGAAGTAAAAGGGTTACAACCAAACCATGTTGTGTGAATATAGGTATAGTGCTTAAAACCTTGCTAAAGCCAGAAGAAAAATGTCTATTTTTCAGTGACTTGTATGGAGGAAGACTGCCTCCCTCTTACAAAAAACTGACAGATGCTAGACTTTTGTTGTTGTTATTAATCTCATTAACTAAGCTTTGTGATGGGTTTTTTTTTTCAGGATTAAAGCCAACATCACCCAGGTTCCCAGTCTGTGGTTAGAAACTCCCTGGAGGCCAGAAGGGTTTCAGCACACCCAAACTGCTGCCTGCTAAGTCCCATATACTTGGTGGTGTCTGGTCTGAGGCCCACAAAGCCATAGAGCAGTGTTTTCCCTGCTGTGTACCACAGGCTTGGAATTCTGCAGAGCAGGCACCAGGGCTCCAGAGGCCACCAACCCTGACCTCAATATATCTTGGGCCCTTGACGCTGCCCTTCTACATCCACCTGCCAGATATATCCTATGACTGCCAAGACTTCCACTGCAACCTGCATTCCACATCCTGAGGATTTCGTTCCTAGCATGGGTTAGGAAAAGATGACTTTCCCAGAGGACACAGCACCTTGCACCAGGACACAGAGCCTCTTGTGCTGGAAAGGGCATTCTCAACGCAGACCAAGCCCCAGGTGTCCCACCGTTGACCATCTGCTGGGGCTCCCTTGTCTTGTTCCAGGTGCACCTGTGATGAAAGTCTAGAGCCCAAGACCTCTGGTGGTGGTGATCCTTGTAAGAGTCCTCTTTCTTCTGCCCCTGCAAGCCACCATGGGACTAGCCAAAGTGTTGGCAGTGGATCCAGGCCATTCTGCATAGGACTGCTTGAGGCTGATGAGTCTGCAACAATTGGGGCTCAGCAGCATTGAGATTTCCTTTGTTTGGAGGACCATTTTGGAACAGATTCTATAACAGTAATGCTTGCCATGGAGGCATCACAGCTATTGTGCATATTTCTCTTTTCTTCTTTTGTCTCAATAAAATTGTGCTAAAATGTGAAATTCTTGGTTGTAGTGTACTCCTGCTGGGGATTGGGGAAAGAGGAGGCTCAGAACCCTCAGTGGTGAGAGACCATGTTCAGATCTAAGAGGGCCCATCCTCATTGCTGTTGCATTGCTTATTGCCATGATGGGTTGGTGGCATCTTCTGAGTACAGATTGGGCAGACAGGGCACTTGTGTATTGGGTGTTTTACAAGCACTAAGTCTCCAAGCAGATACAGAGCAGCCTTGAGAACCCACATGAGAAATGATCTTATGTGCCACCCTGTCATCTGTTTCCCCCAAGACTATTTCAGGGGTGCCTCCCCATCTGGGTCACAGCAGCCACTATATTCTTTACTGCACTCACTATGAGGCCTCTCTACAGACCCCAGAAGCTAGACCTCCAAACTCTGGGCCTAGGTATTCACCCATTGGCATAGATCTTTCAGAAGACTTAACCCAGAATATTTTGCTGTCAAGAGCCTTCCAAGGAACTCTGCTAAAGCTGGCCTTCCTGGTACCTTTTTTTCCTTGGGTTTTTAAAAGTTTCAACTTGAAATCATACTCTGGTCCTGACAACCTTATCAGATACATCCTCAAAACTTTTAGATAACAAGATGCATCCCCAATAGATTTTTGTTCTTATTTTGACACATGATGTAGTGCAGTTGCTGAAGCTTTTCTTGATTCTGTAATCCTTTTGCCTCAGCCTCCTAGGTCACTGAGATTACAAACCCTAATAGGTTCAGCTTTCCTACCAGGCCAAGGTGTGTTCCTGGACTAGGAAAAGGAGCAAATGATTCAGTCTGGTATTGACAGAACCTTTTTATAGTGGTCTGTCTTCTAGCTGACCTCAGAAGACATATCCAATCACTTTCCAGAAACATTAATTTGCATTACAAATTTATTGAAGAACCTGATAGGATTAAGGTGCAAGTGGACTAATCCTGAAGGCATTGTTGAAATTCCTTGGTTTTGATTGAATTAGATAGTGAAAAAGTGGGTGGGTGTGTGGGTGGCAAGGCAGGATCCAGTCTTTGGCAGTTTCAAATCATTATAAAAATTCTCTCCTTATTTCAGATAAACATAGACAAATTGGCTGGGCAAAGTGATGGACCCCTGTAATCCCAGTGTCTTGGGACACTGAGGGAGGAGAATCTTGAGTTCAAAGTCAGACTTGGTAAGGATGAAGTGCTAAGCAACTCAGTGAGACTCTGTCTCTTGTAAAATACCAATATATATATATATATATATATATATATATATATATATATAGTAATGTGGACCATTCTCAAGTGTCCCTGAGTTCAATTCCTGGTATCTAAAACAAAAACAAACCAACCACATAAATTAATGACTGTGTCCAATTCTGCATCCCATTTTTTTTTTTCCAGTCATGCTAGTGGTTAAATCTTAGGCTTTAAACCACTGAGCTTCTTCTTAGCCCTTTTTATTTTCTGTTTTGAGACAAGATCTGGCCATGTTGCCTAGTATGGCCTCAAACATGTGTTTTTCTTCCCTCGGTCTTTTCATTTGCTGCGATTAGATTACCTCAATGGATTACCAAACCCAGCTAATTCTCCTCATTTGTTCAGGAATTGCCTGGTTTTAGAGACCAGACTCAGTGGTGCTGAATCACAGTCTTAAAACCATAAGCTAATTCATCCTGGAACTGGATGGAGAGGCTAAGTTTCAAAGCATTTTTGGTAAAATAGGGAAATGAGTAAGGAGAGCACGTTGTGTTGAGAGAAGGCTATTTTGAATTTTAATTTTTTTTAATTATACATGGACACATTTTCTTTATTTCTTTATTTATATTAGTGGTGAGGATCAAACGCAGTGCTTCACACATGCTAGTGAATGCTCTACCTCTGAGACCCAGTCCCTAGAATTGTAAATTTTCTAATCTATTTCTAGATTTTCTGCTTTAAAGTGTATCCAAATTTCCTATGATTTTCCTATCTAAAGGACAAATCGATGGAGTTAATCCCACATTATCCATAGTTTTCTTTTCCCAGCAGAATGCTAATCTTTTCTAATGTAAATAGGAGTATTTTATCCTAAGTTGTTCCTCTTTATCTACTTTTCTTTTTTTATAGCAATTCATCCCATTTCCATTTTATTTAAATGTATATTTAGCCAGCTTTACTGCAGTACAGATATAATCTGAGTGAATCTGGAGACTGCAGCAGGAGGATTTAAAGTTCAAAGCCAGTCTCAGCAATTTAGAGATATCTTTCTTTTTCTTTTTCTTTTTCTTTTTGTTGTTGTTGTTTGTTTGTTTGTTTGTTTGTTTTGTGCATGTGCTTGTTGCCATGTGTGTGGGTGCATTTTCTTCTTCTGGTTTAGGAAACAATTTTTTTTCAGTAAGGATCATTCAAGGGGGCAGGGGGAATTCATGTATGGGTTAATCTGTCCATGAGCTCTGTAAATGAGACAGTATATCTAGGTTCTTTACTCATTAGATACATTAAATGACCAAAAAACTCATATCTAAATCCTCAAGTTTAGCATGACTCTTCAATATTTAAGGATGTCTCCCAAAATTGAGCGCTTGTTTTTGGTCTATAGACCCTATGTCAGCTCTAATCTTAGACACACCAATCAACTCTACCATTTTAACAGAGGAATGGCACACATTTTTTGTTTGTTTTTGGTTTTTTTTATTTTTTTTGGTTACTGATGACTGAATCCAGTGGTACTTAATTCTTAGTTAATCCCCTGGTCTTTTTAAATTTTCTGTTTTAAGACAGGGTCTCACTAAGTAGCATAAACCCTCAGGAGGTTGCTGAGGGTGGCCTTGAACTGTGGAATCTCCTGTCTCAGTCTCTACTGCTCCTGGGAATACAGCATGAACCACTATGCCAACTCACATTGTATCTTTAAAGTGACATCTTTCAGACACTTGGTGGCCCTTTGGATATGCATACTCTTGATGACTTGGCAGTTTCATTGTGTTTTAAAAGTCAACACAAAGATTTGAAATCATTATTTTTAAGATTTTGTGGGGTTTTATGTATCAAGACAATATTGAATCATTTTCACAGATCACCTTGGACAAGATGTAGGAAGAGGAATGATTCATTCTATAGGTGATTATATTTTCATTTGATGTAAAAAGTTCCAGGAGACTAATTTTATTAATTTTATTAATCTAATTTTATTAAGAATAAATTTTTAACATTTTGTTTTTATTTATTTATTTATTTTTTGTGGTAGCATTGGGAAGTGTACCCAGAGCCTCATGCATGCCAGGCAACAACTCTACTACTAATCTGCAATCAAAGCCCTTCTTTATGAGTTACTAAGATCTTTTTATGTGCATTTCACCTGAAGCTTTGAACTCTGACACAGTAGTATCTGATGTGCCTTAGCACACTCTACCTCCCCATTGTCCTGCAGTGGACATTTGTATTTCTGCTGTCCCCTATCACCACACATAATTGTCCCTATGCACCTGTGAGAAAATTTACCTAAGGCAGGTGTCCATGAACATAACTGTTTCCTCAAAAGGGTACTACCTGAACTTTTCTGAGCATTGCCAGATTGTGTTTTAGGATGAATGCAGCATTTACTTTTCAACAATAGTCTTGTGCAGTACTGCATGCATACATTTCCCACAAACACTTGAAGTGATCCAGTATTCTGACATTTGCTGGGGCCTTTGTGGCTCTGAAGAGGTTTGCTTCGGGCTTGATAGCCTCCTGATCCAGTTTTTTCTAATTTCTTAAAGTCTCTTTTTGTGAGTCTGTTGCTGTGTGTTTTTAAACATTCTTTGATGTTCAGTCTTAAATCTATCTTTACTTTTTAATCAGATTATGAGTTATTCTCATCCCTCCTGCTTAAACTAAGTGTGTTCAGTTTCTGTTCCTAAAGGCAAAAGGAACACAACTGTGCCTTAGCATTCCTCTTGCTGCCTTTTAGCCTGTTACAATTCCTTTTATTTTTAAAAACCACAAAAAATAGACTTAGGTTTCATTCATAAAATATACATTTTCTCCATAGAAAAGTATTAAAATATTCTGTTTTCAGGATGTTCTTATCAAGTTAGTTTAACATTTTTATTTCAGCAAAAATAATGCCTTTCAAAATTTTATGGATTTTTACAGTTTTCCTTTTATATAAGCTTTACAATCAAAAAATAAATTGTCTAAACAGACATTTTTATATTGTCTATATATATTAACTGCATTAACACAGAGTTCCAGAAACCAGAAGCAGAAGTCATGCCCTCTAAAACTTCCTATACCTGGTGGGTATTAAACCATATCTGAGTGACATTAATCTGAATGGGGCCAGGGTCTGGGAGAGGCTGTGTTGGGCATGGGCAGCTGTGTGAAGGCATTGGAAACTGGAGACTTCCAGGCCCTTCCTTAAGTAGATGAAGAACAAAAGTACTATCCAAGGAGACACACTTACCACTTAAGAAACTCCTGCCACACATTCTTTTCTATAGATTTGTTTGAGGCCAACAGCTGGGCTCTTTTGCATTGTTCACCTGGATACCTTTTATACATCTGCCCACCAAAGCAAGAGGATTCCTTATATAAGGCTCTGATATCAAGTCCATAGCACAGCTCAGAATCAGAGCTTTGTCCCACATCCCATGAAGAACTCCTTCATCTCTGTTCTCTCTTCATTCTGTTTACTGTTGAACAAGAGAATCAAATATTTATGAGGGCCTATAAAAACAATATCTTTTGCCAATTAGTAAGTAAACAAAGAGATATGTGTAAGAAAAAAATCTTACATTAGTCTGAAAGGGATAATAAATGGAATCCCTCAGATTTAATACTCAGTACTTGTAGGACTCAGTGATCATGGCTCAGGGTTAAGGATCAGCATGTTTCTGGGGAGCCTCTTTCCAGGACTACATGGATGTGACCAAGAGAAGCTGCCAGGACAGGTGACTTTATGGTTGCTTTGCAGCATGGCACTCTCCTGAGGCTGAATTTGATTTCTTCTGTGCCATGGGCATAGGGTTCCAGGCAGGCAGGTAGGAGGAACTAGGCATGTTTCTCAGGATCTGTGCTGTTGGCAACTGACTATGTCAAGGACAAGGACAAGATAGCAGCCGTCATGGCCTAGAGAGCAGTTCCCAGTAGAAATGTAGGGGAGTACCAATGGCCTAAAATCTTTTGAGCTCAATATCAAAAGCAACTGGGATCTCAGTGTCATCTCTGCAAAATTCAGAACCTGCTTCACACAGGAGTAAATGGTCCATGGTTTTGGCCTCTAGATCAAGAGAAACAGTGTTAGGGCTGAGAGAAGTGGCAAAGGATTTAATAACCTGCTAAGCATTCAGATGCTTATATATGGCTCTCTTGCAGAATCTTTTTTTTTAATTATTTTTTTGTTGTTGTTGGACACAATACCTAATTTTTATTGATTTATTTTTACATGGTAATGAGGATCGAACCTAGGGACTCACATGTGCTAGGCGAGCACTCTACCACTGAGCCACAACCCCAGCCCTTCTTGCACAATCCTCCGGTAGAGTTCATTATGCTGAATGATGATGGTACTCTTGGAAGCAAATTGCTTCAGAAGGCTGGGTCTGATGAACTTTGGTGGAAAAACAATCATCTTCACTTGACTATTCTGAATATCTAAGAAGAACAAATCAAAAAAGCAAAACAATAAGAAAGGAAAGCAATCATCTTCAATGAAATTAATAAATCAAATGGTATCAGTTATTAATTAGATTAAGGTTAAAATATTTTACAAAGGGTTACTTATTGTGAAATGCCAGTCTCTCTGTTTCCTTTACATATGTGATATCCTATGTCAAATAGCATTTCTTCAGTGCATGTACCTTCTTCTACAAAAGCTTAATTCACTATTCCAAATTGAACCACAGGCTATGCTCTTGGTGAGAATGAAATTTAGGACCTCTTAGGGAGGACTGTTTGAGAGAAGATGAAGATCAATTCCTCAGTCTTCCCTGGAATTATCAACTGCCTGTTTTGTTTCTTTACAGATGAATTTCTACATGAAAACCACTAAGGGGAAGAGAGAGGTGATGGGAGGGAAGGAAAGGAAAGAAGGGCAAGCTATAGACTTAAATATCAAGTAACTAAATACGGTTCAGATTCAAATTCTTGTCTCAACTTATAATAGATTTAAGTGACATTTAAATTTTCTAAGCCACAGGTCGTGGTGATAGATTAACCTGTGAGGGAGAACAAAATTGTTAATTTCAAAAAGTAGATTTCAGATATTAAAAAATCATATAGGTCATTCAGGCACAGTTGTCTCATACACCTGTAATCCTAACTACTAGAGTAGCTGAGGCAGAAAGAGTAAAATTTGAGGCTTGGCTGAGTAACTGGAGGAGATCCTGTCTCAGGATGATAAAAAAGTCTGGGGATGTATCTCTGTTCTAAAGTGATCCAGCTTCAATTCTCAGTACTGAAGAAGGTAAAAGAAAGTGTGAAAAAAAGTGACAGTTTCTGATACCTAAAACAACTAACAACCCTTTTAAAGTTATATTTATTCTTATGTGTTGGTACTATTATGCTAAAAACATAAGCCCTTTAAACATCTCCCTAATGACGTAGATTTTTCACATTCTTGTACAAGATCCACTTGATATTTATTTTCTTTTTTAGGTAGGGTCTTACTAAATTTCTCAGGTTGTCCTAGAACTTGAAATCCTTCCACCTCAGTCTCCTGGGATTACATGCATGACTTACTGTTGCCTGGCTATCAGATTCACTTTGAAATTGTCAGAAGTACATATATTTAGCATCTTACATGACCACAGTCTACTGTGTTTAATGATTCTTTTACTTTCAATTTCATAAAATCTGCATTAGTACTAACTTAAGCGTATACATAGTGCTTACCATTTGCCACATATTATTAAAATAGCTATAAGTATGGCATGTTCCCTCTCAAATATGGAATCTTAAGAAAATTTTGCTATAATGTAGAATAGGGATTGTTAGGGCTTGGGAAGGTGTGAAGAGAAAGTGGAAGAAGAGTGGATGGATGTGACCAATAGACTCCATATGGAAAGATGACATGAATTTCTCCTCAATATGTACAGTTTAATATGTGCCAATAAATAAATCAATTTTAAAAACACTACATGGGCAAATATGAAAAAATCCATTTTTTTTCTCTCCTGTAGGAGCAGGCACAGAATTCTGCAACTCTAGAGCTCTACCTGGAAAGAGAAAAGGGTTGGGGGGAAATTCCCCAGCTTGGAAAGCCTTGAGGAGACCAGAACCCAATCAAGTTTACTAGGGCTGCTGAGCAGAATTCTGAAAAGCACAGAAATGACTCCACATAGATAGGATTGAAGACTTCTGTCTAAGCACCTTTCTGGTCTTGGCAGCCCCACGCTGGCTGCTGCAGATGAGGTCCTTGTCCCAGTAGATTAGTAGATGCAAAAGAACATAAAGAAAGAATACCCTGTTGGAGGCCATATGTGCGCCCCAGGGGCATTCCCACAACATGCTCCTGCTTTCTTGGTCTCTGAAACTCATTTCTGTTTCTGATCCACTGTCCTGTGCTGTTATCCCCACACAGGAGCCTGCAGATTCACACCTTCCTCAGTTGGGTTAGAAAGACACAGGGTGTAGTGGTGCCCAGATCTTGAGGCTGGAATATGCCTTGGAACAGGGACACTTTCTTTCTGGTTTCTTTCCTTTTCTAGACATTTAAGAAGTTTTGCAAATTAAATCAACCTTATTTGGTCTATAATAACATAAAAATATTTGTCTTAATTGGCTTTATGGATTGTGAGATAATATTTCTTGATGACATTTTATCCTCACTTCAAATAAAGAAAAAAATAAGTAGTCATTTCATGAGTTTATTCAGTTAGTTGTTAAATAGGAGAGCAAAACACTCAGTGAATGGGAAAACATAAGACCTTTTTTTGTCCATTTGCCTTTAGGTTAAGTCTTGACTTTTGCCTTCCCATTCTTAACTTATCTGTTACCAGCACTAGCTTCTGCCTTGGGCCCTGGCTTTAGTCCTATTCCTATCTTTCAAAATCCATTAAGTGAGTTCATGCCATACCTATCATCGAAAGTACATAATTTGTTATGGGAAATTGAGATTTCCCATTTATCTTGTTTTATTTAGAGTGAGAATACTAGAGGGCCATTATGAATGGCAGAGGGTGGAACATGACAAAGAGCCCCTCTCAAGAATGAAGGAACTTAGTTCCATGCAAGGATACAAGGTGGCTGCATCCCTGCTCTATGTATGTGTGGTTCAGTCCCCTGCCATTTGCCACAGTGGAGCTCTGGACTTTTCTGATGCTGAATGCACTTAACTGTCCACGCCCCACCAAATAGAGAACAAGGACTTTGGGTTACTTCCCCCTTTCATCAGAAAGTAGTTTGGAGATGTCATTGCCCCCTTTCCATAGAAATAGAGGCTAGAAATTGACAGTGGGAAAATGTAACAGGGGTTCATTTAATGCTTTAACTATATCCCTTGGGGCTTTGAAATTTATATGTTTGTTTTTTTTTTTCCCCACCCTTCTTCTCCCTGATTTTCTCCCTGATCTTTTCCCTTACCTTCTTTTCCCTGATCTTCTCCTTGCTGATCTCTCCTCCCTAATCTCATTTTCTCTGAATCACCTCTTTAAAAGCTCCCTGTTTCTGCTGATGGGCCTGATTACAGCCGTTGGGACAGGAATCCTCTGTTTCTCCTTTGCAACCACAACAATAAACCTTCTTTTCTTTTTTTCTAAAAAAAAAAGTGGGGGGGAGGGGAGACAATTTTGATTCTCAATTGAATTATTTGGATAAATGAATTCTACTCTTTTCCTGAAATTAGATGTGAAAAGACAAAGACTCTTGATCTCCCATTGCTAATTACTGTTCTAGCCTTATGAAAAGGTGTTTTAGAAGAATAGAGAAAAATATCTAATGCCATAGATAAAGTAGGAAATGGTGATGAATCATAAAGGGTATCTTTTAATCACTAAAGGCCACTGAAATTAAAATGATGTTACTTACAGCTAAGTTTTCACTGCCAGAAATAATACTTTATTTCCCAAGTATATCCAAGCATTTGAAAGGGCAGATGTTTGAGCACCAAGGTACTGATAACAACAAGCATTTCTGACTGATCCAAAGCAGAAATCAAGAGTGCAGAGTTTCCTTCATACTTCCCTGTCTAATGGCACAAGAAATCAAAGCTCTTCATACCTCACCAAGCAAAGAACTTCTCTTCCCTTTACTATAGTTGTGTTCGATGTGCTGCAGAAGCCAACTGCAGGGTCTGGTTTGTGAAAAGAAAATAGAAAAAGCTTTGCCCTGTAGGCCCTGGTCATGTTGGCTGTGGTTTTTAGTCTGCCAGTACTCTGTACTGTGGTCCCTTTCTGTGGGCTTCACCAGAGTGCTGGTTAGAACTGCACTCTCAGTTTCCACCTACTGATTCAGAATCTTTTTTAAAATGATGGTCTGGTGATTTCTTTTCACATTAGAGTTTGAGGAGAACTTTGCAAATTGGGTCCTGGAAGTTTAGAAACCATTTTCCAAGGGTGCGAGGTGAGGGGAACCTGGCTCAGTAACTCCAAAGCAGAGGGCATCCTGTCTGCTCCACCCAGAAGGATTCTGCGAGCCAGAGTGCAGCACCCTGCTCAGTAGCTACCCAACTGCCCTGAAGACTGGGGCCAATTGAAGCCAGTGTCGCCTCCTCGAGACACAATAATCTCAGGAGACTGTGTGAAGTACAAAGAGGCGGCCATGTTCGCAGTTTCTGAGGCTGCTGAATACCAGGACTGCATCTAAGATTCAGGAAAGCTGTGATCCTCATGCCCCAGCCCAGTGGCAGTTGAGGAAATCTGTGGTCCCAGATCAACCACCACAAGTATGTGGCTTGGGCAGAGCCCTTAGGACCACCTCCTGCCACTGCACTGACCAGTGTCTGCCTGTGACCTAAGGGCGGGCTTCATCCAGCCTCTAGGGCACAGCCAACTGTAGGCAGATAGATCCTTGTGTGAAAATAAAAAAAAATTTAGTATGAGTGTCAGGTTGTTGTTTGTTTGTTTGTTTTGGTACTTTTCCTAATGGGGAATGTGATGTTCTACCACTGAGCTACACATCTTGTACCCTCTCCCTTTTAATATTTAGACAAGGCCTATGTTTCCCAGGCTGACATAAAACTGGCCATCCTCCTGCTTCACTCCTTCCAGCAACTGGGATTACAGGCCTGAGTGCCACTGTGCCCATCTATATGAATTTCTCTTACATAATTCACATCTGTTATTTTCACTTCAGACCAAGGAATTTCTCTAACTCACATATTTATTTATATCTTCAAGTTTATGGCACAAATAAACCAAAACCAAAATGCTCAGCATGGATTGTCTACCATGTGCTTTTCAAATAGCTGAGAGGCAAGATTAGACACTTAGCTCTCTTATCAGGATTGTCTGTATTCCGCCATTTATACACACTAACAAATCATTTAACAGCACTGTGATAATTACTAAGAAAAAGTGGAACACTCCACACATACAGTTCTACCCTCAGGCTGCTTTCTCTCTCACCTACCACCATCCCTTGAAATTTTTACTTCCTATAAGGGATAAGGATCCCCTTTCCAAGTGCTTTTTTTCTGATGGCTGCATTGGCATCAGAGGATTATGTTATATCCACAGGCTTTTGTTATATATTACCCTACCTGGCTCCCCATTCATTATCTCATTTCTATCACAAAAATAAAGGTATGGGAGGAAGCTGGGAATTAAGTGAGGCACTGGAGTTAAATGAGATCATTAGGGCTGGGTCCTAGTTATGGAACTCAGCTGCACCAGCTTTTTATTCTTTATTAAGGAGCAGAGAGGGAAGTGAGCTGAGATGCAAGAGCAAATTGGGAGGTGAGATCAGCACCATTCTCCCAGTCGTTGGCCATCCTAACAGTGTGTGTGTATTGGAGTGGGGGAAAGTTAATTAAGCCTATTTAGGGTTTGTGGCGCTGGAATGGGGGAGGCAGTCAGGGACTGCTGTTGTATTGGCTCCAGGCTTGTCTCTGACCTAGATGGTTTGAGAACATAGGAAGAGAATCTAACCTTTTTGGAGAGTTGTAGGAGCTTCTAGGAAAAGGAACACAGAAAACAATGGTAGAAAAATAGAAAGTTGGGAAACATGGTGGGAGTAAAGAGACTCAGAACTCACTACATTTTTCTGGAGCAGTGTTCTCAGCCCTTCCTAGCATCAGAATCATTTGGGGAGCTGAAGAGGAACAACAAACAACTCCGAAGCCCCAGAAAGTTCAAAACTTAAGTCATTGGTCGGGGTGAGAGTTGTAATATTTTGGGTAAGTTTTAATTAACTACTGTGAGAACATTTTCTCATTTGATACACTAGGATTACAAATTTTTTTTCCAGTGAGGGTTAAATGACAGCATATGCAAGGAAGTTCCCACATTCAGTTATGATTCAGTGAAAAACTGAATGCTAGCACAGCAGCCCGAATCCAACACTTACTACAGGGTTGTGTTATCATATAGATTTACCACTGGCTCATATACCAGTGACTCCAGCTCTGACTTATGCCTGCATATGCTAGAGAGAAGCACCCTGGCATCTGCTTCTTGCCCCCAATGGTGATGATGCTGTCATCTTGTTTTTAAAATGATACCTTCTCTCTGCTGGTTTCCAACAGGTGGATCCAAAGGCTTTCACAGATTCCATGTGTTCTAGGTGGGTTCAGCTGAAAGACTGCATTGGTATCCGGGAACCTGGTGGAGTTCACTCCCTCTGACCTACTTACTGTGACCAGGTGGGAGAGGCTCCTCCTGGACACCTGGCTGGCAGTACAGGTGGTGTTGGATATTAGGTCGGTCCGTGGCCCTAGTAAAAGAGAAGAGGGCCTCTGGTGAGTGGGGAGCCAGACCACACCAACAGGTGTACCATCCCAGAGAAGATGAAACCCGCCTTTCGCTTTTGGGATACAGTGGCCCCAGGAGAAGAAGGGACTGTGCTCAGACTGTGCACCTGTGCTGACTGCTTAGGGCCCTGGGTCTTGGGTGTAAGCCTGGGTAGCAGCACAGGTTTTGCCCCTTCACCTGCCTCCTTCCTAAGAGCAGCTCTTTAAGCTGTGTTCTCCAGTTTCCTTTGCCTCGGTTTACCTGTCGACCACTCTGATGCCTGGTGCAATGGGTTTTTCTTTCTACAGGGGCCCAAGGAGAATTCAGCAGCGCCCTTCAGTAGCTAAAGGAAAAGAGAAAGGACTCTTTTAGGCATGCTTAGTGCTTTCCCTCCAGAAGGAGTCCGGGATGTTGGACCTTCTGATGCCACCTAGTGGACATCTAACGTCAAAGCACCGGGAGGCCAGAGGCTGTGTGAAGCCGGTGAAAAGCTCACCAGGAATGTGGATTTTCTAAGTGGTGTTATTGTTGCTCAGCCTCATGACAGTTTCCAACTGAAACAAAGTTTTGAGGAACCTTAAAGTAGTTGTCTTCTTCCTCTCCATCATTTCCTTTATACCTCCAATGCAAGTGTGAAGGGCTCTGACCATGGATGGAAAATGAACATTCAGTTAGTTCAACAGTTAGAGAATGCAGTAGAAGGAAAGTTTCCTATGAAACTAATCAGTCTAATAGTTAGTTAGTTCTCTTATCAGTATTCTCAGAAAGCCCCTAGCCATGTGTTCTTGTAACTTGCATACTTAATGTTTTAAAGTTTTCCTTAAATAGATTTCTTTAACCCTCCTCTAATTATATGAGCGTCTTCCTCCACAAAATCTGGGTACATCCCTATCTGGAGTGGTGAGTATCAGAAGTGTATATTGGAATTTCAAAGGATATGGCTGTCAAAGAGGTGCTAGGGAGAGAGGAAAGAGAAATAAGGAGCTGACAAATTGCCCTGTGCCTCAGGCTGTCTTTTCTCTCTTTCTGCTTCTGGATTTGCCCACTTGATCTCCTTGTGCCTATCTAGGGTCACTACAATGGCACCCTCATGGGTAATGATAAGTTGCAAGAGATTTGGCTGGTGGCCTAGAGTAAAAAATCTGGTGTATAGGTTATTGTTTGTACTTCTTATTTATTTATTTTTAATGCTAGGGATTGAACTTAGGGGCATTTCACCACTGAACCACATGCTAGCTATATTTTGCAATTGATTTAGACACAAGATTCTCACTGAATTGCTTACCACCTCATTTTTTGAGGTTGGCTTTGAGCTCATGGCCTCCTGCCTCAGCCTCCTGAGCTGCTGGGATTATAGGCATGCACCACTGTGCCTAGCCCATTTCCTCTTTTTTGACTTAAAATGTTTGTTAAAACATTTAGTGACCTTTAATAAATTACGCTTAACAAAGTCAAAATCTTTTTTCTTAAATCTGCAAACTTTAGAACTTTAAGAATATACATATGCTTTATTATATATCCTGTATATTTGTCTTTTGTTACTATGTATTCTCCAAGAGTAATGCCAGTTTTAAATTATCTCTTGTATTTGATCAACAGTTCAATAAGGTTAAATGCATCATTTTTTCCAATGACATCTACTTTATAATATCTACTTTCCAAAATTTGTTTAAGAAATTTTATCTGGCTAGGCATGGTGGTGTACACCTGTAATCCCAGCAGCTCAGGAGGCTGAGACATAAATATAGAGAGTTAAAAGCTAGCCTCAGGAATTTAGCAAGGCTCTATTCAACTTAGTGAGACCCTGTCTCTAAATAAAATACAAAAAATGGCAGGGGATGTGGCTCAGAGGTTGAGTGTCCCTGGATTCACTCTCCATCTCCAGTATAAAAAAAAAAAAAAGAAAAAGAAAGAAAGAAAGAAAAAAGAAATTCTGTGTGATTGCAATGTCATAGACATTCTGTGTTTTCTTGTAGGGAAATTTAAATTTTTATATTTAGGTCCTTATTAATGGCTTATATTACTTTTGGGTATAAGGTAGAGATGTTAACAATTTCATCTCTATATGAAAATTACAAATCCCAATATTATTTCACTTATTGATATGAAATGTCTCCATTTTACACAAAAATAATATTTATATTTGTATCTGCTTAAACCCATATAATATTCCTAATTAATTTTCTTTCCAAAAAGAATAGAAATACTAATTAAACTGTATGGATTCCAGGTGGCCATATTTGCCGCTCACTTTCTTGGAGTGGGCACATATAGATCAGGTGTCATTTCTGATGTCATAGTTTGTCTTCACACTTGCCTCCCTGATCTTACTAAAAGGCAGTGATATCCTTCACCTCCACATTGCCAGCATCTGGCGAAATGCCTGGACCTTTAGCACTGGGCACAGTATTTTGAAGAGCAGAGCAGTTGGCATGGTGACAATGGAGAAGAATCCTAAGCTAATGTCTACTGATCAACAATGGAGCTGGACACTGACTACCAGTGTCCTCTCCTCCATTGCCTCTCCACTTTGTGATTTTTAAGTCTGAATCTAAGACCTTCCTTGATTCAGCTCCAAGTGTAAAGCCAAACCCAGCTTAGAAGTCCTGAGGTCTTGACTGTAGCTTTAAGATCTTAGTTTCTGTTTCAGCCCTTTATTGATGAATTGGCTCAATATCATTTTCTCAATATAAGTGTCCTGCTTTTGTAATCAAAATTGTATTTGGCCATTTTCTCTGCATTGGCTGCTGTGAGGATTTGTGGGTAACTCTATAACTAATATCCTGAGCCAGGGAAAAAAGCACATTGGAAGAGCACTTACATGGGTGAGGACCTGAGTTCAACCCCATCACTGCAAGAAAGAAAAAAAGAGAATGCATTCTCAGATTGGTTTAGAGAAGATTGAAAGATTTGGTTTTGTAAAAATGAAATGGATTCTGAAAGCATGAAAGACTAGGCAAAGTGAAGCTAGAATTAGATAGGCAGCCAGTATAGGTAGGTAAATCGAGTTAGGTCAAACCATGGAGACTAATTTTGAGTGAGTCTGGGAGGTTGGACACTGTCCCCTGAGGGACTAAAATGTTAATTCATTTAGAGCCCTTCTTTCACCCTTATCAAGAATCTACCCCTGCTCCATCCTGTTGCCAAGGTAAACTGTCCCAGGAATTGCTCCTTCCTACAGGGAGCTATAAGGTTGTTAATGTGTCCTTAGCTACTCCATCCTGCCCTCCCCCCTTTAGCCCACCTTTTTCCCACCTTTGGGCCATCCCACCAAACATATCTAGGCCTAGTGTTGGGTCTAGTCACATAGGCAGGAAGGAGAAAGAAAAGGAGTGAAAGGCAGGAGAATAGGGTTGGGGTTGTGGATATCATTTGCAGGGGTCTGGGTTTGATCCTCAGCACCACATAAAAATAAATAAAAATAAATAAATAAAGTAAAGGTATTGTGTGGAGCTACAAATCAAAAATAAACATTAAAAAAAGCAGGAGAATAAAGGAAACCTAGGACATACAAAAATGGCAGAAGACTTCACTTCTTTGGATACCAGGATACCAGCCATGGCCCCTTTCTCTCTTGAGGGAGAAATCTGTGTTACTTCTTCTTAAATAAACCCTTCTTTATATGCTTACCTTGATGTGAAAGGCAAGTGACTCACAAAAGACAGAGATTAAACCATTAGATTTTATTGGGAGGCTGCCCACAGAGGAAGAAAAGTAGAGGCAGAAAGCAGAGAGAGAAAAGGAGGAGAGCAGAGAACAGAGGAATATAGTGAGAAACTTATGTGACTCTGAAGTAGCACCCCCTTTCTCCACTGAAACATCTTAACTGGGCCTCTCCAGAAATCTTCACCTGGACTAACATTAGGACTGTCAGCAAAAGAGTCTCTGCAAAAGAGTTCAATGTAGATAAACTTCCTATATTCATGTTGCCCTGTTTTACTTAGCCACTGGCTGAGAAGATACCAGTACTCCAGGTGCTGGACACTCCCTTACTAGTTTTCCACCAATGTATCCAGTATAGTACTTTGAAGAAATGTGCAAACAAGGCCACTGGCCTTGAGCTGGGCTTCACAGAGATGTCTACATTTTTAAAACAAGTTACAAATGGGCTCCATGGTAACAGCTGGCAGGGGGAGAGAAGAAAGAGGAGAAGAAGCTCTCCCTTTCTCAGGTGTTGTCCTTGAAGAGTTAACTTGCTCAAAACAGTGAAAGAAAAAGCTGCTTTTATGTGAACTTATGCAGACTGAATTTCTGAGCCCCTCCCCTTACATGCTGGGTATAAAACTTTGAAACTCTCTGAACTCGGGTTCAGGGGATTAATTGATTACAGCAAAAGCTGTGCCCTCTGAATCTGGCTACAGCCAAATAAAACTTGTTACCTGCTATCTTCAGTGACTTGCCTCCTTTGTCCCTACAACAACTCCATTTTTGAAAACAGCTTCTAGCTCAAGGCCTGTCCAGAGTGAGGAGGCATGACCCTTGTCCTTGGAAAAATGCACAGAATGATCCTAAGCACATATTGGTCCTGCTGAGTTGTTTGTCTGCAAATAACAGGAGAGATTTGTGGTGCCAGGTGTCCCTGACTCAGTTATGCTACCTATTGCAACCCCCTAGAAACCACCAGTCAGCATGAGATGGGGAAAATATCTGGGATGCCAGAAGACCCCACAGTAGTCTCAGTGGTTGATAACGCATTAAGAAACCATGTGATTTAGAATGTACACCTTTCATAGATTAAAGCAATTAGTTGAAATTAATCCCACTCTTGTACTAACCAATCACCCATATCCAACTTGTTCCCAGCAGTGAATGTGCTAATCAATGTTAAGAGTTGTTTTTTGACTTTCCCATAGTGTGGAATAATTGTTGTGTGATGTTGTGATGCATGGAGTATCCCCCTCAAAACCTATAAAATCTCACTGAACAATAGACAGGGGCTCACTTCTCCATACAGCTGCTTCGGAAACAGTTGTGAGTCCAAGCTCGAGCTAATTGCATTGGATTTGGCTTCTGGGGGTCTATTAGATTCCCATGAATCTGGCATTATAAGAGCAAAGAGAAAGAGAGTAGAAGAGAGAAAGAAGAGGAAGAGGGCTGAGAGGAAGAGGAAGAGAGCAGATAGTGTGAGCTATTAAGCTTTGGCTTAAGAAGGGTTGCATAGGTTATGTTGTGGGTGCTGATTGGCAGGGTGACTCAGAAAAAGAGAGAAGACTTTCTGTCCAGTGGGTATTGGTCAAGAAAAACCTTTAAATTTTATGCTCTTTAGCTTGGTACCATTCAGAGAGGAGGGGAATTCATAAGGAATTCCATAATGTTCTCTGGAGACTTAACTTCAGCAGGGAGTCTCCTACAGACCCAACATGATGTGCTTTTCTATTGTTCAAACTTGAACATGTAAGGAAGCAGAACTTGTCACTAGTAACTTGCAGTATCACTAAGACAGGCTACAACTGGTAAAGGATTTTTTTTAACATATTTTTAGTTGTCAATGAGCATTTATTTATTTATATATGGTGCCAAGAATTGAACCCAGTGTCTCACACACATGCTAGGCAAGTGCTCTGCCACTGAGCCACAACCCCAGCCCTGGTAAAAAAATTTTAAGAAGCAGCAGCAATCATTGGTAATAACCAAAGTAGGGAATATTTGGTCATTTTTTGTGATTAGGCCAATACTCAGGATTTTGACTAAGTTCACAAGTGATTATAGAGTGATGATGTATTCATTTGACTCACTATTGGCACAAAGGGTCTTGTCTGATGTTTATGTTCTGTGAAATTATTATGTAGGGATCACCAAGGGCTAACTCCTTGCCACACACTTGAGCATAGACGAGTAGCACCCAGATAATGGATCTCGGGACTGCTTTTCTCCTTTTAACGTGTCTGCCATTATATTTCTTAAGGTAAGCGTGAGTGTGCTCATTGGAGAATGAATTCATTTTGTGTCTGAAGTAGCAAAAATAACATGCTGTGGTCATAATGTGGGTTAAAAGTAATATCTTTTTGTCTAACCATGGGCCTGTGATAGCTTTCATACTGAAGAAAGGCTCACAGCACAATTGGTAGCACAGAAAATTGTACAATAGAAAGGTGAAGTGAGAGGAGTATAGTCATTAAAGTTACAAAAGTGGATCAGAGCTCAATGCTTCAGGTCCCTAGAGTCAAAATGATGCATAATTTTTGCTCCAGTGAAATAACAAAAAGAACAATTACTTAAAGTAATTATAATGAATACATGGCAAACAATTTCCCTATGCTAGATTGTGCTAAGGTCTTCTAATATATAACTCTGGGAAGAAAGTGGATTCAACAAGTAGTATAATTATAGCATCTATTTGACTAAGAAGGAGAGTGATGGATTAATTCAATTTGTATCAGAAACATTATATCCTGTAGCATATAAGAGAATGAATGAGCTTGGTTTTGAGTCAACACATGAGATGATAGTTTCCTAAGTTTTAAAGTCGAGGTATAAAAGTTTAGTCTCTTGGATTGACATTTATGTTTGTATTTGTACTTGGTATTGGTGTCCTGGGGTGAAATTTCACACTAAGCTCTTTTCATGTACTCATAGTTTGGCATTCTTGCTTCATCTCAAAGGGCTTACTTTTCTTTCTTTCTTTCTTTCTTTCTTTCTTTCTTTCTTTCTTTCTTTCTTTCTTTCTCTTTCTTTTTTTCTTTCTTTCTTTCTTTTGTTTTCTTTTGTTTTCTTTTATTTGTTTAGTTTTTTTGCATGAATATTCTGCACACGACTTTGACAGATCCCAAACTTCAGGAATAGTCCTTGCAGATGCAGAAAGCTCTGTGACTAGTATCACCAATGCAGCTCCAGACACTTGCTTCTTCCTGGACCTCTAGATATTTTCTTCTTCCTGAATTTTTTTTGTTATATTTGATGCTGGCATTTAGGTTATTGATGTCATTTAGGTTACACAGGTTATAAGGACTACAGAGGTCATAGAGGCTTTTCAGGCCATAGAGAGAGGCTAAATTTTATGCAAGTTCATAGAGGTTACTGTAGTCATACAATTTTCAGGTCACAGAAGGAACACAGAAAGTAGAGGTGATTTATATCATAGAAACTTCACAGGCCATAAAGGCTCTTCTAGTCATAAAGATCTTCATGCCATAGATTCAGAGGTCATAGTCTACTATGCTCATAGAAATACAGAAGACATGAGGCTTCTTTGCCACAGTTTGTGTAGTTTGTAGAGGCTCATCAGGTAATAAGGGCTAAGGTCATATGGGTCACAAAGGTCATAGAAACTGCTGGTCATTTAAGCTACTCAAACCATAAAGGCTACATAGGTCATAAAGGCTACACTGTTCATAGAGGCTACTCAAGCACATAGCCTATGTAGGTAACAGAGGCTACTGAGGTCATAAAATATACTAAGGTTATTTAGTTTACTAAGGCCATAGAGGCTAAGTAGTTCAATTAGACTACTCAGTTCATATAGGATACAGAGGTCATAGCACATACCAAGGTCATAATAGACAACACAGGCTGTAAAAAATATGCAGGTTATAGAAGTACACAGTTAATATTACTAAGGTCATAGAAGCCACACAGTTCACTAAAGATACTCAGGGCATAAAGCCTTTGAAGGTCATAGTGGCTACTGAGGTAATTTAACTATTTAGACCATAAAGCCTATGAGGTTCATAGAGACTGTGAAGTCTATAGAGGCTAATAAGGCCATGGATTATAAGCAAGCCATATGGACTATTCATGTCATACCAGGATTCTCAGGCATAGAGGCTATGCAAGTCATAAGTTCATAAAGGCTATGCAAGTCATTGCAGAAAGGCAGGTTGTGGGTGTAAAATAGGTCATGAAGGCTACCTTGGTTCTAGAAGCTACTCAGGGCATATAGGCTAAGTAGATTTTAGAGATAAGGTTCTGTAGTCTATTCAGGCCTAAGGCCATACAGACCACAGAATACAAAGAAGCTAAACAGGTCCTAGAGGTACACATATCATAGAAGTTACACAGGTCATAGGATCTATGCAGGCCATGGAAGACACATATTTCATAAATGTTATACAGGTCCTAGAGGTTACTTTGGCCATTATGGCTATGCAGATTATGAAGAATAAGCAGGCAATAAGGACTTCACTCATCAGAGAAGCTATGTCTGTCAATGAGATTACCCTGGCCATAGAAACTACTTAGACTAAAGAGCCTACATAGACCATTGGGGCTCCATAAATCAGGAGAGGAAACTAAGTCATAGAACCACTGAGGTCATGGAGTAAGCTATTCAGTAATGAAGTCTAAAAATGACATAGAATATTTATAAGTCTTCTCAGGTCTTAAAGACAACAAAACTCATGGAAGCTACTCAGTTCCAAGAGTCTGCTCATGACATAGATGATACAAAAGCAATAGAAGATTCTCAGGTGAAATATGCTACACAAGCCATAGGAACTATTCAGGTTATTGTAGGTCAAAGAGTCTATGCAGTTTATATAGGCTACTCAAGCCATAGAGGCTACACAGTCCAAAATGAACTATTCAGGTCATAGAGGCTATGCAGGTAATAGGGAAACACAAGTCATAAAGGATTTGCAGGTCATTGTGGCTACTAAGGTCATTTAGGCTAATAAGGGCACAGAGGCTACAGAGGTTACTTCATCTACTCAGGTCATAAAGGCTAGATAGGTTAGAGTGTCTATAGAATTCATACTCAGGTTATAAAGGCTATGTAGGTAAGAGAGGCTACTCAGAAGACAGGCCACTCAGTACATAGAATTTACTTTGGTCATAAAGTCTCCTCCCTGTGTAGCCCATAGAGGCCACTCAGGTCCAAAAGAATATTCACTTCATGTAAGCTACTAAGCCTGTAGAGGGTACACAGTCTATAGAGCATACACATGTCATAGAGGCTACAAAGATGATAGGAACTGCTAAGGTCATTTTGGTCACTAAGAACACAGAGATTATACAGGTCAATTAAGATATTCAAGTCATAAAGATACTGTAGGTACTACAGGCTACCTGATCATACAGAGGCTACTATGTCACAAAGGCTAAGAGGGATTAGTTGTTACTCAGTTATTAGAAGTTATGCAGTTCATAGAGGCAAATCAAGTCATAAAGGCCACAAAGGCCAAAAAGTATTCTTAGAACATACAGGCAACTCAGGCCATAGAGCTTACTTGTGCCATAGAAATGCCAGAATTCACAAATGTTATGTAGGTCATAGAAGCTATTCCAACCCAGGATGATATAAGTCATATATCTGCCAAGGCCATGAAGGCAATGCAGGACATGGAATAAATACAGGCCCTAGATGTTGTACTGGTCATAGATGCTACACAGCCATACAGGCTATAAAAATCTTAGTGATTATGAGGTAACAACAGTAATGCTGTTATAGGGTCTACTCAGGTTTCACAATGTTCTAAGCATATGGAGGCATAAGAGACTTCTCAGACCATAGCTGCTAAATAATTCATAGGAGCCACTCAGGCCATATAGACTACTTAAGTCATAGAGTATATGCAAATCATGGAAGATATGCAGGTCATAGATGTTAGGCAGGCCACAGAGGCTACTGAGACCAGACAGATATACCTGAAATAGAGGTTGTGTAAGCCATATATGCTATGCAGGTCATAGAAGTTATGCTATTTATAAAGGTTACTCAGTCTTAAGAGGTTACTTAGGTCATAGGGGCTACTCAGGTTAAAAAGACTTTGTAGGTCATAGAGGATATTCAAGTCATACAGGCTACATAGGCCATAGAGGCTACACAGGCCATATAACCTACAAAGCTTTAGAGACTTTAGAGAGTCTTAGAAAGTTTATGCTTGTGACAGTGGCCACTTGGTTCACAGTCTACACAGGTCATAGATGCTATCCTGTAATAGATGCTACTCAGGCCATAAAGATTTATGCAGGTCCGAGGGCTACTCAGAACATACAGTCTACAAAGTTCATGGAAGATAGAGGTCACAATGGCTATTTGGGCCATAGAGGCTACACAGGTAGTAGAGGCTACTCAGGCCACAGAAGATTTGCAAAATATTTGGGAGATTTAATTTATAGAGTGTATGAAAGTAGTACAGGTAATTCAGTTCACAGATATGGGTACATCCTAGAAGCTACACAAGTCAAGTCTAATAAGGGCACAGAGGCTACAGAGGCCATTCACAAAACTGAGTCTACTTGGTCCCTTGAGAGAACAGATCACAGGTTTTTCTCAGTTGAGTTAGACCATTCGAGACATAAAGAATATACAGTTATACAGGATACTCAGGACACAGAAAACTATGCAGATCATCAAAGCTACACAAAAAAATAGAGAAAACACAGGTGATGAGGGTTATTAAGATTATTTAGATTACACAGGTAATAGAGGAAAGGTTGGCCAAAGTGTTTTCTTGGTCATTGAAGCTACACATGTCAAAGTGGCTACTGAGATCATAGAGGCTAAAGAGGCCATTTATGCCACTGAAGCCATAAAGGCAACAAAGATCATAGAATTACACAGGACCCAGAGGCTATGCAGGTCATACAAGATAAGCAGGTCATAGATATTATTTGGTCATAGAGCCTATACTGGCCATAGTGGCTATGGACATCATCGAGGCTACACAGGTGATAGGAGCTTCATAATAGGAGCTATGCATGTCATTGGAGTTTCATGGGTCATAGAAGTTACTCAGATCATAAAGGCTACATAGGCCATGGAGGCATCATAAATATAGAGGATACTCACATCAAACAGTAAGCCACATAGGCCATAAAGTCTATGAAGGACACAGAATAAATGCAGGGAAAATAATCTACATGATAAAGACTATACAAGCCTTAGATATCTCAGCTCATAGATCCTACATAGGTCTTACTATCTATTCAGGTCTTTAAGGCCATACAGGACACAAATCTTACAAAGGTCTTAGAGAGGCTACACAATGGCATAGAGGTTATGTTTATCATGGAGGCTATGCAGATGTTAGAGGCTTTTTAGATCATAGAGGTGATGAAGGACATGCAAGGTACAAAGATCATGGGGGCTATTAAGTGAATGAAGTCTAATAAGGCCATAAAGGCTAGGAAGGTCATGTGGGCTACTCACATTATAAAAGACACACAGATCATAGAGGATATATAGGTCATAGGGGGTACAAAGACCATAATGGCTACTGAGGTTATATAGTCTATTCAGGTCATTTAGGCAATTTAGGTCATAGATACTACAGAGGTCATAGAGGCTATGCAGGATGTAGGAGCTACTCAGGCATAGAGATGACACTGATTATAGGGGTTTTTCAGGTCACAGGGATTATGCATGTCCTAAAAGTTAGGCTAGCAATAGAAGATTCTCAGTTCCATAGAGCTATATACATTGAGGGTGCAGAGAAAATAGAGACTACTCCAGTCATACTAAGGCCACAGAGGCTTTGTAGATCATAGAAAATAAGCAAGTCATAGAGGTGATACAGATCATAGATACAACACAGCCTATGAAATCTACTCAAGAAATAGAGGTTACTTATTTCATAGAGGCTACTTGGATAATAGCTAAAAAGGTCAAAGACTCTCAGAACATTAAGTTTATATAGACCATAAAGGCTATGCAGGTCACAAAGGATACATAGGTCATAGAGGCTACTCAGTCATAGAGGCAATGCAAGTCATAGTGCCTGTTAAGCCATAGAGGCTACTATATTGTTTAGGATCTCCAAGTCATGATGGTGGTTCTTAGAAGCAGAACAGAACATACAGGCTACTCAGGGTATAGAGCCTACAAAAACCTTATAAACTATTAGGTCATTTAGACTACCCAAGCCATAGAAATGTTTCAAGTCATAAAAGCTATGAAAGTAACAGATAATTTGCCTGACATAGAGGCTACACAGATCCTAGGGACTAAGCAGGACAGAGTTTTCTCAGACCATAAAGCCTATGCAGCTCATAGAAGCTATTCAGGTCATCATGGCTGCTAGGTCATACAGTTTACTCAGGACATTTAAGCTATGCAAGAATATTCAGAGGTTAGATGATTATATTATTAGAGCTTTAATACAATCATGGACTAAATTCACTGGTATGAATTAATTGGGTGATGACTGCAGGAACATAGGATGTGACTGGAAAATGTGGGTCATTGGGAAGTGTGTCTTAGGGTTTACATTTTGTCTCCTGCACAGACCTCTCTCTGTTTTCTGGTGGTCATGGTCTGAGAAGATTTCCTCTGACATGGGATTCCACCATGATATTCTGCCTCTCCAGGACCACCAAATTTATTGAGTCAGCCATTGATGGACTCAGACCCATGAAAGCATGAACCTCCAAATAACCTTGTCTTCTACATTGTTCTTGTCAGATCTTTTGGTTACACCATTGAAAACACTGACTAAAGTGGAAATTTTCCTGAAAAATGAGATTGTTTCTGCAAACAACATGATCATGTGTTCAAAAGCCTTTAGAGATGGTTTGTGTTGGGAAGAATTTTGAAAACTTTAGAGATGCAAGCTGGAAAAGTTTCAGAATGTTGTAACTAGATCTTAATGGGTGATTCTGGTGGGAACTCCAAAACCGGAATGCCAATAGAATGCTGAAAAATAAAGACTGAGCTCACAAGGTTTCAGAGGACGAGGAGTCAATTGGAAATTGGACTCGGGGCCATTCATGTCATTTCTGGTTAAAAGTTGCTATATTTTGCCTCTATGCTGAGTCTTTTTGCCAGGTTAAATTTAAAAGTGATGTACTAATTAATCTGATAGAGGTAATTTCAAATCTGTATAGTATTTAGATGTTGGTATGGTTATTGGTTATTGTGGCCACTCTTAAGATTACTGTGTTAATCGGGAGAAGAAAACAGAGCCAAAGATTTGAAAAACTTGAGATTGGCCATAAAAGTTTGACTGAAATTTGGTCAATTGGGAAATGCTTTAGTCTCTAAAGATATGCTAAGTATTTTACCCAGGAACAATTGAAGATGTGACATGAGGGCTTCTCAGAATTACTAAGACAACATCCATCTCAGGCTTAAGGTTGTGAAGGTAGAAATTTTTTTAAGAAGAAATTAAGAGACACCTGCTTGCATATGGAGGCAGGTTAAAAAGTTTTTTCACCATACTCAGCTGTCCAGGCACTCAGCAAGAGCTGCCACAGGGATCAGAAAGCTTGTCTATTGCTCAAAATGGTGATAGAATTTGGTGTCAACCACATAACAATGGTTTGAAGGGAATGCATGGGGCTGTGGTTTGGGAGTCACGGAGGCAGGCAATGAGATTTCAAAAGAAGGCTTGGGAGGCCAAGCAAAATGAAAGAGTCAGAGTTCTGATTGGCTGCCCTGATATGGTGATGCCTGAAGTTATGAAAAGGAAGATATACTAAGGAAGCCAACATTCAAGCAGAGAAACCTGAGATTAAGAGATGCCAGTAAAGAGGGACATCTGCCTAGGAAAGCTACAGTAATTGAGCAGAAACAAGACTAGACTGAGGTCATGTGGGCTGCTACCAGCAAGGCTATAAAAGTGGAGCTACATGAGCACTTTGGAGGAAACATCACAATTATATATACTGCAGATGCTGGATATGGAGATACAGACTTGCTTGCCCGGCTGGATTTTAGTGTTGTTCTGGTCCCATCCTTCTCTATAGAAAGAAGTCTCCTTTGTGACACTGAAATATTTACTCTTTGCCATTACATATTGGGTATATGCAATTTGCCTTTTTTATGGAGCTGAAAGTTTGCCTTCTTTCAGAAGACTTTGGACTGTACATTTTGGTAATTTTTGAGATGGTAAGATCATGGAGACTCTTGGAAATGAACTAAATATATTTTGCATTGTGAGATGGGGATGAGGTGTTGGGGACCAAGGGCAGCATGTTATGGTTTAGATGTTGGATGTCCCCCAAAATCACATGTATGAGACAACCTGGGAATAGTCAAATATAACCAAATGAGTACTTAAATACACTTATGAATCAACTGGGTATTAACTATAAGAATATAGACTGGCTGGAAAAGGTAGGTCACTGGGGGCATGGCTATGGGATTTATATTTTGTTTCTGATGAGAAAAATCTCTTTTTCTTCTTCGTGGTGGAAATGTCCTGAGCTGCTTTCCTCCACCATTAGATTTTAGCATAATATTCTGCCTCACCTAGAGCCCAGAGCCTTGAAATCAACCATGACTAAGTCTGAATTCATTGGCTTTAAGTAAACTTTTTGTACTTTATGTTGTTCTTCTCAGGTCTTTTGATCACAGTGTTGAAAAAGATGAAAAAAATTATTTCTGACACTGGCACTTTTATTTTCTTAGCCTCCCCAATGATGGGTTAAAACTTTACTTCTGCTTACTCTGCCTACCCCAGAAGTTCCCAAAGACATAGTTTCATTAGGGCCTTACCAGCCATCTCTGAACAATCCATCTATTACTCAATCGGACCATCCAAGAATAATCCTTATGACCCAATGTGGGGTCTCATGAACCCTAAGGAATGAAAAGAACTAAGACTATGAATGGGCAGGTATCCATGCATGTACTCTGGAAAAACCTGAAAAATGACTATATAAGGCAATCCCATTGCCTGAGATATATAGTATTGGATTTTCCACAAATTACTTCCCTTAGTTCTTTTTGTTTCTTTTTTATTGTGATGCTTAGAATTGAACCCATAACCTCATGCAAACAGTCAAGCGCTCTAACACTGGCCTACATTCCCAGCCTTGTTTCCCCACCCTTATCAGGAATGGCATAAGACTACCTATAATTGGAAAATTTACATTGTGATTGCCCTCTCCTTTATGGTTGAACTTTACTTCAGGCTTTTTTTCTCTTTCAACAGTTGCAGATGAGAATGAGAAATATATATCCTAGCCCATCCTGGGGACAATTCTTGCCCCAAACCAGAAAGTATTTCCTCCTTACTGAAATGCATTGCTTACTGTGATGCATAGAAGACCCTTAGGCTTCATGAATTACACACATTTTCATCCTGAGTGTCCTCTGCTTCCTTTTATAAATGTTTAAACTTGCTTCCCCTCAATTATCCTCCCATCAAGACCAGGCCATAGCCTTTGGTGTCCTGGCTGCCTCACTAGCTGTAGTAAATTATTCTCATTACTCTAGCTAGAAGAAAATTCATAGAAGTCTTTTGTGTGGCAACAAAGTGCCCAAGATGTTTCTGACGTTTTTCTGGATCTGGGGCAGGTATTCATGCATGCATAATTCCACTACCAGACTCAACATAGGTCCAGACATATTCATTACCTGAAAGAAAATTTTTTTCAGTAATATTGTACTTTTGTTTTTGTGTCATAAAGAGCCTCAGGTAGCATATACCAGGACTTTTGCCTCTGTATTTCCTACTGATTGTATAAACGATGAAGTATGGATTGCCCCTCTGCTCATAGCATTAGCCACATAGCAAGGCACTTTCCTCAGCACTCAGCTTCCATGATTTGAACATTTGATCTCCTAATTTTTTAAAGTTTCACAAGGGAGGTTAATTTCAGCCAGCCACCCAGAATTTTCCAAGAAGTAATATTGTGTTCATTTTGGACATGAGACATGGTATAGGGATTTGCAAATTTATACTACATATCATATCACAAACCTGGGAGCAGGAAAGAGGATTTAAATTGTCTCATCATTGGGGCAGATGAACCCTAAGCATTGTAGAAGTCTAGGACTCTATCTACACATATTAACACAAAATCCTGAAAATTTCCTATAACCAAGAAAACCAACTCCCTGGAATATGGTTATATCCAGGAATTTCTTTCTCCCTACTCCTATTATGAATGGCCTGAAACTGCCTTCAAATGACAAATTTTTATTTAGATTGTCCCCTTCTTTCTTGAGTTAAACTTACTTGACTTTTCCTTATTTATTCAGTATTTGAAGAAGAGACATTCTCTTACTGGGGCATGCATCCACAGTTTGAACAATTTATTTAATCCCATTTTAAGCTTAATAAGGGTGTTTTCAATACTCAAATAGTGGGCCAGAAAAGCCCTCAGAAATATGGGATTCTTGATGAAAAGCCTGGAGCGGAAAAAGCTCTGAGCCTGTCACTTTGAATCATATTTATCCGAAGGTCAGATCACCCATCCACAGAGAAAAGCAGCTCTCTCCCTGGAAAATTCTCCTCCCTGTTTCTGTCTGGAGTTATTTCAGGCACCATAAAACTGATCACTTTAATACTGGAGTTTTATTACTTTTTTGTGATACATTTGTGCACATTTATCAATTGTCCTGTATTGTTGCTGCAGGTGAAGGCTGTCATGTGGCCCTGGGTTCCCCAGGGAGATAATTAAATCTAAATCTGTCCAAGAAATGGTATTTTATTGAAATAGGGGGAGCCAGTGCATTTGGTGACATGGAACCCTGTTACCAACATCTCAGTCTTTGTCTCTAATGCCAATCCAATAATGAGAACACAACTTTGAGGAAAGGAAAAAGAAATATTATTGCTTTTCCTGAAAAGAAGAAATGGGACTCATGTCTCAGAGGCTGTGATTCGGACAGCCAAGTAGATCAGAGAAGTTTTCAAGAGATTATTGATGTCTAAATTTTATGTGTGCCCAGCCAGGGGTCATGATTTACTTGTAGTATTGAGAGAGCTGTTTCTTAGGGTTTCTGGTGCCTTCTCTGACATCTTAATTACTTCATTCCTATGCCATGTGTGCTTAACTCAGCCTATGATGAGAAAAAGAATAATCTTGCTTTGCGCAAGATTAGAGATAGGGGAGGGAGAAGAGAAAGGGAAATAAACTATGTTAGTTTTAATATAAACTGAAGCAGCAGAGCAGAGTGATTATCTTTAAAGTCTAAAATGGACACCTGCTACTTTCCGCACTGTCAATTTCTGCCTCCCATTTCTATGAAAATATAGGGGACTGCATTTCCAAATTTCTTCCTGCTAAATCTTAGTGAACTATATGTTTTTAAAATGAAAAGTTTCAGGCTGCCAGGCTACTCTTCAACAGAATTTACCCTGGTAATTTTGTATGATTTGGAAAACTCACAGAAATCTGAGTAAAAAATGTTTAAATTGCCAAGACACTTATTAATTATCAAAATAGAAACTCCAGCCAGGTGTAGTGGTACACCACTATAATCCTAGCAGCTTGGGAGGCTAAGGCAGAAGGATCACAAATTCAAAGCCAGCTCAGAAACTTAGCAAGGCTCTTAGAAACTCAGTGAGACCCTGTCACTAAATCAAATATAAAAAAAAGGGCTGGGGATGTGGCTTAGTGGTTAAGTGCCTCTGGGTTCAACCCCTAATATGAAACAACAACAAGAAAAAGAAATAAAAATTTTATTGTTGAGGGGCTGGGGCTGTAGCTCAGTGACAGAGTGCTAGCCTAGCATATGTGAGGGTCTAGATTTGATCTTCAGCAACACATAAAAATAAACAAATAAAATAAAAGCCTGCTGTCCATCTGTCCATATACAGATATATATATATATATATATATATATATATATATATATATATATATATATATATTTAAGAAAAAAAGAAAAAGAATTTTCATTGTGGAAAGAAAAAGAGACAGTGTAGCTGAATGCAATGAACATATTCCTGGAATCTTGTGTGCTATGAAACATAAAATTTGTCCTGTGTTCTAGTGCAGAATGAGGACATTAAGAAGTACTACTATAAGTGGTTTCCTTTAAGAAAAGTTTATTATTTGTCACTCCAGTTTCTTGAAGGAGCCCACGGTGAGGGAATAAATACTGGCAGTTCCAATTTACCTGAAAATATCTGTGAACTTAATACCATACATTATTCAGAATTTGCAATACAAGTTTGTCTAGTATGTCACAGAAACCATTGTTGATATTATAGTGCATTTGTTATTTGTGGGAGCCCACGTCAGTGTGGAAGACAGACCAGCTCAGGGGATGAGATTTATGTCACTGGGTTTTTATAGATCTTCAAGTGATCTCTGTTAATGTTTTGGATTGAAGCTGGGACAAGGCCAGAAAGAAAATAAATTTGAAAATGTAAAATTCACCTGAATTTCATGGAGAGTGGCCCCAAACTGTAAGTTTAAACTCTCTTGTCTTCTTCTAGCTAACTCTATGTAACTTGAAATAAGCCTCGTCTTGCAAGAATAAAAGGTTGATGAAAAACTTTTGGAAGGCAGGGGTCACAAGAAGAGCTTTGCCTGCATAAAAAATTGAGGAATCCTGAGGAAAAAATTCAATTCACTTGTTTATATAGTTTTTGTATGATTTTGCTGCATTGATTTTTAATCTAAAATTTTGTAATCTAAAAAATGCAAAGAATTATATCAGTTTTGTGGTTCTTAAGAGTTAGTTTATTGTCTAAACAACTATGTTCTATTTTAGAGAAGGTTCCAGGAGCCACTGTAAAGAAAGTGCATTCAGGTCTTATTGGAGGAAAATTTCTATTGATTTCTGGAAAGTCTATTGGATTTATGATATATTTCAGGTCCAAAGAGTCTTTACCAAGTTTATGTCAAGATGACCTATCTAATGGTGAGAGAAGTGCATTGAAATCTTGAATTTATTGTACTGAGGTTTATCTGAGACTTCTATCTGTGTACTTTCTCTTTTATGTAATTTTTTTAACCCACATTTGAAGTATAAACATTTCTAATTTTTATATCTGCTTGTTGTATTGTTCCCTTTACCAGTGTGAATTAACCTTTGTCTTTTATTATTTGGGGGTTGAAGTCTGCTTTGTCAGATATTAGAGTGGTTACTCCTATCTCTTTTGGGCCTCCATTCATACAGTACATCAATTTCTATTATTTAATTTCAGCCTGTGACTCTCAGCCTATAGTGTGCATTGTTTTTTTTTTTCAAACAACATATTTTTTTGTTCATTTTAAATCCATTCTGCCAGCTTTTGTCTTTTAATGTGAGAGGTTTATAGAGAGTGGTTTATTATATATTACTTTCTACAATTTTTTTTATTTCTAATGTTTAACTTGGTTTTGCTTGTCATAATTTGCTTAGCTAACCTTCAAATGGGATTTGTTTATTTGTGATCTCTGTTTTTTTTTTCTGGGCTATATGAAGTTTTTCTTTGACTGTCTTCTGTATTGCCACTTTAGTAGTCATATATTCTTTTAGTTTCTGCTCATCTTTGAAGGATTTTATTTCTGCATTGATATTGAAGTATATCTTTGCTGGATATCTCAAATTTTGTAGACAGTTATTTTCTTTCAGTTCTTAGAATACATCATTTCAAGTATCCTGCTTTCTAGAGTTTGTGCTGAGAAATTCAAAGTTATTCTGTTTGGCTTGCTAGAGTTAATTTCTTTTTTCAAATTAATTTAATCCTTTAAGGATTGCTTTTAAGCTCAGTTGTGTGGGATCAGATTGATTTCAGACTAACAATATTTTATCTCCAAAATAGGTTCCTTTCCTAAGAAATTTGTGGTATGTATCAATGGAACTCATGGTAGCATCCCTTTTTTGGCATGGAAAGTATTTTTATATATTAAAAAGAAATGCATGAAGAAGATGATAGGAGCAGTGGAGCGCTTTGCAATATTTCAGTGCTAAACACACAGCACTATATTGTCCAATCAAACCCTGGTAAGTGTTTCAGCACATTATGTACTGAAAACATGAAGATAAACTTTACACATTAGGTCAGGGTGACTGCATCGGGGAGCAGAAACTATAATCATGAAGAAGGGCAGCGGAATGGGAAGCAAAGCCTAGGCCTTGGGTTGTTTTTTATTTTTACTCTTCTCTTCCGTTCCACTGGTCTCCATGTTTATTGTTGTACCAATACCATGCCATTTTTGTTACTGTAGCTCTATAGTATAATTTAAGGTCTAGTATTTTGATGCTTCCTTCTTGACTTTTGTCACTTGCTTTGGCTCTTCAGGGCCTCTAATTTTTCCAAATAAGTTTCATTACTGATTTTTTATTGCAATAAAGAACATCATTGAAACTTTAATAGGAATTGCATTTAATCAGTATAGGTTTTTGGTTGTGTGGCCACTTTGAAAATACAAATCCCAAGAGGCTAAAGTCACTTTTGGGGTGGTCTTACTTCAGAAGAAGTTCAAGTAATTGAAGACATGACCTCAATTTTTTTGAATTAGAACCTCACAGAATTTAGAATTTTGGTAACCAGTCATACACATTCTAGAGGTAGTACCTTGCCTGGTTCATGTGAAGGGAGATGCTTTAAAGAGCGAAATGTTTTCTTGATGATTCCAAACTTTCTAGGTTTGTAGCATAAAAATTTCCAAAGAATCTGCAATGAATGACTAGTTGTGACACAGCTGTTACATTTTTACCACTGGACATGGCTTTCAGGGTGGATATGTAAATATTGGATAATAGTTTTTCTACTCAGATATTTATTCAAAGACTTCATCCCATAATCTGGTATTATCACTGGATGTAGGTCTATGTGCACATTCATGTATATCTGATCTGAGACTAAAATGTTTCAATGTGAGTCAGCTGGGATAGACATCACTAAAGATTTTCCCACATGTCAGACAATTATCTGCAGAGTTTCAAGTAGATCATCAGGGATTATTTATTAAGTCTGCCTCAATGGGGAAAGATCAAGTACACAACACAGCCAATAATGATATCTCTGTTTTTTAAGTAAGAAGAGACTCCAGAAGGAACTCTGTAAGTTGAAATATCCAGAATGGGGCCAGGACAGATACCAAGTTTGGGAACTTCTCTAAACTCTGTCCTAACCCTTTACCTCTGAATGACCAATATTTGTATTCCCAAAAGAATCTGGACTCTATTACTCCTCTGGAAGTCTAATAGGTGAAAATCTACAGATCACATACTTGTTGAAAGAATAGAGAATATATTCTTGCATGGTTCTCAATTTAAATGGTAAGGCATATTACTTCACTGTTGCTATCATTTTTGTTCTAGATACCCATCCCAGGTAGCCAATGTAGCAGTCAACTTCACTGTACTTTTAATACTTTGATACGACTTCAATACCAGGAAATAATTTTCAAAAAAAAGAGTTATGGTTACATAAACTATTCTATATGTTTTGGTAAATGTACCATGTGATAAACTAATCTCTATGGCCCCACCAGGTAACAGGCTGTGTTCTCACATGCTTTCATACTATTCCAGTAACAAATGCCATTTCTTGCAGCAGTTGAGTATAATGCTGGTAGAATGATGCAATTAAATTGCACCTTTATTCAGCCATTTTTCAGAGATAAAGAATGTGTGCCCTAGTAAGCTACATCACTATCATGGGCTGCCATAAGACAAAGCCACAAATGGGAGTTTAAGGAGAAAAATTTGTTGGTCCTAATTTTAGAGGCTATATATCAAAGTGCTTGCTGGAATGATTTCTTTGTGGCCCACTCTTTGGCATGTAGATTTTTTTCTTCTTTCTCTATGTTTGAGTGTCATTTTTCTGTGCTTCTATTATCTTTATTTTTACTTCTTATAACTGGATTAGATCTCACATAAATTAATTAGGTTAACATTAATCTTGTTTTAATAACCTATATTCAAATGGAGTCACCGTCTGAGGTACTGAGAATCTAGGACAAAAACATATGAGATTTAGGAAGGGGACACAAGGCAGCCCATACCATAAAATAGTCTTCTTCTTCTGAAGACAGGCTCCCAGCAAAAAGAATACTGAGAAAGGAGATATGCACATGTAATTTTTTATAGTTATAGTCAGATTACATTACATAGTGCTGCTAAAGTTCCATTGCCACAAGAAATCTCTGATGGTAGCTATTTCTCTGCAACCACAATCCCCTGGGTGTTGGCATTAAAAAAATTGGTTTGGTTAAACTTTTTTCCATGTGGCAAATAAAATCACCTTTGGCCATTTTTTTTCAATTTTCTAACTGACAAGCTTGAGTTAACTTTCAGTTGATTTTGAGCCATTTAGAATTTTTTCTTCCCTGAGTCATACTCAGATTTGGGCCCTGTTACATGCTTTCTTGTACCTTGTATTCTCCAAGTGTTTGCTTCTTTGAGAAACCTGGGTTGACATAACTTAAGTTCTGAAGACTTTTCATAACATCAAAGGACAAACAATTTTGTCTTTTAATACAAAGAGACCTCCTAGGGTGTCCTATCTAGGCTCTCTATTTAAAGTGGGGAATAAAAATATTTCTCCACACTGATCCCTAGCAGGAGCAAACCAGACTTCTAGAAGCTTCTAGGAGGAATTGCATACAGTTATGTCTGTGGACAATTCTCAGTTCTGATACATGCTACTGAGAAGCCATCGATATCTAGAAGTCTGTCTTTTCTCATGTCTAAAAGAAGTCTGTCTTATTTCATGTCTCAAAGCACCTACTTATATCAATACCTTCCATTGTGCCATTATCCAACTATCATTAGATATCATTAGATTAGATGATATCTAATGATAGTTGGATAATGGCTTATTGGAAGGTATTGATATAAGTAGGTGCTTTGGCTCCACAGCTGACAAAACATCTTGGAAGTTACTGTGTAGATTCTGCTTAAACATTATCTGACACATTCACCAATTTTCTTTCAGAAGTTTACAACTTTGTTAACATGGGCATTCCTGTCATTCACCTGCCCAAGTACATCACCTCTTCCTTGTCTAAACTTCAGATTCCAATTCTCCAATGATTCATGGTACTGACAAGAATTACATGTCCCTTTTTTACCTCCTTTTACTCCATGCCTCAAATAAAAAAGTTTTCTGCTACATGCCTCTATAGCCTGTGTTCATCTGTGTTTTGAAAATGGAACTTGGTGTTTCATTTCATTCCTCTAGAGCAGCTTGTTCTGTAATTGATAAACTCTTTTGAAACCAAATTATATCAGGATCAATTTTATGTTTAAAGAGGGATTGAAATGAATTCCAGCTGCTGTTTGCCAATGATATTAACTGAAATCTGATTCTCTGGATATTGGAATGTTAGCCCTGAGATGACTCAGATGTATGAAAAGATTATGTCTGTGTTTCAATATGTAATACATGGTTCTAAAATTTATGTACATGCATCATAAATCCTAATATTTAAAAATAATCATTATTTTTCAAATATGAAAAAAATATAAGGAATGTTGCAAGAGTCTTATTGTCTGGTGGAGGTATTTTGGCTTAGAATTGAGACTGAGTTCATCCTTCAGGATGCCCAGCTGCTTATTAGTTGTGGGACTTTGATCACAGGAGGAAACAGATATCATAGCCTGGCCTAAGGTCTAAGGCTAAACTGCCAATGCAAAGTTCACTTTAAATGCAGTAGAGTTAAGGATGTGGACATATTGAAGGGTATGTGTCCCCCACATTTGGGACCCCATCTACCTTTGTTTGCTCTCTGATATCTGCATGGAAAAGAACCATGACCAACATCTAGTGGACTTCTGCCCTCTATGGCGTCTGCCCCTATGTAGTCCTGGCTGGCTGCCCAAGTGCTTCCAATGCTTACCCAGAAGGATGTTGACCCCCTGACCATAACCATCCTCTGGACTGGTTGATACTAGAGAATGGGGGATGCTCCACCTTTATCCTCACCTTCTACATCTCACCATGTCTCCTTATCCATTCACTCTCATCCTCTAATATTCCTTCTGGCTTACTGAGTCTCTTTTCCTGGACCTAAACCCCCAAAACTTATCCATTTTTGGAAAAAAACCTGGTCTCAATATAGTTTAATAACAACTATGAATGGCCATTTAAAGGCACTCTAGATCCAAGTATTATTAGAGATATTTTCAACTATTGTGAGCACTGGGAAAATGGAAATTGATATCATATTTTCAGATCTTCTCCTCTATTCTAAGCCCTCTCTGCAACTCTTGATCTCCCACACAAGTCCTCTTAGCTCTCACATTCCATTTCTTTCTAATGAAGCTGCCACAGCACTGTCCCCTTGACCCCTGTGCCCTTCTCTTCTCCTGCCCCATGTTCACAGGCTGCTGCTGCCCCACCCTTATCTCTGTATCCCTCTCAAGGTGGCTGGAAACAATGGTGTAATCTTGGTTCATATACCTTTCTCTTTGTTAGATCTTCCACAGGTAGAAAAGAGGCTTAGGCTTAGGTCCTAAACTTAAAGTCCCACCACATATATGCCCTTATGATCTTGCCTAACACCCTCCTGTCCAAGGAGCACAGGCAAGTTTTGGAGCAAACTAGAAATTATGCTGATGAGGTTAAAAGAGATCTCTCTGAAGCCATACCTGATTGAAACCCTAACTGGAATTATAATTTGCTTGGAGTAGTAACTAGTAAAAACCTAATTCATTAGTTGCCTCATGGTAGGACTTAGAAAGAAAGCCCATAAGGCTATCAATTATGAAAATCTCCAGGAAGTATTCAAGATAAAAATGAAAACACTTCAGCATTTTTAGGTCACCTAATGAAGGCTTTATTTCAATATACTAATCTGGACCCCAAGACTCCAGATGCAAGACAATTAATAATGACCTACATTTTCTCCCAGAGTATCCCCAATATTAAGGCCAAACAAAGGTACCTCAAAAAGGGGTCCCTAACTCCCCAAGCTGAGGTTCTCAGAGTGGCTTTTAATGTTTATAACAGGAGAGATGAGAAGGTCCAGAAGCAAAAATATCAAATGCTCATTCAAGCCATCCAGCCAGCCTTAGCATCTGTCCTGGTTCCACTAGTCCATGGAAGAGTCCCTCGGGATTTCCTGGACCCTGTTTTAAATGTGGTCAGATGGGTCACTGGGCTCATACATGTCCTAAGCCTTGGAAGCCTGCAAGACCTTGTCTTAAATGCCATCAGAAGAGACACTGCACCATTTACTGTCCCCAAGTTCATTGAGGCCCCCAGCCATCCAGCCCTTGTAAATATCTAGCTTTGCTTATGCCTTTGGCTCTCTAATTTTCACCCATGCCTTTTGGTCTTTCCACAGTACCTGTTCTGCTTACGGGTAGGGATATCCTTACAAAGTTGAATGCTATGCTTTCCTTCTCCCCTCATATATACTTTCATCCAGACTTGCCTGCAGCTCCCCTGATCCTCACCCTTGCCTTAGGACCATCCCATATTCTGTCTGCCAGTGACTTCCCATTACCCACTTCTGAGGTGGTCCCTACTTATCTGGGATGTTTCAAGTTCTTCTTTTGCTTCATACCATGAGCCCATTCACATTCATCTCAAAACATTTTGCAGAGCATCCTCGATTATGTTCTCCCATCAGTCTTGCTCTCCCCTCTGGGGATATGAGCTGCTTTGAGATCCTGGCCTCAGGGCCCAGGATAATTACCCTTCTTCCATTCACCTAGCACTATTTTTTACACTCCGCCTCATTTGGTTACAACTCTCCTCTCTAGAACTTAGCTCTTGGCCCAGCACCAAGGTTGTCACCCATTCCTTCTGTTGGGTGTGTGGTAGACACCCTGCTGATGTTTCCATTATGTGAGAACATCACGAAATCCCTTATATCTCCCTCTCCTCTCTGAAGGGCATCAAGCTGAAGAATGCCAAATTTAAAAGTTTTCTTGACCAATCCCCGCAGGACACAGTGAACACTTGCTGTTCCTGGGTCACCCTGCCAATCCGCGCCTGCCATACCACCTATGCAATCTTCTTAAGCTGAAGATTGCAAGCTCACACTCTGCCCTCACACTCTTCTCTCTTCCTCTTCCTTCTATTCTCCCTCTACTCTCTTTCTGTTTCTCTCAGTTCTCTTCCTCTACTCTCTTTCTCTCTGCCCTCCTCCTCTCCTCTCTCTGCTCTGTCTCTCTCTCTCCTTTTCCTTCCCTTCAGGCAGCCCCCCAATAAAATCTCTTGGTTGAATCTTTGGTGAGCCACTTGCTTTTCACCTTCCCCTTGTCTAGTTTACTCTTTGGTTTTGGTTTTTAGCTGCACAGTAGAGCTCAAGAAAGCCCTGGCCAGGCAACTAAGACTCTATACAGGCAAAGCCTGAAGCAGGTGACTCCCTCTCTCAGTCCCAGATACTGGGTCTTGAGAGGATTGGTGAAAAAACCATTGAATTTGTCATGCTCTTTTGCTTGGAGCCCTTCAGAAAGGAGGGAGGAGTAAGGGATTCTGTAATATTTTTCTAGAAGGAAACTTAACTTCAGCAAAAAGCCTCCCACACACACCCAACAATGGGTAACTCTCAAATCCCACCTGATTCATGGCTACTTTCTTGTCCACTTAGCTCCACTCCATTTGGCTCCTGATCTAAAGGTCCATTGACCAATTCAGCCTTCCAATCTTTATAACTTTTGCTTGCACTCAGAAAAATGGAAGAAAAACCCTTATGTTCAGGATTTCTCCTTTCTCCATTCAAAGCCTTCCTTTGCTTCTCTTGCTTCCCTGCTCAGCTTCTACCTGCCACTAAAACTCTAGATTCCTCCAGAGACCCTATTTCTAGACAAACAAAGGACCTAGAATTCACCTACATGGTAAAGTCCTAGGCACAATATCCCTGGCCAAGGGCACACTGAAGCTAACATTGAAATACAAAGGACAAACTCAGTAGGCTCAATAGGAGGTCTAATGGGGAAAAAAAATTGTTTAACTTTACCCTTGCCTACCAATGTTGGCCACAGCCTCTCTACTCATTAACAAGTCAAAGAAACTCACCTTTGAGGCCCCACTCACCATCCTGGTTCACCATCACCTAAAGGACTGCTCACCTACAAGGTTTTACATTCCTCACCCCCTGTTGCCTTTTATCTCTATAGGTTTCTCTAGTGGAAGATCCCAGTCTTACTTTCCACACGTGTTCACCTTTAAACTCTGCTGCTTCCTTCCCCACTACTCAGGACTCTTCACCTCTTCTCCTCTTACACATTCATGCATTGAAATTCTGGAGGAGTTTCTTACACATTTCTCCCACATATAGCAAGGCCCCTTGCTCCAGGCAACATACACAAGGTTCACAGATGGCTTCTCCTTCCTTCAGGAGGGAGTTCATTGGGCAGGTGTGCTATAGTCTCTCTAATCTTGGTTGGTTGTGGAAGCAGCTCCCCTCCCCAATAATACATCCAATCAGCAGGCTGAAGTTGTTGCCCTCATCAGAGCCTTCACTTGGGCAAAGGGAGACTGCCTCATTGTCTACACTCACTCTAAGTCCACTTTCCACATATTTCTCTCCCATATTGCTATTTGAAAGGAGCACAAATTCCTTACCACCAAGGGAACTTCAATTACTAATGCCCCTTTATCTCTGATCTCCTTCAGGCCTCCAAGCTTCCCACTGCCATTGGAACTAAAGGATGGCAGGTAAGTAACCCCCTTCTCTAGTGAGCACTTCTTTCCTGACTTCTCTCCTTGTCATAGGTTTTTTACCAAGGCTTGCCCCTGCATCATTAGATTCATTCAGAACCAGATTCAAAGAATCTCTAACCAAATCATGAACCAACTTCTCTTACAGGACTTCAACCCCTCAAAAATGTCAAGCTGTCCAATTTCAGCATTGCCCAGCACCACCTGAACATCACTATTGCCTCAATGACACCCTGCACCTGTAACAAGGGTTTAGATGCTGGCCCCTCTCAGCAGGAAGAAGATACAGAATGTTGATCTATGACCCTGTCCCTTATGGGGCCCAAAAACAAACAAAAAAGAGGAGAATGTAAGGTTCTTGCTAAAATTTATATGGCCATCTTAAATAACAGCTGTCATCTGAATAAAAATTTTCAATTTCCACCCAAAGGCCTTTTTGAGAAAGGCTTACAACTCCCTAAAACCAACCCTACCCTTAACTGTCCACATTAGGACCCACCTGGCTCTAACCCCTGAGCAACCCCCTTAAACTCTCTAACTCTAAGCCTGTGTTTCCTCTCTCCCTCTATGGAGAGATGGACTTAATTTGTCAGCTCTGAAAATAAACTGTGTATATCTCTGCCTGATCTTCACCTTTCATTTTTCCTAGCCTGACTCCCCATTCCTCACTTTCATTTCAGTATCAATGTATTCTCAGATGATTTTATTTGCACAATATATAATTTCTAAATGGAACAGAGACTGCCAGCTATATTCTTTCATCCTGGGCATACTACTGAATTATATTTATCAAGCTGCCTTGCAGTTAGCTCTGATCATAACATTAAGCTTTCTAAAACTGGAAATGACTGGAAGTAACATGTGCCACTGCCAAGAATGTGCATACAATAATTCTATTTTTTCCATGCTATTTTCTTTTCTAGATTTCTTGGATGATTTAACTCAAGGTTGCCAACATATCGTAATTCTCATGGTGACAAAAATTTCTTCTATTCCAGTCTATGAATTATGAGTTAAACCATGGAAAAGACATACCATTTCTACCTGCTTCTATGTTCTAAATTTTGACTTAAGAGATTCCACATATTAGTGACTATTCTCTCAGTTGCTGCTATAAAGTCATTGTGTATATTTCTTTTGGAGATGCAAATAATCTCACTAGGTATATAAAAGGTGGACAATTATGGTAGATGCAAATATTTATCTTTTTCCTGGCCTACTTAAGTGTTTTTATGTGTTTGTATCTACATGGATGTGATTAGGTATATGTTCTTGGTATGTCTCAGTTTATACTCAGTAGCATCTTGAGCATCTTGAATATGTATTGATTTTATTGAAGGTGCTAAAGATAGCTTTGATTTCCATGCCTCTCCAAGTGACCATTAGGAAACACAAAAGTCCAAAGTATCATTGAAAATATCAGATCATCCTCAGAAGTTTTTGTAGGAAATATCAGATTGTTTTCAGAAATATGGCTACAATTTTGCATGTTGTAGTTGGCTAAAATCTTTCTCCTACCACCACTGAAGAGTAACACTATCACATAAGTGTGATTTGTTTAAACTTAATCTGTATAATTACCACCATTATCTCATTTCCCTTAAAAAGCCAAATCTTATTTCAATTTATCCATTATAGCTAAAAGTGTTTGTCTCTTTTTTCTTTACATTTTACATAGGTTCTCCAGGTTTCTATCTTAGAGTCTGTAACAAAATAGTTTTTACTCCTGAGTATATAAAGTCTATATAATTTCATATACATCCCTGCATGGCCAGTTTTAAATTGTTTCAATTTCCTTCAGGATTTTCCTCATCCATATGATCCACTTTCAACTTCACTAAAAAAAAATTACTATTAGAAAATATATAAAATTATTTTCACTCAGTTTAATTAGGAAGAGTCTAACAAAAGAACATTTGACAGATATACTCTGACTTTGTTTAGGTGACCTGGATCCAAAGTTCCAGACACAAAACCTGGATCATTAAATGTTTCCTTTACTATCAAAAACATTGGCCCTGGGCTGGGGTTGTGGCTCAGCAGTAGCACACTTGCCTAACATGTGTAAGGCACTGGGTTCAATTCTGAGTATACATATAAATAAATAAAATAAAGATCTATTAACAACTTAAAAATTTTTGAAAATAAAAGAAAAAAAACATTGGCTCTCAGGATAATCTAAGGCAGTAGAATAATACTGCTTTCTCCTTTCTTTCCTCTTTCAGTCTCTTCTTTTGCTCTTTTAATCCCTCTCTCGACTCCTCCTTTTCTACTGACTAAAAATGCTCTTTCTCCTTTTTAAAATGCAGTTGCTGATTATAATAGGTCCAGAGAATATGCCAAAACATACCCCTTGATCATTAGCAGCCTAGGGAATGAGTATCTTTTCAGATGTTACCTCTTTTGCCTTCTTTTCATGGTTCAACTCTTTGGAAGTTTACTCAGATCAGGTCAATTTCTCTCAGAAGCTCAATTCTCCAAAATTTAGCTGATGAATGAAATCTATACCTAAAAGAAAAAAATGCAGTGATGCTATGTGTTCACTAAATTTTTGTACTGAGCAGAGCCCAACACAACATCTGGATTGTTATGAGACCAGCTAACACTAAGGCCTCAACAATGTATTGTGACCTATTGATGACATCACACAGTCCAAGAACCCAGCCAATATTTATAGTACCACAGCATTGATAAAGCTCATCAGCTAATGTGGTACACTTTATATAGGGGAAACCCTGTCATTAAGTTGAACATTTATTCTTTGCACTTGATATCAAAAACAGAAGTGACATGAATTAAACAAAGTAAATCCTTTGTATCTTTTGGCCACTTAATGTTCAATCTTTCCAGTGGTGTGAATATGACAGTACACAAGAGGGTCTGGTTTAGCACCATGTTAGAAAAGTAAAGGCTGTATTTCATATGTACAATCTTTAAAAACCTAGGTGACAGGCATGCTGGAATATGGTGTGATTCTGAGAATATCTCATCTGTCCATAAACTACCCCCAGATTCATGAAAAATTGGATTTCAATTGTATCAGTTTCCTACTGCTTTCATAAAAATTTATCAAAATTTTATCACTTAAAATATAAACATATCATCTTCTAGTCCTGAGATCAAAAGCCCAGTATGGGACTTGAGGCCTAAAATCAAGGTTTGAGCATGGCTGCTACTATCTGGTGTCTCAACTTGAAAAGCTTTACATCACCTGTCACCCCCACCCCTCCTCCACAGGTTTGAAAACTGCCTACAATACTTAGCTCTTGTTCTTGTTCTTCAACAGGCATTAGTCTAATATCTGCTTCCATGGTTACAGGTCCACTCTGATTGTACCTCCTAAGCTGCTTTTCATAAAGGACATTGTGATGGCCCTGGCTGTATGCAGATGATCTAGGAGTATCTTCTCTTTTAAAATTTATGACTTCATCTCATCTGTTAAGTCTCTTTGACCATGCAAGGTCACATATTCATAGTTTTCATGAATTAGGAGATGGAAATTTCCAGGGCAACTGTTGAAAGAAAGGGTTCTTTCTTTATCCTGCTATACCAAAATATAATCACAGAGTTTCAGAGAGAATTCACCTATATTCAAATATAGTAGTATAAAAATGGAAACTTGAATTTAATAAAACCATGTAATGAGTGACACAGCAATGATATGAACATATTGAATAAAAAGGCAGAATACAAAGAAACAAAATGAATTTGAAAACTAAAATTAACAAGAGGAATAAAATGACAATCACAAAAAAAATTGTTTCATGCTATAAACTTAGGCAAACATTTAACTTAAAATTCAAAGACAGATAATGGGTCAATGTATATAAAAGAATATAGAGTTTTGATCTCTGGAAAAGAGAGCTGCTAAACAAGTCCCTAACTGAATATAAATACTAATTAGAATCTGAAAGATAGAAGGGAGCATAAAGTCTAATATTTGGTAAATAAACTAACATAAAGTGAGGTGAAAAAAGAAACAAAAATATAATTAATTTGAAGAAAGCTTTATATATATATATATATATATTTATATTAAGAATTCAACCTAAGGGAACTTAAACACAGAACTACATCCTCAACAATTGTTATATTTTATTTAGAGACAGAGTCTTGCTAAATTGCTTAGGGTCTTGCTAAAATGCTGAGTCTGAATTTGAACATGTGATCCTCCTCCCTTAGCCTTCTGGGTCCCCATGTTGGGGTTACCAACAGGCACCATTTTGTCTGACCAAAAAAGAAAAAAAAATTAAAAACACAAGTCAAGGAATGGAACAAAGTAATAATTATTGGTTTTGATCAAAATAGGTTAAAAACTCAACTGTGTAATATAGGCAACTCAAAAATAAATGGAAATGTCAAGAAAGAACGTGAGTTCAACTTTCAGTGCTATAAGAAAAGAGAACTAGAATTATCATGGAATGTAGGTAGAAATGGTACAGGGTAGAGTTAATTTTTCCAATTGTAATATACTTTTCTAGGAATAGTGTTCCAACTTCAGGTTCTTTAAGCCCTGGTCAGACATGACCCCTGCAGACTCATCTTCCATCCTGGTCTGTCTTACAAGGTACTCCAGAACTATGCCAATTCAAATGTTATATCCACATTATGTCTCTTGGCTTTTATTTTATTGTTCCTCCTGTGTTGAAAACTCACATAAAATCCTGGGATCAAATACTATTTTGTTGGGTGAGTGTATAATTGCTTGTTCAACTTAAAAGTGTTTCTGGTCAGAAATTTGGAGGAATGTATCTGTGTATATCTGATCTCACATGATACTGGGTTCCCAGTTTTTTTCCAACCCAAAAGCCATACATGGATAATTATAAGACTTTAAGAGATGACACAATTATCAATACTTTAATGTCTATGCACTGTATTTGAAAATACATCTAAAATAATCAACTTGATCATGAAATCTCATAAATTAAGAAATGACTTTAAAAATCTACTATATAAGTATGATAAAGGACTGAGAAGATTACTAAATACATTTACATTTTAAAAATGAGAGGGGAGTATGGAAATTATAAATAGAGAAGAAAATGTAAATTTTCAAAGGTTTTAGAAAATAAAAATAGCTACAAAATGCTGGTGTTGTGCACAGAGGAGGAGGTTAAGATATGTTAATATCTTCACTGCAAATCTCAGGATTTAGTTTATGCTTCCTTGAATGATATAAACCCACCCTTTTCAATATCTTAAACCTTTTCATCTTAATTACATGGAGGATTATTAATATACTTGTGTTTATTGTTAGATTTTTTCCAGTTCCATTTTTTCCAACAAGATCAAGAATTATTAAATTCAATTTGTAATTTAAAATACTATCATTCAATTTTGGAAAATAAATTCTGTTTCACTTTCCATCATCTCTTTTTCTCATATGCATTTAAGAACTTTATTGATATATAATTTATATGCATTAAAGAATCATATTTAATTATATAACTGAATGAGTCTGATTCATCTACCCATTTTGCCTTCTATTTATAGGTAGGGATAGATACAATATTCCTTTGTGATAACATCTAACTCTTGTTAAGCATGGTTACATTTGAGTAGTGAACTCAATACCAACTTGAAAGCCAGCCTCAGCAACTTATGGAGGCTTAAGAAACTTAGTGAGACCCTGTCTCTAAATAAAATATTTAAAATGTTGGGATGTGTTTCAGTGCACTCTGAGTTGAATCCCTGGGGGAAAAAGAAAAAAAAATTCTTTGAATTATATTTTTCTTTCTTTTCTTCATCTTATTTTTATAACTTTATTTACTAAATATTAAATTTTATGCTCCCTTCTATTTTTAAAAATTTATTTTTATTTTAATTTGTTATATATGAAAACAGAATGCATTACAATTTATATTACACATATAAAAGGCAATTCTTTTTGTGTCTCTGTTTGTACACAAAGTAAAGTCACATCCTTCATACATGTACTTAGGGTTATGATGACCATTGCATTCCACTGTCTTTTCTACCCCTATGTCTCCTCCCTTCCCCTCCCTCCCTATTTCTCCTCTAGATAGGGCAAAGGAGAAAAGGGCTCCCTTCTATTTCTTTCCAATTTTAATTAGGCTATTTTTTCAGTTATGCACTTGTTTAGTATCAGAGCTCTAAAGTCTGCAATTTTTTAATTTTTTTTTTACATAGATCTGCCATCTTGTCTTTGAGTTTTTTATTAAAGTTTTTGCAAGACTTGTATGGCTCAAAACATTATTTTGTAATTGCAATTTCATTCCTTCTGTTAATGTTTAATTTTCAAGTGACTTATTTTTTCTTTTATTTTTCTTTGTTTTATTCATTATGTTTACATCGCTGTGTCAATTCATTCCAAACTTTTGCTCAATTTCAGGTTTTTGCTATCAAAATATTATATTTTACTTGAGGTGAATTTTCTCTGAAACACTGCAATTTTATCTCAGCATAGCAGGATGAAGATAAAACCCTCTACTATGACAGCTACTCTTAGAACCCATGCATTGTGGACTGGCATGGCAGAAAAAACTCTGCTACCATTGGTCAACAAATCTATTTTGGTGCCAATACCATGCTGTTTTTTGTTACTAATGGCTGTAGTATAGTGATGCCACCTGCTTCATTTTTCTTGCTAAGGATTTCTTTAACTATTCTGGGTCTCTTAATTTTCTAGATTAATTTCATGAATGCTTTTTTCTACTTCTATTAGGAATATCATAGGGATTTTGATTGAAAATGCATGAAATCTGTATAGTGTTTTGGTAATATGGTCATCTTGACAATTTTAATTCTGCCTGTCCAAAAACAAGGTAGATCTTTCCATCTTCTAAGGTCTTCTTTAATTTCTTTCTTTAGCATTCTGAGGTTTTTATTATAGAGGTCTTTTATCTCTTTCATTAAGTTGATTCCCAAGTATTTTATTTATTTTTTGATGCTATTGTAAATAGTGTATTTTTCCTAGTTTCCTTTTAGAGGATTTTTCACTGATATGCAGAAATGCCTTTGATTTAATTTTGTTGATTTTGTTACTTTGCAGAATTTATTTACTAGTTCTAGAAGTTTTCTTATGGAATTTTTTGGGTCTTTTAGATGCATAATTATATCATTAGAAAGTAGTGCTAATTTGAGTTTTTATTCACCTATATATATCCTTTTAATTTCTTTAATCTAGCTCTGGACAGTATTTTAAAAACTATGAAAAATAGAAATGTTGAAAGAGGGCATTACTGTCTTGTTCCAGTTTTAAGTGGAAATATTTTCAATTTTTCTCCATTTAGAATGATGTTGGCCTGGGACTTAGCATAGTTATCTTTAAGTTTATTGATGTGATGAATTACATATTAAAAATAAACACAAAAATTACACATAATAAATAAATAAATAAATGTATGTATCTATCTACAACTAAAAATGGTTTTTTAGAAAGAATGTTTGCAGGAAATCTAAAGTCAAATTTGATCATGTATATTATTTCTCTTCTTCATTGTTATTTGTTACCTTAATAGTGAACATTATACCTTCAATACATTTGAATGTATTCTAATGTTCTAAAACATCAATTGGAATCATTCTTCATCTCTTTGTTTTCCCCTTCCTAGATTATACTTGCTCTTCTTAACTCCTAGTCTCTCTTTTACATTACATTATCTACTGCTAGTACAAGTATATCTCTTATTTTTTTTCCCTTTCATCTTGGTGTATATTATTTCTTACCTTCTTTTCTTTTTTCTTTTTTCTTTTTTTTCTTATACCCAATTCTTCTTTTTGTCCTTTAAGTCCTTGTTTAATGTTTTAGCAGTTTATTATATTTAATAACTAATCTTTCCATTTGTTTCAGAACTCTACTACAAAATTATACCTGGATTACGGGAACATTGAAGAACAATATCAACAAGTTTTTAATTTTTATTAAGGAGGAAATAAATAGGGTTCAATTACTTTCCTCAAATGGTACTATTACAGGCATCATAAAAGATCACACATTGAATTTATTTGTTCAACCCAGAGCACTAAAGATAAAGCTCACAAAGTAATCTCTTCCTTAATTGAAAAAGCAATAACCATCTCAATAGGGTAGACATGGAAGGAATATGAAGAAGACTTTAAATGATTTATAGTACTTTAGCAACTGCTCCATTGAATAATGGCTGAGAAAATTTTAGAGAAAAATATTGAGAAATTTGTAGTTAAATTTTTTCAATGAGATAAAAAAAGATGTAAGGAGTAAAATTAGAAAACACAGAAAGTGTCAGATCATTACAATAGAGATGGAGATTTGAAAAAAAAATAGAATTCAAGCCAAAATTCTTCAAAGAGACATAGAAAATCACCTCATATTGGTTGAGGGAATCATCCAACAACAACATATACCAATTATAAATATTTATATTTTATGTACATAAAAAACTCTTCTTGATATTAAGAATCAAATAGACAACAATTCAATAATACTAGGTGAAGTTAGCACAACTCTCTCACCACTGGATTGATAATACAGACATAAACTTAGGGAAGATTGTACAGAAATAAAAAATACTCTGAACCAAATGAACCTAACAGACATCTATGAAATATTTAATTAATCGATGATTGAATTCACTTTCTCAATAGTACATAAAATATTTAATCATATTTTACATCACAAATCAAACTACAACAAACATAAAACTGAAGAGAATTTCTTGCACACTATCAGACCATAAGCAATAAATTAGAAATCCATGACAAAATAAAAAAAAAACAGCCTCTCTAATACTTGAAGATAAATTCACCTTTGAATAATAAATAAAGATGAAATCAGGGAACAAATAAAAATTCTTAGAAACAAGTAAGATTTAGCAAGTAAACTTGAAGTAAATACCTTTGATGAACACAAATGCACAAATTCTTAATATAATATTGGCAGACTGCATACAAAAACACATCAAAATGTTAGTGCATGCCTGGGGCAGTAGCTCTATTGCAGAGTGCTTGTCTAGCATGTGTGAGGCATTGGGTTCGATCCTTAACTTCACATAAAAATAAATGAAATAATGGTATTTGGTCCATCTGCAACTAAAAAACATTATTATGTTGTTGTTGTAGTTATAGATGAACAGAATGTCTTTATTTTATTTATTTGTATGTGATGCTAAGGACCACACCCAGTGCCTCTTCCATGCTAGGCAAGCCCTCTACCACTGAGCCACAACCTTGACCTCAACATAAATGTTTTTTAAAAATGGTAGTGCATTATGATTAAGTGGATTTCAGTCTAGATATGCAAGGAAGGTTCAACATATACAAATCAGTAATTGTAATTTACTACATAAATAAATTTATGAACAAAAATCACATGATTGTCTTAATAGATCCAGAAAAGTGTTTGAAAAACTACATCTACCATTTATATTTAAAACATTAGAAAACTAAGAATATAAGAAAATTACAGCAAAATTGTGAAGCTTACATTATACTAAATGGAGAATAACTGAAAGCATTTCCTGTAAAAACAGAAACAAGAAAAGGATGACCAAACTTACCAGTACTATTGGTACTATTTAGTGCTTAAAACTCTATTTAGAGAAATTAGGCAAAAGAAGAAAATTAAGGGAAAATTATAGGAAAAGAAGAAATTAAATAGTCTGTTTGCTGATGACATGATTCTAAATTTAGAAGAGCCAAAATATTCCACAAGAAGATATCTAGAATGATCAATTTAGTAAAGTATCAGGATACAAGAACAACATAAATCAATCACTTTTGGACACTACTGTGAAAAAATATCACATTCTATCAATCAGAAATATTTTGGAATTAGTCTACTGAAGTATATGAAGAAACTCTATAAAGAAAACTCCAGAAGACTGAAGAAAAAAATTGAAAAAGACCTTAAAAGATGAAAAGATAGGCAGAATAACATGATCAAAATGTTCATTCTCTCAAAAGCATAATTCAGGCTCAATACAATCTCCATCAAAATACAAGTGACATTCTTCAAAGAATTAGAAATATCAGTTCTAAAATTCACAGGAAAAAAGAAAACCAGAATACCAAAAGTATCCCAAGCAAAAAGAGCAATGTTGGAGTCATCACAATACTGAATCTAAAATCATACTAAAGGGCTATAAAAATAAAAACAACATGGTACTGGCACCAAAATAGGCATGAAGACCAGTGGGATACAATAAAAAACACGGACAGAAATCCGTAGTTATCTGTTTCTAGACTAAGGTGCCAAAAACACACATTGGAGAAAAAATAGCCCCTTCAACAAATGGTACTGGGAAAACCGAAAATCCATGTATAGTACAATGGAATTAACCCCTCTTACCCTGCACAAAATTCAAATTGAATCAAATACCTAGGAATGGGAACAGCATGCGTGAGGCACTGGGTTTGATCATTAGCACCGCATAAATATACAATAAAAATATTGTATCCACCTATAACTAAAAAAATAAATATTAAAAAGGACCCAATTTATAAATGGGCAAAAGAACTAAACAGACACTTATCAAAAAAAGAAATGCAGACAACATATGCATGAAAAAAATTTAAACATCTCTAAGAATTAGACAAATCCAAATCCAAACTACACTGAGATATTTTACTCCCATTAGAAGCGTAATTATTAAAAATACTAGCAAAAATAAATGTTGACCAGGATGTGGGGGAAATGATACACTCATACATTGCTGATGGGACTTAAAACTGGTGCAACCCCTATGAAAAGCAGTATTAAGATTTCCTCAGAAAACTTGGAATAGAATAACCATTTGATTCAGTTATCTCACTCCTTGATTTATATACAAAGGACATAAAATCAGCATACTAAAGTGATGCAGCAACATCAATGTTTATAGCAGCTCAATTTAAAATAGCTAAACTTTGAAGCCAACCTAAGTGCCGTTCAACAGATGAAAATATTAAGAAAATTTTATATATATACAGAATGGAATGTTACTCAGCCTTAAAGAAGAATGAAATTATAGAATTTTTCAGTAATAGGATAGAGATCTATCTATCATGCTAAGTGAAATAAGCCCATTCCAAAAAACCAAAGGCCGAATATTTTCTCTGATATGCTAATGAACTCTCAATAAGGAGGGGGATAGAAGTAATTGAGATTAGACAAAGAGAATTAAGAGAAGGGAGGGGGAATGGAAATAGAAAATATAGTAGATTTACATTACTATCCTATGTGCATTTGTGCATATGTCATTACATGACCGATGTAATTCTACATCATGTACAACCAGAAGAATAAGGGATTATACTCCATATATGTATAATATGTACAAATACTTTATACTATCATGTATAACTCATAACACATAAAAAAATAGAAAATACATTGATATTTGGGCTGAGGTTTTGTTTCAGTGGTAGAGTGCTTGTCTACCATGTGTGAAGCACTGGGTTTGATCCTCAGCACCATATAAATAAATAAATTAATTAAATAATTAAAAATACATTTATATCAATTCATGAATATATACTTATTGATACCATTTTATCATATAAACTTTGATATAGATTAATAAATAGTAATTAATTGATATTGATTCATCAGTATCATTTCATTGATATAGATTGATTCAGACTTGATATATATTAGTTAAATTCATTGATATAGATTCACCAATATTCAATTTCATTACTATGTATTCATCAATATCAATTTATCCATATAGGTCCATTGATAGATTTTTCAATATACATTGATATAGTTTCATCAATATCAAATACATCTGTATTGATTGATCAGAAGAGATTCATTGATTTAGATACATCAACATGTATACATCAATATACATATATTGGTATTATTACATTGATATATATTCATCAATATAGATTTGCCAATATTGATTCATTGTTATTGTTTGGATGTGAGCATCCCCCAAGTCTCACATGTGAGACAATGCAAGAAGGTTCAGAGGAGAAATGATTGGGTTGTGAGGGTCTTAAGCCAATCAGTGATTTAATTCCCTGATAGAGATTAACTAAATGATAACTGAAGTGGTAGGGTGTGGCTGGAGGAGGTGGGAATTGGGGTGTGGCTTTGGGATATATATTTTGTACCTCTTTATCTGCTTTCTGATCATTGTAATATGAGCTTCTTCCCTTTGCTACCCTCTCCTGCCATGATCTTCAGCCTCACCTTAAGCCCCAAGGAATGGAAACAGCCTTCTATGGACGAAGACCTCTGAAACTGTGAACCCTCAAATAAGCTTTTCCTTCTATACAATTGTTCTGGTGATCCTTTAGTCACAGCAGCAAAAAAGCTGACTAAAACATCTCATTGATACCAATTCATTGATATCTATTCATTGATATCAATTAATTGATAGAGAATCATTGATAGTAATATGTCAATACAGATTCATTGGTATCAATTCATCAATTTAGATTCATTGTTGTCAATTCATAAATATAAATTCATAGATGTAGATTCATTGATACTGATTTATTAATATGGATCCATCAAACATAATTTATCAATATCATTTTATTGATATAGCATTCTCCATGCAGATTCATCAACAGATACATGATTTAGATTCATTGATACAGATTTATGGATATAGATTCATTAATGTTAATACATCAATATAGATTCATCAATACAGATTTATTAGTATAAATATATTGGTATTGATTCATCAATATCAATTTGTTGATATAGATTCATTGATATTGATTCTTCAATACATCCTTTCAATTTAGATTCATTGATATGAATCTTTTATATAGATTCTATATAATATTTTATATAGATTAATCAGCATAGTATGGTTTCCTAATATTGTTTCATCAATATAGACAAATTAATGTAGATTCCGCTAGATCTATTCACTGATTTGATTCATCAATAACAATTCATCATATCAATTAATGTAGATTGATATCAATTTGTCTATATAGATTCATTGATATATATATTAATCAATATATTTTAGAGATGTAAATACACTGATATTGATGTATTGATTTAGATTCATCAATATGGATTATTGATATAGATACATTAATGAAGATTTATCAATACTGACTTTTTAAAAAAAAATTATTTTAGTTCTTGATGGACCTTTATTTTATTTATTTATATATGGTGCTGAGAATCAAACCCAGTGCTTCAAACATGCTACGCAAGTGTTCTTCCACTGAGCTACAACCCCAGCCCAATATTGACTCTTTGAGATCAATGAATTGATAATGATTCATTCATAACAATTAATCATATAACATTTGATATTGATATTTTAATATCAGTATCATTGGTACAGATGCATCAATATTAAGTGATATCTATTCTTTGATGGAGATACATTGATATCATTTTTTTTTATATAGTTTCATTCATATAGTCATCAATATTGATAAAATAAATTTCAATTTATTAATATAAATTCATTGATATGACATATCTATATACATTTAGTGATATTGATTCATCGATTATATTCATTGTTGTAGATTCATTTAAATCAATTCTTCAATATCTCATTTCATTGATATAGATTCAATGATAACTATGCATTGATATAGATTCATCAATGTCAAATCTTCAATTTAGATTTATCAATATAGAATCATGGATGTAGATGCCATGCGGTTTGCAGGGTGATTGCTGAAAAGAGATGCTCCGCCAATGGCAGCTCATCATGATCATGGGGGTGCTGTATGAATACAATGAATGAATCTTTAAAAAGTACACAGAAGGGGGCCTGGCACTTAGGTGGCACTCTCTGGGTGGCTGTTATAACAGTATTGAGTCCGAGCTTCTTCTGTTAAACTCATTTTTTAACCCTCTGCAGACATGTTGATCCTATTTGATGGACAGTGTCCTGCACCTCCATTTGGGTAAGTGATCATACACTGAGCAGTGAGATGCTCTTAAGAAAGCAGACAGATGTCCTCCCTGACAAGGGTAGGCTCTTGGAGCCATGCCCCTTACTTTCCTGGCTTTCATTCATGGCCAAGCACCACCTGGGGCTTGGAGTAGGCTTGAGAGTCAGGGATTACGTCTCTTGGGTTAGTCTGCACTTTCACTCATGATGTTCTTTAATGGCCAATTAGGATCAAGGTCTTGTTTGCCCACCTCACCCAGTGTTACAGAACCACTAGCTTGGCCATTGCTGACCAGCATCAGGCTTTGAACCCTCCCAGCCTCCCTCTATGGTAACAGGTCTCTCAAGTAACCCTGGCTCCATACCTAGACTGTTTTGCCCCAGTGTTGAATATGCTCCACCTGTGAGAGTGAAGTTCCCCAGGATATTGAGCTGGCTTCTGTTCCATTTCCCAAAACCTGGGTTCCTACCCCTAAGATTGCCATGCATTATGATCCTCACTGGTGAGCCTGCTAATCAGTGAAGGCCAGATCCTCTGGAGCTCTTCCTAGGTAATGCTTCCTGCAGATTTTCATCCAACCAATAATTTCCTCACCCTTGTTGAAAGCAAGGCTGAATACTGGATGCTTATTTGGGGTACATTAATGTTTTCCTCCTGGGAATCATGTGACCAGAAGAACATGCCAGCTGTGAGCACTCATACTCCTTGGCACTTTCCATTCTAGGCATGTTTTTTAATTGCAGCTCCCCACCTCAGAGAAAAACCTTCACCTGAAAGGTTTTCTGGCCACTAGTCTCCCTTCTTTCCATCAGTGAAGCATGTTGGAAGTGTGAGGAAATCAGCATCTCACTGGAGCATTCTTAAGCCAATGGCTGACAGGTTTGGTGCATAAATACCCAGCTCCCTTGCACCTCAGGTGAGCAAGCTCTGAAATGTGCATGCTTTACACAGTCCCTCAGGGGTGCCCAAGAAGATTAGGCACAGTTGCCTCTTATGGAAACCTACTTGGTAATAGCCCCTTACTCTTGATCTTTATTACCGTGTCTCACTTGAACTCTCTGATACCCATGCTTCCTAGAAGCACCTCCCAAATTATCAACTTACATTTTGATCCTTATCTGAGGAAACTCTGATGAAGCAGTGTATTTAGGACAGGGCTTCTCCAACTTAGTTTTTCTGTATGATGGCTGGAAGCATCCTTTATAGGATGGGGTTGTCCTGTTCATGGGAGGATGCCTGAGCACTGTACCAGGGCTCCACCCCTTCTGGCCAAGCTTTCATGTTCCTCCAAGTTGTGACAACAAGAAATGTCTCTAAACATTGCCAAGAGTTCTCTTGGTGGGCATAGAGTTTTCCAAATTCCACCTGCTTGAGAACCAGTGATTTAAAAATAAAACCATCACTGTATTCTGTTCTATCACTGCAGGACACCCCTATGATCCTTCCTGTTCAAGTCTCCTTTCCTACTCTGGAGAACAGGGTAACAACACTCCACACTCATGTTGAATTCTGAGGGGCCAGAGCAATGATTGTGAAACACCTTTCACCAGGTGTAGGTCCTTGCTGGGTTTCTGTTCTAATGACTAAAAGGCTCAGGGGTCACTCCAGAAAAATTGTGCTAACTTGGCTGTGCAAAATAACCACACAAGAGACACAAATACCTTTTTCTTTGGGGTCGCAGTAATGGCTCTTCTGATTTTAAGGGTATGCAGGAAGAGAGAGAGAGAGCATGTGTTGACCCTTTTTATTGAGGAGAAGATATTCAAATGAGGCAAGGGGTTAGGTTTCATGGGGCTGAGTCTATCTTCATGATGTCCACTATCAGCAGGTTGACTGACATCTTGGTAGACCACACCCAAAGGCATAGAAAGAAAAGGGGACACACAAGGCACTTCCATGGATGATTCTCCCTAAAAAGGGCAAGAGGTCATATTATAAAGGAACAGGTGACCATAGCTTCACTCTTGGGCCTGTAGCAAGACAAGCCTGGGAAGAAAGACACAAGTCACTCGAACCCTAGAAGAGTGGGGCAGTCTAGCAGCATGTGTGCCTGATGCCACATCAACCAGCAGGAGAGTTAACTTAGTCACATGAGAGGTTGATCTCCTACAGGCCCTATTTTTGGCAGATGCTCAGGTAACAGTAGTAGGTTTCCAGTCCAAACACCCACTTCGGCATTCTCTGTCTTAATTAATTTAATCCCCAACACAGCCTCTGAGGCAGAATGTCATCACCATCCCTTGTTAGGCAGAGGAGAAGACTGAGGCATGGAAATGTAAAGTAATTGATCCAAGGTCACACAGCTGGTTTTTGTCATGGCTGGGCTTTGAACACAGGTGGTCTGGCTCCCAAGCCTGTGCCTCTACCACCAGTCCAAGGCACAATGGTTTGATGGTGAGGCAGAGGACAAAGTGGTTTCACCCTCTTCATCATCAAGTCAGAGGCAGCCCTCAAAAATGATGACCTCATCCCCATCCTTATTGGAAATTTTCAGGGGCCTTAGCCACACAGGATTTACCAATAATGATAATAATAATAATAATAATACTAAGGCAAATAAAAAACCCAGAATTTGACAAACTCTTTCCCATGGGCCACCTTTTGCAAATAAATATTTATTGGATCCCAGTCACATTTGTTCATTTACATATTGACTGGCTAATTCCATGCCTTAATAGCAGAGTTCTATAATCGTGACTGAGATCATGTTGCCCACAAAGCCAGAAATATTTATTTTCTGGCACTTTGTCAAGAAAGCATGCAGACGCTTGCCTTAAATGACAAGACAATTATTTTACCATGAACCATGGCCATATAAAGTTACTATTAAAGGAAATAAAGCCACTTATTATTCTACCCATAATATCAGTTTAAATATTATTGCAAACATAAATTTAAAACAATGAACTCATGAATGAATTCTAGTTTTTTTACCAGTCCATAGCATAATGTCTTATATAAACCCAATGATTAATTAATATTCCTTAGTCACAAATGTTTTCTGGCTACTCTTATAGCCACTATTATTGCTCTCACTGTTGCAGCAGCAATTGTCCTACAGCTGCCAGTATGTTAGCCACTTTCTTCCTAACAGCTTATAAATTGAATACTTATATGCAACACATTACATCAATGACAATTACAAGAAGATGCATATTGATATAGAAATATTAAAAAGATTATTATCGAGGGAAGTTAAGATAAAGAAAGCAAGGAATGTAGGAAGGAAGAAATAAATAGCTTTATTTTGGAAAATATGGCAACAATATGAGAGAATGAAATCTTCAATATTTGTGGCAAATACTTGGTATCATTAATGTATAAAGATTTCTTAAAGATATTTTAAAAAGAAGACAAATACCACAATATAACATGGGCAAAAAATGAACAGGCAATTCAAAAAGGGGGAAAATTCAAATGACTTGATTATCAGCCTTTAAAGGTTCAACCTCACTAATGAAATAGATACATGAGCTGGGCATGAGGGTGCATATCTGTAGTAACAGTGACTCTGGAGGTTAAGGCAGGAGGATAGCAAATTCAAGCCCAGCCTGGGCAATTTATCAAGACTCTGACTCTCAAATGCTTTTATCTAATTCTGAAGACAGGGTAACCCAGTGTGAGAGAACTGGGATAAAACCGACTTTTTTCATTGTTTACACCTGGAATATGGGCTCTGTAAACTTCAGAAATCTCTGAACTCTCAGGCAATTTACACATGTGGTTTGTGTTTATGGGCTTCTTTTTTATTTCTTTCCTTTTTTCGGGGGGGGGGAGTTAAACTGTAGGTTTCCAAAGGGGTCTAAGATTCATGATTATAAAATTATTTAAGGGGTATGGAAAAGTTGAATAAACCCATGTCAGTTGAAGCTTGAGGGTCATGAAATTAAAGATTTGCCTTTGAAGTATTTTTCTTTGGAAGAGAATCAAGTCAGGTCTGACTGGAGAGTTATAGCAAAACTAGACAGGAAAACTGGAGAATAGCTGAGAATTGGATTCAGAAAGGCCCATTGTATAAAATAGGGTAACATTCAATTATATAGAATATCTAAAAACATTAAAAGTGACTTGGCAGAATAAAAGTTTATTTCTCATTCACATAAAGATCAGTTTGGAAATTTCTAGTCAGTAGACAGTCTTGTCTGCCATCATTCAGAGAACCAGGCTCCTTGCATCCTGCCCCTGTCTTCTTGTATGGCCTTGGTTCTGTTAGAACCCTGTATCTAGACAATCCATAGAGGAAGAGAGAGAAGGTGTGGGGCCAAAAAAAAGAAGGACATCATTTCTGCCCACATTCCTTTAGATGGATTTCAGTGACATGACCAAATCTAACTGTAAGGGAAGTTAGAACATGCAGTCTAACTCTACACTCACAAGGCAGAAGAAATGAGTTTTTCTTAACACATAGCATCTCTACCCACTTAAATAAAACAACAGTATTAGGAAGCAGCTTGAGATAAAAAAAAAAGGAAAAAGAAAAAAGAAACACTGCTTTAAACACCAAGATAAAGTCCAATGTCATAGACAGACAAGATAGTCCACAGATTAGGCAAAGTAGGCAGGCTTATAGAAAAAGGAAAGTGTACAAAGGACAGGATGGTCACAGTGATATTAAAACCTATGAGCAAAGTGCTCAGAGTTTCAGGCATGAAGGAAAAAGGAGTTTGGGGAATCAATCATTACAAGTGGAGTCGAAGTGACCCAATAGGTATTTAGGAAGATTAGGACTAGGAATGGGGAATAGGAACAGAGTAAAGGAGGAACTGGGATGGAATAACCAAGCTCTGGGAAGATCACAGACATGGGGAACAGAGCACAAGCGTAGATAGTCAGGACAGGTTATCTGTGAGATGGCTTATTCATAAATAGCATGTCAGACAAGAGCTGGTCAAGTTCATTTTGCCCAGGAACAGCATCATTCCTGGAATAATACACAGCCTCTTGACAAGAGTCAGCTGTGAGAGAAAGCATCAGGGAACAGGTAAGACCTGATATAATCCATCACATTTTACAGTAAGTTTTCTTAGCTTCTTGGTCACCAAAAAGAGCCCTAACTATCACTAAATTCCTCCCAAATATCCTGGGATGAAACAGCATCATACAGTCAGTTCAAACCCTCTAGAGCAGAAATCAAATGCCAATTAAGAGGATGGAGGACCTGAGGTGGTTTCTTTTCTTAGAAGAAACAATAATAAAAATGATGTTCAATATGTGCAAGGCATAATTCTTAGGCTTTTGACATGCTTAAGCATTTAAATTATGATTAAGGTTCCTTTATTACCCCAATATTACAGATTAAACACTGAGCAATGGAGGTTTAAGTGGCTTATCAAAGCAAGTATTAGAGCTGGGATTCAAAGAGAACTGACTCCAGAGTGGATGATCTTAGAAAGGCCACATTTAAGTTTCATGGAAACTTTTACTCACTCAGTGGATGAAGATGCACCCTGAAAATCTTTCCCAAATATCTGATATAACATTTTGTGGTCAGAAACCTACCCCATCCTTGTGCAATGAAGACTGAGTCTCCCACCTCCAAGAAGAAGACATTAACAGTTCCCTAATGAGGCAATATTCTCAAATAATGTAAGCTATCTGCACTCAAAAGTTCTGAAGTAAAATATGTCACAAGGAATGATTGCAGAAATTCAGGGTTAGAATGAATTTCAGACTTATCTAATTGCAGAAGGAAAACACGTTACTCAGCATAACTGAGTCAAGAGGATTATGACTCAGAAACTTCTGACAGTGATACAACTGCTCTAGTTCTTAAATGGCTAAGGGACAATGATAAAAGGGCTCAATTTCATAGAATTTCATTTTTATGAATTGAGGAGTCAGGTATCTTGTCTAGCTAATCAAGAATTATATAGTAATCTATCATTTATCTGTCCATGTGTTTATTCATTTGCGAAAATATTCACTCATTCAAAAATATCTACTGAACCAAAACTTGTACTAAATCCTATGAGTTTCTAATTCTTTCAAATGAGATTCTTCCTTATACCTTGTTTTTGAGATTTTGATAAGCTCATAGCTGGGATACCATAATATGTTAATAAAATTTATATTATTTTTCAGGAATCATAATCAGGTCATTAATTATGGCACAGTGTGAAGGTTCCTGCCAAAAAAATCCAAAGTAAAGAATTCACTTTTTACTTTGGAATTCTAAGAGGATTTTTTAGAACCTAATTACAATCCAAGGTGTCTTTTCCATGCCATATGCTTAGTCTCGAGGCAAACATGAACAAGGTTCAATCAATAGTATGTTGTTTTCAGAACCAAATAAGTACTCAGTTTTCTTTCTTGTTTTTAAGTTTTCTTTTTTTTATCTTTATTATTTTATTTCCTTATTTTCGTGTGGTGTTAAGGATCAAATCCAGTACCTCACATGTGTGAGACAATGCTCTTTCACTGAACTACAGCCCCAGTCCCAGTACTCAGTTTTCTACAAACAGGGTCTACAAGAGTTGTAAGGTTCTTTTGGTCCTCAGTGAAAAGTGCATCACCCCTGACAAAGACATGTATTCTGAGTTAACACCCTAGGCTTGCAGGAGAACAGGAACAAGGCCTAGAGAATGTCTCATGGCCTGGAATACTGACTGGCTTGAAAGACTTTTTACTACCTTGTCCTCAAAGTTATATGCATAGCCATGAAGAACTCACTTGACTAGCAGCATGTCAATCATTTAAAGACTGGATAAACAGAATTTCAGAATGCTATTTCCATTTTGGTTTTCCAAGTCATATGGTTCTAACAGATCATCTTCTAATGTTACATGATTTACTTGTTTTCCTCTGGACACAATTCATATCACAGTGTTGATGCACTGTGGATGAAGCTTATTTTTATTTGGGCTATAATTGGTGGAAAAATAAAAGTTTTCCAGCAGGTTATAAAAGAGTCAACTCATTGCTCTCGACTAGATTATTTAAACAATCAAAGCAGGTTATGACTCTTCTTGTTAGGTACTAGAGCCAGGGTCAGTTGAAATGTGTTTGTTTTTATTATAGTATATACCTAATTAGAATCTTGAAATTGAACTCAGACTTTCTCCTCAGGTGCAAGAACACTGTAAGACAAAACTGGCTGAAAAGAGGCAAGACAATGTCTCTAGGCCTTTTTCCTGATCCTGCTAGCCTAGGGTGGTAAAGAGGCAAAGACATCCAGTTAATTCTGCAGAGGGGCTCTAGGTCAGTGTTTTTGTGGGGACAATACTGCCCTCCAGGGAGAGCTTGGAAACTTGCAGGAGCAGTTTATGGTTATCATAATATCTGAGGTTGCCAAAGGAACATACCGCTGAATTTTTTTTTTTCTTTTGGTACAAGAGATTGAACCCAGGGTCTTTTAACTACTGAGTCACATTCCCAGTCCTTTTTATTTTACTTTTTTTTTATTTTGAGACACAGTCTTGGTAAGTTGCTTATGGCCTGGTTAATTTGCTAAAGCTAGCATGAATTTGAGATTCTACTGCCTTAACCTCCTGCACCACCATATCTGGTTGATATTTATGTAGGTGAAAGCATTAGATTTTTATCATTTTCTGAGTCTAGATAACAACTCTGACTTACACATTAAGAATCATTTGCATGGTGTAGTCATACATTGAGTATACTAGCTTTAGTTCTATCATCCACTGGCACCCTTCCTTATATTTTGACTTTTGTACATGGAATAGCTTCTAACATTCTTACTTGTCTCACATCCAATATTTTCATTATCTGAGTAAGCATCTGACAATTTTTACATCTTTTCTTATGAAGATGTGCATGATTGTTATATTGAAAGTCATATTATTAAAAATTGGTTTTTTTTTTTTATTTCTCCAGCCTCAAGCTAGTCTCTGAAGCAGGATTTATCTGTCCTAAAATAATCTTTCTGCTCAGTCCTCCTGCCCATACCTGTTGTTTATTTTTAAAAATATTATTAAATTCTGAGAAATACTAGCATTGTTATTGTGTAACAGGTAGCTTACAAACATCTACCTGAGCTTAAAGGAATAAAACAATTTAGTAATATTAATAAGGTAGAATTAAATTTGAAACCATAATATATAAAAACTGTATATTCATTTTATATAAAGTATCCAAGGATAATTTCTTTCAGAAGGGCCTTAAATTTATATTTCTTCAAACAATTTGGAAAATCATTGTTATTCTGATCTCACTCTGAAGTTTAATCTATATAATATAGCAAATTTATTTTAGTTAATGTGCATATTATTTGTCTACAAGTTTTGTTTAATTTCTGATTAAATTTAGTTTAATGGGCATAGTCCTTATTAGAACTACATTTTTTAAAAAAGATTATGAAAACAGTGTGGATGGAAAAAAACTCTAAAATATCTAAAATGAGCCATAGAAGGATACAATCAAGACTTGTAAGCATCTTAATATTGATTTAAATTTTGCAGATAATTTACACAATAAACATTTTTTGGCCTTTGTCTTGTACTTTTGAAAAATCGTGTTATTCAAGTAGAAAAATAATTATTGTTATGTAAGATGTAGAAAACTTGCACATATTCTGAAATGAATTTGTGAGAAATTTTTGGCTATGATTTGAAAGACTTTTACTAGCTACCTGTGCCCTTCCTTTTATTCAGCAAGTCTATTCCTCTAAAGTCACCCTCACACAATATCTTGAAAATACATGTTCAAGTTTTTTCATTGTAACTTTGTTTATAATAAAAGAAAATTGTTAAAAAATGAACCTAGCCTCAATTATATATAATTAAGGCATGCATATTATTTAGTTCCAATCTTAAGTTTTTACCCTACTCAAGTAATTGTCCTCAAGGCCTTCTCCCCATGCAGTGCCTCGGAGGGAATGTGAGCCAGGTCAGCAAAGCCACACACACCAACAGTTTGACCCAGGACTCAGGTGTCTGAATCTTTTAATCTTTAGAAAAGCAGGCTTTTAGAAATTTTGCCTCCCATCTTATCTTAATGAGAAAGATTTTCTTGAGCTTATTCCTGCCTTAAATATCATCTGGAACTTTTTTTATGCCATGTATTCACAGAGAGTATAGCATACATCAGGCCCTAATTCTTACATGTGTGTACTAATTCTATTTCAGAGACATCCAGGTCCTAGTATAAGCTCATATAGAGAAAAAACTTGTGTGGTGACCTAGTTTTAATTATACCAGGTGTTGAACAGAGGTTGTGAAATTCCTTGCCAGGTTTGCATTCTGGGAAAGCAAAGTGGTCACCTGTGGCAGTTTCCCTGAATGGTGATATCAACTTGTACAGCTTGGTTCTATATCCCAGCAAGCTCAGATTAAGGGTTAAGTTAGTAGAGGAAAATTCAAGGCATGGTGGAAATATGGAAATATTCAGAGGCAGCCATAGCAATTAGCCAGTCTCCTTGTCCCTTCAGCTTCAGCTTCTAGCCAGTTTCATTTCAGCCCCTCCTCACTTCCATTTCCATAGGCTCTTTTTTTATTGTTGGTTTTTCAAAACATTACATAGTTTTTGATATATCATATTTCACACTTTGATTCAAGTGGCTAACAAACTCCCATTTTTACCCCATATACAAATTGCAGAATCACATCAGTTACACTTCCATTGATTTACATATTGCCATACTAGTGTCTGTTGTATTCTGCTGCCTTTCTTATCCTCTACTATCCCCCCTCCCCTCCCCTCTCCTCCCCTCTTCTCTCTCTACCCCCTCTACTGTAATTCATTTCTCCCCCTTGTATTATTTTTTTCCTTTCCCTTCACTTCCTCTTGTATGTAGTTTTGTATAACCCTGAGGGTCTCCTTCTATTTTCATGCATTTTCCCTTCTCTCTTCCTTTCCCTCCCACCTTTCATCCCTGTTTAATATTAATCTTCTTCTCATGCTCTTTGTCCCTACTCTGTTCTTAGTTACTCTCCTTATATCAAAGAAGACATTTGGCATTTGTTTTTTAGGGATTGGCTAGCTTCAATTAGCATAATCTGCTCTAATGCCATCCATTTCCCTCCAAATTCTATGATCTTGTCATTTTTTAATGCAGAGTAATACTCCATTGTGTATAAATGCCACATTTTTTTATCCATTTGTCTATTGAAGGGCATCTAGGTTGGTTCCACAGTCTTGCTATTGTGTCCATAGGCTCTTTTTATATGCAATTGAAACAAAGAAGGCAAACTGCCAACAGGTTACATGGGGTGGGCAGGGGATGCTTCCAAGTTCATGTTTATGACCTTGAGTCTATATGGTGAATTACTGTGTTTCTGACCTTGACTAACCATAAGAGCCAGTTCCTACCTCTGGATATATAACATAGCCCACCAGAATTCTCAGTGAGGCAGCCTAAATATAGTCATTTCTGGCTTGCCCCCAAATCTACCTCTTTAAGATTCCTTACTGTATAATCTACACATCTGAAGTCTTCTGCAATGATCCCTTTGCAAGGAGAGAAGAGCCCTGTATTCATAACAACATGAGCTGCAACAATATACAACTGAAAGAAAAGCCCCATCCCTTATAATTACTAAAAAGTAATTGTCAATTTTATCCTATACTTAGATGGCAATTAAAGTCTTTCCAGCCATGTTCAATTGTTCAGGAATAGACTTGATTAACCAGGGTTGTTCAGCAAAGCTTACAAACATTTCAGTGTATACCCAGAAAGAATGTCTGGTATAGGTGTGTGTACAGTTCACAATGGTGTTGGTGAGGACACACCTACAGATGAAAGAACAAAGCAGTTACAAGTATTAGCACAGGCAAATCACATGCATTTGGGGAAATTCATGGCAGCTTTCAGTCCTGGGAAAGCACAGTGGCTGCCTGTGGCAGCTTCCCTTATGGTGATATCACAGTTGTACAGCTTGTTCCTGTACCCCAGCAAGTTCAGTGTGCACCAGCACCAGGGAACTCACAATGGGTCAAAAGGTAAAAACAAATGTGCATTTTAGAATTTGTGTCCCATCTGTGGTACCTGGGCCTAGTCATCCAGGGGGAGGAGCTTCATTAGTTGTCCATGGCATTACAAAAATATCACACTCCAAACATGTTCCCTGTGGGGCTAACAGGGCTACCCAGTGAAGGTGGGAGAACTTTTCTGTCCATAGTCATGTCCAATCCACAGTCTTCCCCCTAGTCATTCCAGTGGTAGCAGGCAATAGAACATTCCTTCATTTCCCAAACCCAGTCTTAAGTTCAGCATCCTTTGTTTTCACCTGGATGCATATTGGTGTTGCTATGTGACACAGCAAAGCTTCCACAATAGCTGTTTTTCCTCACTGGGGACCCATATTCAGAGCTTTCACAGCTACCATAGGCACTGTGCCCACCCTCTTTGTGGAAGGTGTGTTGGCTGCAGACCTAAGTCCTTGCTTAAGCAACCCATTATATCTCTCTATCGTGCCTGCAGCCTGTAGGTAACATAGAACACACAGCTTCCATTGAATCTGAATTGCTGATAACTATACATCCTGACCTGTAAAATGTGTACCTTAGTCACTTTCTATTGTGATGTGCTGGTTATTCAAGGCTGATAACACAGGGTGAAATCATAGTGCATTGAGTTGTTTGACCACTGGTTCAGGCATACAACAAGCCTGTGGTCATATCCACTGCTGTCAAGGCGAACAATACAGGGTGATTGTCAACCTACAATTTTGTCAAAATGATGTGTCTCCACATTACCTGGCAATCTGGAAATTCAAAACATGGTGGGTGTGTACACTCTAGAGCCCAAACCACACATGCCTGGTAAGCCTCTACCAGGGCATCCCATATTAAAGTCAAACCCCACTCTTTGACTACATTACACATCATCTTCATACCTGAAATTTGAAGGCAGCAGTGCAACTAAGCCACCACTTTGGTGGGAGGCACCCACTCTAATTACTGCACCCTAGCCAAAGCATCTGCTTCATCATTCCCTGGGCTAGTCATGGGGGGCAATGGTCCATAACATGTTCCACAGTTACCTGTTCTTGGATGCTTAGCTCCCAAGGCTCTTGACACAGAACTTGTCCCAATACACAGCACAATTATTAGACATATCACTATGGAGAATTCTTCATTTGATATCACCATTTAGTTCAGCTAACTGGCTTTCTTGTCTTATACCTATATAAAACCAAAAAGTGCTTGTTTCTGACTTCAGAGCCACTGCCAGCCACATGGGCAATTGTCCACTACTGGAATCATTAGTGTAACAAACACTAAAGAGTATGGATGCCTTACTTCTGAGGTATGGGCTTGTTTCTGGTTCACCTACATAGGTAATAGGCCCTAGCACCTCTCTCTTTTTTGGCTCATGCCAGCTCCTAATACACTTGGGCTCTCTTGGCACTGGCTGGCTCCTGACACCTTTGGGTTCTCTGGTGCCTGCCAGCTTCTAGTATACAGTACTCTTCTGGCTCCTGCTGGCCTCCAGTACATCTAAGTCAGAAGTTTGTGCAGGATCCATAACATGTAGCACATGAGGTGTCTTGCCCCTCTTGGCCAGCAGAACCTTTAAATCTCACATACATAACAACAAATTGGCCAGGGGCTCTCTTGGCCTCTGTCCAACTTATTTTCTCAAGTCCACCATTTCCAACTCTACTACAGGTGGAATAAAGTGAACTTGACTACTGGGCCAGCCCTGCTGGCAGCTGCCCATCAGAGCCATCGGCTGAACTGTTTGATTTTTCTATTTGACCACTGGCTGGGCTTGCAGGAATTAGTTAACCTTCCTCCTTTTACTGGGACTCCATCAGCATGATGGGGAAGGCTGAGGGGTATTTTCAAGGTATGCAGATCCTCTTCTGGCAACCATACTCTTGTTCTCAAGGCTTCTTCCTTATCTTGTGACTTCTTCTTGGCAGTCTCTGGTAAAGCTGCATCAGTGTTTGCTCTCAGAGTTGTAAGACACAGTTACCCCATGGCCCCAGAAGCTGTGCATGCAGCTCCTTAGTGTGTTACTCTGTCTCACTGGCACCACCACTGCCATCTTTGTCCTTGGCCATGGGCTGGCACCTGGGTACCACTGCTCAGTTCACAGTCTGCTCCAGCAGGTCCACATTCACTGCAGGGTAATCAGAAGTCTTCTCTATGCTCACAAGGGACCTATTCACCATATCCCAACTCTACACAGGAATTTGTGCTAATAGGACCATGGCAACTGAGTGCTACAAGGTGTTCATTAGCCACAGGTCTCTCCTGTCCACCAGGGTTAAAGCATCTCTCACTTGTGGAACATCCTGCCAACTATGCCAATTATCATGCAAGGGCTCAGACCCAGGAAACAGATTTAGCAGGTAGAAGATGTAATACATGGTGGGAATATTGGTCATCCTCTATTCAAAGGCAGCCATAGCCATTAGCCAGCTTCAGCTTCAGCCCCTAGCCAGTTCCATTTTATCCCCTCCTCACAACCATTTCCATAGGCCCTTTTTATATGGACTTCAAACAAAGTAGTCACACTGCCAACAGGTTACATAAGGGGTGGGGGGTACATGTGTTGCTCCCTGCAACAAGGGTACATGGGAGACAGGCAAGACAACCCTGTCATCTCCAAGGGTTTGAGCGACAGGGTAAGGATTGCAGCCCAGTCCCCACCCCAAGATTGGAAAGAAACCACACTGAGCCAGGAGTTATGTCTGCCATGAAGGTGCAGCAAATCTCAAGTTTATTGTGTCAGGGACAAGGTTATATAGTGATAGAAAAAGAGAAAGTATCAAGAACCAATAGGGGGCAGTTAGGTTAGTAACACTAGAGGCGTAGGCAGATTTCAGGTTAAACAGGTTGGGCTAAGGTCAAAAGCCCGCACATGTGGGCTAAAAGCCTGTGTTCGCCAATCCAGCTAGGTCACTTATAGGAAAATGCTCTGGAGGAACCCATGAGGCCACCTCAGCCAACACCCAATAATGGCCGCAGTCCCAAAGGAGGTGAAAGGTTCCAACATACATGCTCACAAGTTCATGTTTATGACCTTGAACCTATACCCTAAATCTATTTCCTGGGTCAGAGTCCCTGCACAACAGCAGGGCACATCTAAAAACATGACTGTCTGCTTTGCAGCTTCATTACCTAGCTGGTGAACTGTCTGTGGTGACAGTACAGGAAAGAGGTGTGGTCCGAACTGACTGAGATCAGACACTGGTGTTTTAATTTCTGTTTTACTTTTGTCTTTTTAAAGTTAATCAGACATTTCTGTACCTAAAGTATAGGTATGGGAGTGGCTTCATAGAAATATTTTATGTAATCCCCTGGACACACACGCATGCATACTTGACTAGTTTGGTGATAAGCATCAGTAATTTCTACCCATCCTCACTGACCTGAGCATAATAAAGACATGAAAAATCCTCACTTGTCTCCTACAAAGAAGATCTAGTTCTGTTTGGCAACTGTGCACTAAATCATTTATCTACCATTGATCATTTTGGGATTTCAAAATTTAACTCTGGCTCCTAATATTATGAGCCAGGCTATCTGGGCAATGACCAAACAGACTCCATCTTGCCCTGAGATGCCACATCATGTAAGAAATGCTTTTCCCATGGAAAGCCCACTTCTGTACCCATCAACAGTGTCTGAGCATAGCCTATTTGGCAACACAAAATGGAAATTCTTATACAATGTAAAAGTGTTCTCTCTTTGGTTTCTATTTTTTCTTGGACAATGTCTGAGATTGATTGTGTAGATGTTAGTAACCATTCTTTAAATTGTACTCACCTAGGGATGTTTTTGCCCACTCCTTTTTCCTGCTTATGATTTTAGATCTCATGACATTTGTTTATGGTTTTGGATCATAGCAACAGACACTTATGCCTTAATATGGTTTTGGTCTATAAAATAGTGTACTAAAACCCTGGGAAGGGGTCAAATTGTGTAGACATGCAGCCTACCTTTTGGCCCACCAGATGGTGGATCCCGAATGCTGGCTGGTGAATAAAGTTTCCATCTCCTGGTTTAAGATTTACTCAGTGATTTATTGTAATCTCTCCTTAACACTAATGACTTTTGAGAGGCTGTATAGCTGCTAGAAGTTAAAAAAATTCAACAGTTCAGTAATGTTCTCTGAAGCTTAGCAGTTGAGTGTTTTTTTTCTATGAGTAATACACTTATATGTGAAAACAGTTTTTAATTATTATACTATTACTAATTAATTAATTGATCATACAGCCATTGTAAAAACAAAGAGTAGAGATTCATTTTAGCCCCAAAAAGAAAAAAGAAAAAAAAAAACTTTGTGTGTGTGTGTGTGTGTGTGTGTGTGTGTGTGTGCATGCACAGAGATGTAGCTCAGTGGAAGAGTGCTTGCCTATCATGCAAGAGGTTCTGTGTTCAATCCCAGCAGCAAGAGTGAAAACAGTGAGTGGTGAACAAAACACCTGTATAATGAGCACAAAAAGCATGTTTTTAAGGTTGTAAGTGTTCTGTATATGCTGCTGAATTTAATTGAAAAATCTTTAAGTGCAAGAGAAAAGCAATTATTTATAAATAAATTGCTTGAGTTGTATTGGACTTACACAGCTTGTGAGCTCAAAAAATAGTTGTGAGAATCTGGATATGCAGGTCCACATACCTGTAGTCTCAGTTACTTTAGAAGTTGAGGCATGAGGATCACTTGAGTTTAGGAGTTGGAGGCAAGTCTGAGCAATAAACTGAGACCCTCTTTCAAGGATATACTTTTAAAAAGACATTCATGTAAAACATTGGAGATGTGTGATTTTTCCTTGGTCCCCCTTCCTCTCAGCTGGGTGACCATGGGAGTATATATGATCAGCATGGATATAGCCACTCTGCACTTGACTCTTTCCTTAAGAGCACATGCTTAATTTCAAAATCCTTAGCCCACTTACCCCCAATTATTTCAACCAGTTGGTGAAAGTGTCATGGATGATTAACCCTTAAATACCCCAGGTAAGAATCAGAAAGCAGAGGCACAGGAGGATTACATCTTTAACCTGGGCCTACTGATATTTTCATCATTTTACATTTATTGCTAAAATGTAAATAAAATTTTCAAGAAATCCTTTAAAGGCAAAATTAAGCAACATTATCTCTTGAACAAATATGAAGGAAACACCAGATCCAGACATGGTGCTAGGTCCATTTCACTAAAATTGTGAGTTGAAAATAAGTTTAGTTTCTCATCATTTACAGTCTAGTGAAGAAAACATCTAGATCAGCTGTCAAATGAGATTATCAGCATTGGGTAATACACTTATATGGGTATTACAAATTAGAATCCCATCATTCATTGAATGCATATTATTTCACAGGAGCACTGTCTAAAAATGAAATGGGAAAAAAGATTTGACAAAATACAGCACACCTTCATATTCAAAATGCTAGAAAACCCAGGGATAGTAGGAACACACTTCAACATTGTAAAAGCTATATATGCTAAACCCAAGACCAACATCATTCTAAATGGAGAAAAATTGAAAATATTTCTGCTAAAAACTGGAACAAGAATGTTCTATTTTACCACTTCTATTCAATATCATCTTTGAAACTCTAGCCAGAGCAATTAACAAAAGAGATAAATTGAAGGGATACAAATAGAAAAAAAGAACTCAAACTATCACTATTTGCTGATAACATGATTCTATATCTAGAAGATCCAAAAAATTCCAACAGACAACTGCTAGAACTAATAAATGAATTCAGCCAAGTAGCAGGATATCAAATCAACACCCATAAATCAAATGCATTGTTATATGTCAACAATGAGTTCACTAAAGAAAAAAATAGAAAAACTACTCCATTTCACAACAGTCTCAAAAAATAAAATACCTGGGAATCAATCTAACGAAAGAGGTTAAAGACCTCTACAATGAAAACTACAAAACTCTAAAGAAAGAAATTGAAGAAAATCTCAGAAGATGGAAAGATCTCCCATGCTTCTGTATAGGCAGAATTAATATTGTCAAAATGGCCATACTACCAAAAATGTTATACAGATTTAATGCAATTCTTATGAAAATCTCAATGACATTCTTCATAGAAATAGAAAAAGCAATCATAAAATTTATATAGAAAAATGAGAGACAAAGAATAGATAAAGCAATCCTTAGCAATAAAAATGAAGTAGGAGGCATACAATACCAGACTTTAAACTATACTACAGAGCTTTAGTACTTAAAATGGCATGGTATTAGCACAAGAATAAACTTGTAGATCAATGGTACACAATAGAGGAGACAGAGACAAACCCACATAAATACAGTTATCACATACTAGACAAGGGTGCCAAAAACATTCACTGGAGAAAAGATAGCCTATTCAACAAATGATGCTACACCCAAGTAAAATCTTACTCCACCACACTGTCCACCCACATGTCCCTTTTCAACTTTTATTACACTATTCTCTGACCCCCCTAGATTCTTACCTCCACAGGCATCCAACCCGGCCCATATCCCTGACCCCACTGGCCTTCCACATCTCCTTAACAAGTCCTCCCACTTGACTTCTCCCTCTAGACCTGCCCTTGGTCTCCTCTGTCCCTCCTCGGCTGTTTGCCCATCTCTACCCACCAAAAGCAGCTCTTCTCATGGTGGGCCCTTAGGACTGTGTGGATACGTCTTGGTATAGTCCAGGAATGCCATGTGCCTACTGTGCATGATGAAAACCATGCAGGTGGTCAGCATGGCACCAAAGTAGAGGCACAGGCACGGGAGGAGAAGCAAAAAGAGAAAGATGTTTGGTGCCCCAAACAAATATTCACCCACCTGCAGTGGTGGTCGAACTCCTAGGGGAGAGGAGGCAGGACTGAGGATTTGTCTGGATTGGCCTTCATCACCCCCTAATCTTTAGGCATATGCCAAATCAACCCTCTAGGCCACCTGCTCTTGGGCCTACACACAGGTTCCAATCTCAGGGAGAACCTGGCATTTCCATGGTTTAGAGCACAGTTAGCCTCATACTTCATCAGTTCACCTGTCCTGAGTGAGGTCTTTAGAGACAAGACCTGCCTGGTATCACTTGGAGCAGGATAGAACATCTCTGGGCCTCCGTTTTCTCAGACACTGGATAAGGATGAAAAAACACCCTTGCCCAACCAGTCATCTGCACTTGTGAAACCGTGCAGGGTGTGCACATCAGAGAAAGGCACTCATATTCCAGGAAACCCTCCAACTGTGACACCCAGACCAAGACAGGCAAAGATCCCCAGGACATGGCAGCAATAGCCTAAAGGGCTGAAGATCTACTATCAAAAACCAGGGGAGGGGACAGTCACTGCTTTTCCTCTCCCTGACTCCACAAGGCCCAGCCCAGTTGTGATGCCCTTCGCATATCAACACCTGTGCAAACAATGCCAGCCTCTCTGGACAGGTGCACACACAGAGGTGATGAAATATATAAGTGCCCAACAGTGGCTGAGAGCCACTTGAAGCACTCTGGGAACATGGTTTGCCACCCCCACCTGGCCTACTCATGATGTTAGGTTCCTGGTCTTGGTCAGGTGCCAGGAGATAGGTTGTTGAGTGGACAGGGAGGAGTAGGAATCACCTCCACACAGATGTCACAGCTTTTGTAGTGGGCAGGCGGTGAAAAATAACAGGTGGGACACCACGGCATTTTGTATAACCTGCCATTCACTCGTGCCATTTAGGGAGACTCAGAATCCTGCTCAAAGGCGCCTGGTAGGGAAAGAGGTTTGGGCAGTGGAGGAGGCCATTGTATCACTCTGCTGCTCATGGCAACCTATAGTCTTACTGGGCAACAAGAAGATGGGGAGGAGGTGGGCAGGGGAATCCTGGACCCTGTTGAGCAAACTGACCACTCAGATTAACCGGCAGTGAGAGAGAAGGACTTTCCAGCCAAAAGATATCTACATGGAGCTCCCCCCTTTCGAATAGTGACCAGTGCTTGGAGTCATGTGTGAAATAGGAATGAGGAAGACTGAAGTTCATGGTTTTGGAATAGCCTGTTGGCCTCTTGTGCTAGTCTGCCCAGGCCTCTCTTCTAAGGCAACTGGGAAACCTCCAGTGTTCTGTTTTTTTCACAATACAGTGGCTTGGTAAATGAAGTGCCATGACCCAAGTAATGATGACAGGGTAAGAAGAGACCCTGAGGCCAAGGAAGTCTCAGACCTTCAGAAATGACCCCTGTAGGCACCAGCCCTTGGGTGCCACCTCCCTCTCCCACAGGTCTTAGCCTTACCTCTGTGTAAGATGCCTGGGTCTGAAGCATTCATACAAATGAGGCTGCACATAGTGAAGAGGCAGAGAAGCCCCATGGCCACCGGAAAGACCCACTCTCCATCTTGGGCCAGTGCTTGGCATCTTAAATTAGGGTCAGACTCAGGTCTAGTCTGGGGCAACCCAGAGCCCCCATGAGGCCCGGCTCACCTGAAATCAGACTTATGCAGCTTAATAGCAGATCTGAATATCCAGGCTAGAGACAGACCCCATTCCCTCCACTAAATGTCACAGGATTATCAGACTCCCATATCAGTGCTTCTCACTAAATATCCTCCTTCCCCTCCTGACCTCCCTCCACTTCCCTGGCTCTGCACTCTCACTGTCTATTTCCCATCTGTCTCTTGGAGAGAAAACCGAAAGCTAGCATGGAGACTCATGGAAACGTGAAGAACACTAGGCTTAGAGAGACCAGTGCTGCCATAGTCCAACAAGCCCAAATGCTCGAGAAAAGCCAGGATCTGGCTGGGGGTCTTGGTGGGGACCAGAAAGCATTTGAGATAGTCATGCTTAGCTGCCTTCTTTCAAACAAATGAGAGCTCCTTCTCCTGGCTTGGTATCCAGAGTACCATGACTACAAGTGTGACATAAGAGCGGATTTGGAATGGGGGCTCTAGCTGCTTCCAGTGACCTCTGAGAGCAACCCTCCCCTGCCCTCACATACACACTACTAGACTGGGACATCCTGCTCTTACAATGGTGGCTTTGTTGGGGATGGTAAGGATGGGATATGATTTGTCCCTCAAAGGTTCATAGGCTGGAGGCTTGGTCCTGGTGTGGCACTGTTGAGCTGGTAGCACCTGCAAGAGGTGGGGCCTAGAGGGAAGTAATTGTGCCACTGAAATTCTCATGGGCCCTAATTAGTTTCTGTGAGAGAGGCTTCTTCTAAAAAGAACAAGACTCATCCTCCTCAGTTTCTGGCCATGTCTCAACCCCTTGCATGTCCTCCCATCATGATGCCATTCACCATTTTGTGAGCACTCTCACCAAAGGTTAGTCACAGGGACTGCCAAATGTTGGACTTCAGCTAAATACACCTCATCTCTTAATAAAGTAACCATTCTTGGGTAATTTGTTAGAGCCAGAGAAATCAGGCTAATACAGAGACCATATAATATGGTTCCTGAGGAGATGGCATGGGGAGAAGTTTGGTGATGGTTATCCACTCTCAGGCCCAGTGCTAATTGAACCAGGCAGTGCTGGTTGCTTATTCTATCTCTATTTCTTTCTCTTTCTGTTAAGAGAGAGAAAAAAATAGTATCACTGGGTAACAGAAAGGTGGAAAGGAGGTGGGCAATCTACAGAACTAAATAATCTCCCAGTTTCCCTCATTAACAGGGCAGGCTTTATGGCACAATTCTGTCTCAAAATAAGAAAATAAAATATGTTTGGGTTGTGACTCAATGGTTAAGCAACCCTGGGATCAATCCCTGATAATGATGACAATGATGATGATGATGATGATGATAACTTGTACATGATTATGGCATACAACATATCTTGAAACATATTCACTGAAGAATGGCTGAGTCAAGCTATTGAACATATACACTCTTTCATTACTTTTTTTGTAATGAGAACCCTTAAAATTGACTGAGTCATTTTCAAGTGTATAAAACATTTCCAACTGTAGTCATTCTGTTGTATGTTGTTAACTGTAGTAATTATATTGGATAGTAGACTGTTTTAACTCAACCCTCCCATCTAAGTGTAATTTGGTCTCCTGTGACCAGCACCTTACCAGTCCATAGCCCAGCCACCCCTGGGCCCCTGGCAGTCATTATTCTGCTATTTTTTTCTGATTTTTTAAATAAATTACTGCAGAATACTTTATAATTATATTACACATATAGAGCACAATTTTTATACCTCTGGTTGTATAGAAAGTATGTTTACACCAATTCGTATCTTCATACATGTACTTTGGATAATGATGTCCATCACATTCCACCATCATTTCTAACCCCCTGCCTGCTCTCTTCCCATCCCACTACTCTGTCTTATCTAGAGTTTGTCTATTCCTCCCATGCTCCCCCACTCCCATCCCACTATAAATCAGTCACCTTATATCAGAAAAAAACATTTGGCATTTGTTTTTTGGGAATTGGCTTACTTAGTAATATTTCTTTTTGTCCAACTCCATTTATTTACTCAAATGCCAAGATTTTATTCTCTTTTATTGCTGATTAATATTCAATTTTGTATAAGGCACATTTTATTTTTTGTCCATTCATCTACTGAAGGGCATCTAGATTAGTTCCATAGTTTAGCTATTTTGAATAGTGTGGCTAACCTTGATCCCGGTGGACAGTGCAGGACAGTATCCATTTGTCAAAGTCCTTGACCATAGATGAAAAAGAGTAAATTATACTGTGTGTAAATTATTCCTCAAATAACAACTTAAAAAAACTTCTCCCATTGCTCCCAGCTTTTTACTGCATCTAAACTGAATTCCACTCTTGACTTTCTGGACCTTTTTAATCCTGACCCCCAGGGGGTCAACTTCACTGCCTATGCCACCTTGGGTTTCAGTTAGAGCCATATCCTCATCATTCCCTTAACATCCTACTTTTGGGATTCTGTGCCTTTTAGCACTGGTGTGTCTCTCACAGGCCATGCACTCCGTCCTCTGCCTCTCCGCAATCACACCTAGGATAGGAAGTACGGCCTCGCCACGCTCTCAGCTCTTTTCACTCGGCTGCACCACTGAGGAACAACCATGCTCACAGTGTTCCTGGGTGTCTCGGGTGTTATTGTGATTGCAGGTTGCTCATCAACAGAAGTGCACCATGTACTTACTCACAACTCTACCCATCGCTCAAATAACCCACAGCCTAGCACACCTAGCACACAGTAGGCTCTGGAAGCAATGCACCCAGGAGGGAAAAGGACCATCGAGCTCCAAGTGGATGAGAGGTCTGAGCTGCATCTGAAGAGGTAGGTGTGGAAGGACTAATGAGGCCAAGGGAAGTGGAGAAAGCATAGAAAGTAGCGGGTGGCAGAAGTGCAACTTCACTCTGCACAGCCAGGTATCCTGACATCGTCCCTGTGCCCCACTTATATGTCCCTCTGAGGCACCTGGTGGTGCTCACAGCTACAGCCTGGATCAACAGCCTCCAAATGAATGGCAGCAGGGTGGCTGTGGCGGGTACAGCTCCTAGGAATCTGTGCGGAAGCTAAGAAGCCAACCCTGGGACAGTTGCTCACTGGCCCCGCCCCTTGATGAGACTCTGCCCTCCATGGCCCTTCCCTCATATGACCCCACCCACCTACTCTACCTCCCTGCACTGGACAGTTACTCCAGTACACCAACGGAAACCTCACTGTACCACACTGTCTTCCTACCTCTCCCTTTCTTACCTTCATTACCGATATCTCTGGCCACCTAGATTCTAAACTCCACAATATATCCTACCCTACCTAGCTCCCTGACTCCACTTACCTTCAACTCCTCCTGCATCTAAACTGACTTTTCCCTCTAGACCCGCCCACATCAGTCCAGCCCTCTGTTATCCAACCCCTTGGCTTCCTGCCCCTCCCTCCACAAACTGCTGCTGTTTCCAATGTGGGTCCTGGGGAGTGCATGGACTTGTCATGGCCTTGTCCAAGGACAACGGCATATCTCTGGGGTGCAAGAGAAATATGATACATGTCACCAGCAGGGCACCCAGGTACAGACAAAGAGACCCAAGCAGCAGCAGGATCTGCCTGATGTTACCATGCCACATGCAGTTGTTAACCCACCTACAGTGGTGGTCAGACTTCTCTGGGGAGAGGAGGCAGACTTCGAGGTTCTATCTAGCCTGGCCTCCATCACCCTCAAATGATCAGGCCTTGCCCAACCCGACCCTCTAGGCTGCCTGTTCTTGGCCCCACATATGGGCTCCCATCTCAGGGAAAACCTGGCATTTCCACTGTTAGAGCACAGTTAGGATGCCATGGCTCATCAGGTCACCCGTCATGGGTGAGGTCTGGTGTCACATGGAACAGGATATACAAAAACTCTGGATCTATGTTTTCTCAGATACAAGATAAGGACATAAAAATCACCCTTCCTCAGCTGGGCTTCTGCACTTGGAAAACTATGCAAGGTGTGCTTATGAGAGAAGAGAACTCAGAACCCAGGAAACCCTCCCACTTGGACACCCAGATGAGGACAGGAAAGGATACCCAGAAGAGGGCAGCTGGCCTAAGGGTCTAGATATCTAGTATCAACAACCTAGGGGATGAGACAGGCGCTGCCTTTCCTCTCTGATTCCACCTGGCTCAGCACAGATGTGATGCCCACTGCATGTCAGTTCCTGTGTAAAGGGCCACCCTCTCAGGACAAGTGCAGACACAGAGGCAATAAGAAATGTAAGTGATCAAGAGTGGCTGGAATCCACTTTTAAGCAGTGTGGGAAGATAGTCTCATACCCATTCCTTATGCTGTGAGGTTCCTGGTCCTGGCCAGGTGCCCAGAGATGGATTGGTGAGGGGACAGGAAAGAGGGGTGCTCAGCTCCACACAAATATTATAATATTCACAGTGGAAGATCCTGGGTGGGTGGTGGAAGAAGCAATGGGAGCACTTGTGTATTTTAAATACCCTTCAATACATCCAAGTGATGTATGCTGCCTCAGGATCCTGCTCAAAGTAGCCTGGCATGGGAAGAGGTTTGGGAAGTGACAGGAGGCGTTCCATCATGTGGCTGCCAGAGGCAGCCCCATAGCTTTTCTAGGGCAACAAGAAGGATTGGAAAGAGGCGGGCAGAGAAATCCTGGCCCTTGTTGAGCAAGCTGACCACTCTAATGGGTTGGCAGTCTAAGAGAAGGGGGTTTCCAGGCAAAAGAGCTCTGTATGGAGCTCTCCCCTTTGGAATAGTGACCAGTTCTTGAAGTCATGTGTGAAATGGGAAGAGGCAAGTGTGGAAGGACTAATGTGGTTTGGAAGAGCCTGCTGGTCCCTCTGTCCAGACTGCCCATTTCTCCCTTCCAAAGCAACTGGAAACCCTCCAGTATTCTATTTTTACACACCTCATTACCTTGGGAAACAAAATGCCACAACCTAAGTAATGATGACATGGGGAGAATGGACCCTGAACCATAGGTGGGGTTAGCATTTTAGAAATTACTCTTGTGGGCATCAGCCCTTGTGATGCCACCTCCTTTTCTCAGTGGTCTGAGACCTCACCTCAGTGTAAGATGCCAGTGTCAGAGAAGTTGAGAGACACCAGGCTGCTGAAGGTTACCAGAAAGAGGAGGCCAGTAACCAGGGTAAAGTCCCACTCCCCACTCAGGGCAAGCCACCTGCACATGAAACCAGAGCCAGATTCAGTTGTAATCTAGAGCAACCAAGAACTCTATGAGGCCTGGCTTACCTGAGGTCAGATTCACAGACCTTAAGGACAGATCTAAATATCCAGGCAAGAAACAGATCACAGAGACTCCAAAAAATGTTCCCAGCATTACCAGCCTCCCACAGTTCCATAAATGCATCAGGTACTCTAAACCTCTGTGCTTCTAACTATAGATCCTTGTCCCCACTTCTGACCATGTCCACTTTCCTGCTTCTGCATTATCTCCTTTTTATGTCTTTGTAAGCAACTTGACAGCTTGCACGGAGACTCAGAGGAAGGCAAAAAACACTCCACTGACATTCAACAGCAGCACCACATTGAACATGGCAGGAAGACTGGGTATGAACCAAGCATATCCAACTGAATGTTGGGTTGGGGACTTCAAGTAATTGAAGAACTCCATGGCTTGGCCTCCTTTTCCCAGCAAAATAAAGCCACCAGTGACTTTTCCTGGGTTGCCACTCAGAGTACTGTGACAACAGCAGGAAAGGAAAAAAGTATCAAAGGAACATCACAGAGTTTCTAGAATGGGGGCTCTGGCTGCTTCCTGTGCCCTCTAATATCAACCCTCCCCTGCCCTCACATACACACTTGTAGACTTGGACATCCTGCTCTCACAATGGTGGTTTTGTTGCAGCTTGTGAGGATGTGATGTGGTTTATCTCACAAAGGTTCATAGGCTGGAGGCTTGGTTCTCAGTGTGGCAGTGTTGAGGGGGTAGAATCTGCAAGAGGTGGGGCGTACTAGGAGGTAATTGTGCCACTGGGGATGAGGCCCTTGGAGGGAGTAATGAACTTCTCATGGGTCCCCATTAGTTCCTGTGAGAGGGGGTTGTTCTAAAAAGAAAAAAGACTCATCCTCCCCAGTTTCTGGCTATGCAGTCCTCCCACCATGTTGCCATTCACCACGTTGTGATGATCCTCATCAAAGTTCAGTTGCAAAGGCTGCCAAATGTTGGATTCTGAGCTAAATAAACTTCATCTCTTTACAGAATACCCATGCCTGGTTATTTTGTCAGAGCAATAGGAAGCTGACTAATACAGAATCTCTGGGGAGATGTCTTGGAGAGGAGTCGGCTGATTCTTATCCCCTTTTTGGGCCCAGTGCTAATTGAAGCAGGCAGTGCTCATTGCTCATCCTATCTCCCCTTCTTCCTTTTTGTTCAGACAGAGTTCCAGTTTGGGGAAGGAGGTAGCAATCTTCCAACTAAATATCTTAGTTTCCCTCATTTATGGGGTGGAAAACTCTCACAATTTCAGAATTTCACAATTCTATTGAAAAAGATGTGTGCAAATGTCTATTGAGGATTTCTGGAGAAGCTTTTGCATTTTCAATAAAAGGGAAGATGATGCAGTTGGCAGAGATGTGCCCCCCCTTCCTTCTGTCTTGAGGCTAGACCTGCTGACTGGAGTGCCACTTGGAAGTGCCACCAAGAGTGCCATCCTTGAGGCAACAAGTCATGCTACCCAGACACTCCTTGGGATATTGTTGAGTCCCTGTCCTGTCCCTCAACTTCCTTCCCATGAGCTGCATATTATGAGAAAATAATTTTGTTTCTTTTATACTGACATGTGTCATTGTATTGGCCATGAAGCACCTAAACCTCTGTGTTTGGCAGATTCTTCCCACCATAAGACTTGGTGAGGGAAAGAAATCATCTTCCCATCCCAACTGGAGCTGAAAATGGCCATATATTTCTGGTTTTCTTCTCACAATGATTACAGAAACCTGTGATCCAGGTGACATCAATTTCACTCTAGAACTGCTACCACCAACTGACTGAGAAGTCTGTGCTGAGATGCAGCAACTGCACAGTTGTCTAAAGCCCATATGTAGTGACCCCCTTTTTCTGGACCCAGGGGCACTGAGCTACATCTGCAGCCCTTCATATTTTGAGACAGGGTCTCAAAACATTGCTGAAGCTGGCTTTCAACTTCCAATCCTCCTGCCTCAGCCTCCCAAGCCTATGGGTTTAGAGAGATGTGCCACCACCGTGCCTGGACAAGAAAAATTAAATTGATGAAAGATAGAGCAGTGCTAGTGGCATTGAGACCAGAGCAAAAGGACAGTCAGTGTAGATAAAGAAAGATTGGGTCAGAAAGATGGAGACTCTTTAAAAAGGAAATAAAATGCAAATATCTCCAGAGCACTTCCCCCTTCTCCAACCTGTTGCCAAAGTTACCTGCATCCAGGGAATTGTTTATCCCAGAAAGGAGTTGTTAATGAGTACCCGCTCAGTTGTTTCTTTCCTGACATATGTAAAACAGTTAGGAGGTACCAGCTGGATGGCTCCCTTCCCACCTTTTGGCCACATAGGCAGGATGGAAGTAGAGAGATTTGACAAGAAAGAAAAATCTGGAATCTATTAAAGGTGCAAGACATCCCCACTTCCTTGAGTACCAGCTCTGGATCCCCTCCTCTCCAGAAAACTCAATCTCTCTCTCTCTCTCTCTCTCTCTCTCTCTCTCTCTCTCTCTCTCTCTCTCTCTCATGTGTGTGTGTGGGGGGGTGTTCTATTTTTTAAATAAAACTTTTTACTCTTGCCTTAGTGTCTTGGGTGTTAATCTTCAACCCTGGGAGGAACAGAACTTGATCCTGATTTTTTGGTTCCACATTGGCACTCTGCAGGGATTATCACCAGGATAAGCTCCTTCTCACCCTACTTCTTTCAGAGATGCACCTTTCTTTCTTTCTGGAAGACAATAATGGGCACCTGTCAGCTAATTAAATGCAGTTATTGCAAGCCACAGTTCTACCAGACTCAGGTGAAAAGATTCATGACCTATGTGGCTCCTAACCACCTGTCCTGTCAGGCATGTTGGCTTATGGCAAAGCCATTTCTCATCATTGTACCCAGGCTTGTAGCATGTGTGGTATGAGTATACAGTGTCTCTTATCCCATCTGCTTTTGGATTTTGTGGAGCTGAACAAAGGGCTGGTGTAAGCAAAAATAACAAAACCGTTTGCCACTTTAATTAAAGCACAAATTACTGGGGCGGGCACAGACTTCATGGATTAGCTATGCCTTTTATTCAGTAGCAGAGTCAGGCATCAGAGAAGCCCAATTTCTGAGTACAAAATGGAACCTCAGTTACAGAAGGAATGTGGGATTTTTGTATGTTACACTGACAAATGATTTATCTTTTCAACAGAATGTGTCACTTTGGGCATTCAGAAAAGAGATTGAAAAAATTTGAAATTTGTTTTTATTGGGCAAGGGGGAGAGGCCCAGAGTTGATCTTTTCCCCCAGGGGATAACTGTACTGTCACTGGGAAAGGATTCATATCTGGCTTATTTCTCTGAGGCCTATTGTTAACTCAGCGCTTCACTATTTGTTTTTCTCCTTCACAAATAGGACTCATCAGCAATAAGAAAGGGTGAAAGTATTGAGGGCTGCTGCACCCTGGTGGAGGCTGCTCCAGGACTCCCACGTCCTCCTCCGTGGTGTCCCCGCCTTCCCTCTCGGTGGCCCACCCCGTCTCCACTTCCCACCGCAGCCCCAGCGGCAGTGGCCTATTTGCCCGGTTCAGTGCCGCCTGCCAGCGGGCAGGGAATCCAGGCTGCCCACTACGCCTCTCTGTGGCCGGGCTGAGGCAAGAGCGGGCCTTGTCCACAGGTGGTGGAGCAAGGAGCAAACCACTCTGAGGAGGCAAGATAGAGGGGCCAGGCTCCACCTGCTTAGCTGATTGGCTCCTCTGTGGTGATCTTCATTGGGCTGTTTCCCCGCCCTTTCAGACCACGGAGCTGCTCATTGGGGGACTCTTTTGGCTCCGCCCACACGACCCAGCCAATCTGCCTCAAGAGGGGGAAAATTGAAAATGACCTAAGAGTTCCCATTGAGTGTGCTCGCTGGAAGTGCAGCAGGTGGCGGTTGGGCTCTCGGGAATTCCTGGAGAGTTCCCGTGGTTTGGCGTGGGTGCTAAAAATAAAGTTCGTTCCTGATTGACAAGTGGCTTGTGAATTGTGCCCAGCCAGACTGTGGCAGTCCAGAGTGGTGTCATATATACACCTCCTCTCTTCAAGACCCATTGTCACTGGGAAGGGATGAATGTTTTGCTTTCTTCCAAAGTTATGGGCCAGGCTATATGGGCTGTGACCAAACAGACTCCATTTTACCCTGAGACTCCATGTCATGAAAGAAGTGCTTCTCCCATTAGAAAACTCTACCTCTGCTATCTAGATCCTGTAGCATATCTTGCTTAGAAACACAAATATTTCTGTTCTTAGGCAATGTCAAATTGTTCTCCTTTGGGGTTTTTTGTGGACAATCTACCCTCTCAGAGAATGCTTGTCTAGACATTACTAACCATTTTTCACTTGTACCCAACCAGGGTCCCCTTCTACTTATGCTTTTAGATATCATGATGTTTGTTTATGATTTTGAATCATAGCTACAGCCACTTATGATTAATGTACTGGCCTGGTATATTTATGGTTTTAAAAGTATACTCAAACCCCTGGAGTGGGTCAAAGGGTATAGAATTGCAATGTGGCTTTTCACCCAGCACTGGTAGATCCAGACAGCCAGTTGATGAATAAAGATGTTTTAAGATCCATTCAGTAATTTATTTCAATCTCTCTACAACACCTCCCTCTTTCCTCCCAGGTCACATTGTCTTGGGGGCTGTCATTTTCCGTATCTTTCAGTTGGGACAAATGCAAGATTCTGGCTAGGGTCACTTCCCAGTGAAACTAAAAGGTTTCTCCCACAGTTCCTGTCCCAATCCCATTTTGGGGTATCCTGTGGCGACTAATGGATGAAAAGATGCTCTGAAAAAGCCCCAGTGACACACTTCAGAATGAGCCAAACTCTACTCTCCCACATTCACTTCTCTTGAGCATTCCTCTTCCCTCTCTGACCAAACTCTACCCATTGAGAGAGGGGCATTACCTGGAGTGGTTCCTCAGGAAATGGCTGGGTTCCCTTTGTTTGCTTATGAAGCCTTTATAAACCTGTAAGGATTCTACATACTGTTGTTTCTGTGCTCCATTGAGTTTCTTTGACTGCACAAGAGAGGCATTTTCAATTAACCCCTTCTACAAACGTTAAGCATCTAACAACCATTAGCTGTCCTCCTTACCCTCCAGAGATTCTTTTGGCTAACAGAGAAGAGAAATATGTACCACAAGGGTCATTTTTTTCCAGTGGATTATCACATTTGGACATTTATAGTGACAGGAGAGGTCAGTCATGCCTCTAAGTCTGAACTCTCAAGGGTCTTGGCATTAGGCAAAAACCTAAAAAGACCCTTGTTAATTGGGCCAAATGATGCCAGCAATAGATTTGATAGAACCAAGTGGTGAGAGACAGTTTTGCTGCCCATCAGAAGCTCATAGGGAGATGTTTTTAAAGAAAAAACATGACTTTTCTCTGGCCTGGGCACCCGAGTTATGTTTCCTCCAAAAGCAGGTTTGGAAACTGCTGGACACTAGAGGCTCTGGGAGCTAAATGATCAACAAGTGCCTCATTTTCTTCTGCTGCCAGGCCCAGGAAATGACCTAATTTTCACATTTGGATAAAGGAAATGTCTCACATTTAACCTCACCTGATTACCAACTGGAGTAATGAAAATTGGTCTCCAAAAGGAAACAGAAACTATAGGACCACACCTTAAGAGTGGAGGCTGAGTGAAAATGCTTATGTTTAGATAAAATAGCAACAATCTTTGGTTTTCTTCAATTTTATTAGAATTTTCATAGAAACCAAGAAGGTGGTTCTTTCTTTCTCTCCCAGCTTCTTCAGTAGCCACACTGACTCTCCCCTGCCCAGGCCTGGCCCTTGGCTCTAATCACTCCACCTCCTGCTTCCTAGATAAGGGAGAAGACATGGGACACTCATCTCCTCCTCATCCCCATGTATGCTCCTGTGCATTCTCTATGCCCTCATTCTTTCTGAAAAACATGCTGTTTGGATAAAGGACTGGAGGAGGCAAGCAAAGCACTTGTAGCTCAGTGGTAGAGTGCTTGCCTACCACGTGTGAGGCACTGGGTTTGATCCTTAGCACCACGTATAAATGAATAAAATAAAGATCCATTGACAACTAAAAAAAAAAAAGTTTTGAAAAAAGTCTTTTTATAAAAAAGCATGAAAGAACATAATTCTCAATGTATTCTTTAAATATAGTATTTTTAATTGAAGTTAATTGTAAAAATTATCAGCATTTTAAATAAGGCAGCATCCAATTATGCATGTACACAGCATTCTCTCCACCCCGATGATTGTAGCTCTACCTGAGTACTTACTGAGTGCTTCTAACTAGTAGATGATCTTGATTGTGCATTCATAGCTACATCTGAAACAGTTTTACCAAACAATATTTATCATTACTATTTATCCTATATAGTTTTCAGTATTCCTCCCCAATCCCCAATTCTGGGGGCAACTCACTATGTGGATGCCATGAACAATTAATTAGTGAAGACCTGTAATTTTAAGAAAACACCAGTAGAGGGATCCACAGTTCTATCCTTAACTTGATACTTGGCAAAACAAAAGTAAATCCCCAAATTCCAGATAAGTAGGTGATATAATCCAAAAGCATGACTAGTGGATTATAATTGGGGGATATTATATGACTATCAAAAAAAAACCTATGTCATTTAATCATCCAATGTGACTCCAGATTTCTCCTTTTTAGGGAAGTGTAATGAAACGTGCTTATTTAAATGTATCTCTAGCTCCTCTATGTAAATGCACTCAAATTTAGGTCTCTTATTCTAGTCTGAATACATAGTCTGATGTGTATTAGGAAACTGGACTACTGTTCTAACTAAATAATCAGTCCAAGATTCAAAATACCCTATAAAACTGATGAGTTTAAGTTTTGAACATAACTGATAAAATTCCTCTAAGAAGCTACAGCAAAAATCGGTCATTATGCCTTTTATTTTGCTTTTTAAATCCCATAGTAGGGTGATTCTTGGTTCTTGTCCAGGGATGGCTAGTGAAGAAAAATTAAATTATCTGTAAATTATTTATGTTATCAGTTTCTACATTCTATTCTTCCCTACCTTCTTGTGGTGATATATTCCTGACTGAAGCAATTTGTTCCTGTTAAAAGCAGTCCAGAAGCCAAACTGCTGTCACAAATTATTCAGCGTTGACTGGAAAACTTGTAATTTCAACTCCATGAATTTTTTTCTCAGTAAATCCATTGATACTGGGAAGTGTGAATAACTACTATTTAGTAGTAATTACTTATCCTATCTGCCTAAGAAGGGAGCAACCAACCTGAAGATCAAATTTACAAACCACATTTTAAGTGTGGAAAAGTTCTGTATCCAGTTGTTATACCATTTATTAATTCAAATTTGAAGTCTTCCAATTTGTTGCCTCCTCTAGAGAAGATAAAATTTTACTCAATTTCTGTCTTTGGGTGTTTGATGACTGTGACTAGCCATGACTGGCTGAGGTCATAGGCAAAGATGAGGGATTTTTCACACAAACACACAAACACACACACACACACACACTACAACTACAGAGAATTAATTCTTGATCAATGTTAGCCCAAAGACTAAATTGCAATTTTGTGTGAATTCTGGGCAAAGGGAAAACTTGGGTTCTGTTGCCATCTCTCTGTTGGCAACTTGAGACCTACTCTGTCAATTCGGTGACAAGATCCCCAGCTACATAAACTAGTTTATGTGTTTGGTCAGAGTTAAGCAGGAGTGCACAATTCTGTTCATTGGTGTGAAGGAATAAAGGCAGGAAACAGCCAAATGAACAAATAGACATAAGACCGAATATTTAGTTTTTTAAAAAGGATTATAGAGTGTCAATGTATTTTAAAGGAGTTATGTTAAAACCCATTTAAAATTCTCAGGACCTAGTTTGTGCAGACATATAAAACAGGTCTCAGTAAGTTCAGACTCTTGCTTTTTTCCATGGCTCCTGAGTCAGCAGTCTTGAGAAAGTTGTCTTGCTGATGGGACTGCTTGTAAATGCCATTCTTGTCAGTGTTTTTCTTGGCCCCTTAGGAAACAAAGGTCTCCTTTGGCAGGTTCCTTCCTTGTGTGTACTGCATGCCAGGCACTGTTCCAAGTACTTCACATCCCTGGTAATTGTTCAATCCTCCCAACAAATTATGAGGGAGAAATGATCTCCCTGTTTTACAGAAGAAATGGAAACACAAAGATACCTGATTATCCATGTCACCTCCATCAGTTTGAGACCCTATGGCAGTTCAGAGAAAAAAACTGCTCCCATCAGTCCCCAAGGTGCTCACTGGCCTTCCTGGCACTGCTCCTCCTGCAGTTCCCATCAGGATGGGAAGGCAGGAAAGTGGGTGGGGCAGTGTCAAGAGCCCAGATCCTTAAAGTCAAAGAATTTCCTTCTCTGTCTAAAGTTTGCATTCATTTATGCTTCACCACTGCCTCATTTTGTTAGCACCTGTCTTCATTTTCTTCATAATGTATCCTTTTCCTAATCCTCTACCTTAACATTTTTAAGTAACTCCACTTAATAAAAGCCACTCTATAAAGTTTTCCCCAGGGAGAAAGTTGGATGACCCAGGAAAAGGACCTAGAGTGGCACTTGCTGCTGCTCTCAGGCATGAGGGGAGTTAGGAGAAAGAGAAGAAAGAGGAGGAGGAGAGAAAGGCATAGCATAAACCAATAGCCTATCTATCAGAGAGTGTGTCTTAAAAGAAAATTTATCTTAATGAATTTATATGCTGCCGTACAGTTCGAGATATGTCTCTTCCTACCAAAGAAAAATTTGCTTTATTAGAAAGCAAAATTAAAACTTAAAATCTATGTTGCATCCTTTTTTTTGTTTTTGTTTTTTTGGCACTGAGGATTGAACTCAGAGGTGCTTAACCACTGAGCCACATCCCTAGCTATTTTTTATATTTTATTTAGAGATAGGGTTTCACTGAGTTTTTTAGGACCTCGCTAAATTGCTGAGGTTGTTGTTGAACTTAAGATCCTCCTGCCTCAGCCTCCAGAGCCACTGGGATTATAGACATGTGCCAGGTGCCAGGCATGATTGCTTTCATAGAGCACCGCAACATGATTTTTCAATCCTTCCATTTTTATTGTAGATCCCACACAGGGGCATGACTCAGCACTCAGTATTATTTACTTTCAGTGCAAAGTGTAGAGTTTATTGCCTCAAAGTATAAAACATTATTTTCCCATCGAATCATAAAAAGTACTAATTTATAATTTATATCTACAACTTGTTATAAAACCACCAGCATTAATCAATACTCATGTAATTCATTGTTGAATAGAGAACAAATCTCATCTGCTCCTTTGCTCCATCCACTTCAAATATCAATCCTGAGCAGAAGCAGCCTATATTTGGAATACTGAATATATTGTATGCTCAAATGCCCACACAAGTTTATCTTTCTCTCAGGTACTACTCACTTAAGTTCCTATGTCTGAATTGTACCTGCAAAAATACATAGGACCCCACCCCAATTACTTGTGGACTAATAGTCACACATTCAAAATTTAAAACCCACATAATCTTACATATAATAAATCAACCACATAAATAAACACTCTCAGAGTAAGTCAGGAGATTGTTGAAAGGATGTTGGGCTTTTTGTGGAAGAGAAGACAAACAGCGTATAGATGAGAGCTGCGGACAACCAGAATGACCCAGAAGGCTCCTCCTGAGGCCCACACATGTACTCACACACAGGGAAGTGGGAGAAAAGGGAGGACCCTTTGCCCATCTGGAAACATTTTCTAGAGGAAACTGGATCCCCAGGGAAAGCCTTAAAGGATATAAACAGAGTATTATGTTTTATGTTTCCGAACAAAGTGTTTCTGGTGGAAGAAATAGAGTATAGCTGGGCATGGTGGCACATGTCTATAATTCCAGAAACTCTGGAGGCTGAGACAGGAAGATCATAATTGAAACCCAGGCTCAGCAACTTAGTCAGGTCCTCAGCAACTTAATGAGACCCACCCAGACTCAATAAAAAATAAATAGGACTGGGGACAAATCTCAGTGATAAATCGTCTCTTGGTTAAATCCCTAGTACATACCCCCCAAAAATTGTTGTATAGGTGATAGTCTGAGACATTATCACCAAACTGGGAACTGGGGAGATGGCCAAGACTGACTTCAACATCATGGAGGATCACCTAGGTGGTGCTCTTGCAATGAATGCAAGATAAATGTCAGACCATGTCTCATAAGATCATTATAAGAATTGACAATATTGGTAATCACACTTATGATTGGGGAAAAAAGCATTCGAGACATTATAACTCATGCTGGGGTGGAAGACTTTGAAAACAGAAATAAGAGAGTTTCCATACAAAAGAGTTGAAGTTTGCTAGTAGTTTACCCTGAAATTTGGTATACCATTTTCCTAAGCTGAAAATGTTTTCCTGCAGCTAACTACTATGTGTTGAAAGATTTTATATTATAATGCTCATTCTTATCACTTACTATGTAGATAGTTTATACAGTAATTTTCCCCCAGTTTCTTGAACATAGTATCTTTGTGTCTTGGATCTGATCTGTCAAGCTATTAATTATTAAACACAAAAACTTGAAGAAATTGTCAATTATGTAGTACACCACATTAATAGTGGAGAAAAAATATTATACATGATCATTTGGTACAAAAAAAGCATTTGACAAAATCTAATACATTCCATAATTAAAAAAGACACACAAACACACACACACACACACAGATAAAAGGTAACTTCCTCAAACTTATAAAGGACATTTATGAAAAATATTTCATTATATTTATTAAAAGTTATAGCCACAGAAATTAGGCAAGAAAAATATTAATATCCAGGTGAGAAAGAAAGAAGAAAAACTATATGTTTTCAGGTGGCAAGATCTTGCACATAGAAAACTCTAAGAGACTCATGGCAGGTAACTCCTGTAACTTGGGAGCCTATGGGGAAGGTTGAGACAGGGGACCACAAGTTGGAGACCAGCCTGGCCAATTTAGTGAGAGCATGTCTGAAAATGAAAAAGGGCTCGGGATGTAACTCAGTAGTGAAGCACTTGCCTACAATGCATAAAGCCCTGGGTTTGATTTGATCCCCAGTACCACACACAGTCTCTCTCTCTCTCTCTCTCTCTCTCTCTCTCTCTCTCTCTCTCTCTCTCTCTCTCTCTCTCTCTTTCTCAAACACACACACACAAACACACACACTCCTAAAGAGTACACACATGTGCACACACATTGGAGCTACTAATAGATAAGTTCCATTTCTATTTTGTGGAGTAGTAGTTTGTGGTGAACTGGTATTTTACAGGTTGGTCAGTTTTCTCTTCTCTCATCTCCAGCCCTTGCCAGGAAGCCAGACAGTTTAGTCACTGTGATTATTACTGTTGCCATATTTTAAGGATGAGAGAAATGCTAAGTGTCTCCCCAAGGTCAAAAATCCATACAGTGTTGGTTTCTGAGCTTGGGTCTCCAGAGAGCAAAATCTTCCCTTCCATGAGGGCTCTGTCCAGCCCCTTACCCACAGGAAACTTGCTTCTCCAAACATAGAACAAACAGAGAGAAGTGATAAAAACCAACAAAAAAATATATTCTATAAGGCTTAGATAACTGTGGGGGCCATGGCAGCCCCAACAGGGAATTTAGTGAGGGCTCAGGCCCAAAAGACCTTGATGTAGGGCTCACATCCTGGCATCACTGAATGGAATGTTGCAGCACTGGCCTGATGGGAAGATAAACACAGAGTCAGGACATGGGGGCTCTCCCTAATATCCATCCCACTGCTCACAGTCAAGTTCCTCATCTTTTGAAGGCAAAAAAAGGAGAGGGCTGGCACCACAAGTCATTGCAAGGGCCCTTGGGGGGCACTGGGTGTTACCAACCCCACTGCACTCCTAATACTCCACTCCATCTGATTCATATGGGAATGAGTAAAAATTTTCAATTAAAAAAATTTACTTTTAAACATTAGAAATTACTGGACTAATCTCAGACCTCATTAGTGGCTGAGGAGGGTAAGGGACTGTCCCAGGCTAACCAGCTAGTTAGCAGTGCAATCTTTTCTCTTTGTCTATCCAGGGGCAACTGGGTGTGCTCTGAAGCCCTGTGACCTGGACCCTATATCCTCCAGGTCCATAATCCCACTCCTTAGGCTCCAAGGGCTTCAGCTTAAGGGCCAGCCTGACATCGGGGGCTTTCCCCAAAATATGTGCAACCACAGACTCCCATGTTTCAAAGCTCAACCTATACTCCTTACCTTCTCTAAGGGTGCAGACTTGCCACACCTTGGGAGGGCCTGAGTTGCAGACTTGGGCCCAAGGAAATCTTTTAAGATGTAATGTTGGCCCCCAGGTGGTGCCCTGCTTTACCTGAAGGCACAGAGCCTCTGACATGTACCTGGGAAGCAACACACCAAATGCAAGAAGTCACTACCCACCTTGGTCTGGTCTCGCTGACCACTCTCACCCCTCAGCTGGGAAAGCACAGAGCCCAGGGCTCTCATCCAGGAGCCTTATCCAGGCTGCCATTCCCATCTACCACATTTCTTTGGGAAAGAATCTTAAACACCAAGAAAGAATGAAATTCCCAGAAACTCCCAGAGTGCCCTGGAGAAAAGCCAAAAGCAAAGGAACAGGAAGTGTTAAGGCCTGGGAGCTGGGGACAGGGACCAGGGAAATAGACCCAGTGTCATACCATACCACCAGCCCCACTTGAGCCCTTGGATTACCTACTCACTTGGGTCCCAAGGGTGCGCAGAGAATGATGAAACATTTTCTTCTGCAGCCTGCATTATATGTGTTATCATGCTGCAGGGAGATGAGGAAAGGAAGAGCAGCTCAGACACAGCAGGACTGGGTGAGGCCATCTCCCAGTGACCCTCGCTAAGTTGGTCTGTTAAGCCAGGGCTCAACATGGCAAGGCTCAAAGAGTGACCAGGGCCTCCTTCCTTTCCAGGCTCCAAGGAAGAGTTACCTCCTTCGACGCACTTGTGAGCAGCTCTCCCCAGACAGTGGTGACTCAGCACCCACCTCTCCTGCCTTCTCAGGATTCCTCATCCCCTTGTGCTTCCCTTTGCAGAATCCTTGCTCTGTCTCCATTGGCCACACCTGTCCTCTCACCTCATCCTTCCAGGTACCTTTTAAGATCTTTCTAGTGCTGTTTTGCTCAACTGATCCAAAAATGGTTTCACCACCCTGCTTCCAATTTACTCTTTTATCTCAATTTTTTTCTAAAAATCTACTTCATTGAATTTAACTATCTGGGAGACTAGTAGCAGAGGGGAATGCCCAGACATATTTCCCTAATCAAAAATCAAATTTTCCAGGCAAATATGAGCTGAAGACCTTCAGTACACAAAGCAGGAAAGGTCAAGCTCAAAGGTCATGTCCTTCCCTGGATACTGACTGTCTTCTCCTCTCCCTTATTTTTCTTTCTCTTTTCCCTGATTTCATCCATTACCCTCGAGCCCTCCTTCTTCCAGACAAAGTGGAGTTTCAATCCAACTTCATGAGCTTTAGGTAGCAAATACTCTGTTATAATGGCAGGTGGGCCAGCAGCACTTCTATCCACTTCTATCCAGCACCACTATCCAACACTCTTCTCCACTAAAGGAAAGATGATTCCACATCAGAATAGCTCTGGAATATGTCCAAAAAGCAATATGAATCATTGTCCTCTATTATGTTCTTCCTCCTAAATGGTGTTCACAACACTTAAGAAATGAATATACCACCAGGTGCAATGGTGCAAACAGAATCCCAGAGACTTGGGATTCTGAGGCTGAAGGATCGCAAGTTCAATGCCAGCCTCAACAACTTAGCATGGCCCTCAACAATTTAGTGACACTCTATCTCAAAACAAAATATACTAAGAATTAGGGATGCAGCTTTGGTGGTAAAGCACCCCTGGGTTCAATCCCTAGTACCAGAAGAAATGAATTAATGTCAGAGTATTAAAAAGTTGCAGAATTTTTAAATTTAGAGAAAGAATGTTTGATTAGATATATATCATGCATAGGAAATATTGGTTGTACATAAGGCATACAAAATGCTTAAGGGAGCCAACATGGCGGCAGGCAGGGAGGCAGCGCTTTCAGTACCTCCTCAATAACAGGGTCAGAAAGTCGCATTAATACGTTCAGATTCTACCTGCTAAGAAACTTCTAGCAAAATTACGCTGAAGTGAGACCTGTTAGTGAATTTGTAGAATTATTAGAGGTGAAGTTTGCCCCAGACGAGTGAATCTCTGCCACGCGGCGTGGAGGTCCATACCCGCCACCCACCGCTGCTGCTCAGGGACCAGCCTCTGGGGCACTTCAACAGGCGCGGTGCTGAGACCCTATGAAGAGGTCTCGAACCAAGCCTTCATGAAATAGCAAACCTGAAACCAAAACCAACTGAGACTGGGTCAGACCAGAGACAGGCCAGACCCACCCCTCCCTTTGGATACTCAGGCAAGGAGTCTGGGGCCCGGCATGGCAGAGAGATGATGTCACCAGAATTCAGCTGATGGTATTCCTTCCCAGCTGAATCGGCTTTAGCAGGTGTGTGTCTCCCACCCCCACCCCCACCAGATACATACAGCCGGGAAAACTCAACCCAGAGCCCCGTGGGCTTGACTGTGGGGGCCGGGGGAAGCAGAGGAGACTCCCAACACCCAACTCCCCTTACCGCCAGTGGTGGACGTGTCTGTAGGGGCCGAGAAAAGCAGAGGGGATTCTCGATCCCCAACTCCCCTTACCACCAGTGGCAACACCCAAGGTCTTAGCCACCAGTTCCCGGGGGCGTGCCCACCAAAGGGGTCCGGAAAAATTAAACTGTCAGTTCCCAGATCACCGCTCCACAGCACTGGAGCTTGTATGAGTGACAGAGAGAGTGCTCAGTTGTTCGGGAAATAGGGCATTCAGTGGGGCTGCAAGTGTAACCAGATCCTTAGAAAGCACCTCCGGTGAGTGGGCTGGGCTGACTGGCAGGAGGAATGGGGGTAGGGGCTGGTGAAGAGAAATGGCTCTGTACTAACAGGATTGAGAGAATCCCAGGAGCTGCCTTTCAGGGATTGCTGCCGGCACAGAGGGCAGAAGCACTGCTCAGAGGGCACAGCTCCGCCTACTGGAAGAGAAAAAAATGAATCTCTAAGACTTCATTTCTTTTAAAATTTCTATTTTATTAGTTTTTCTCCCCTTTTCTTTCCTTCTTTTTTTCCCTTTTCAAGTTTTATTGTTCTTTCCGTTCTCCTCTATTCTATCTATCTCTCTCTCACACTGTTTTTTTTAAGAGCACCTTCCTTCAAACTTCCCCTCAACTTTCATCCCAATTACATGTAATTGTCTAAATGCAAATAGGTGATTGTTTTGAGGCTGTCTATAGGGCTCCTAAATACCTAGCTATTACCAAACACTGTGATCCAATCGCCTGGTAATATTCCCCTTCAGTACAGCAATCTTCCAAAGTAACCAAGACATACTAACCTTCATTCCATCATAGCAACTAACCTAAACATAAAGTCCTAAGACCAAAATGCTTAAGGAATGATAATTAATAAATTTCTAAGGGCTGAGCAGTAAATTTGAATACCTTCCTCTCCCCACATGGAACCCTATCACACACAACTGGAATCCAACAGCTCTGAGGCACCCAGACAAGCCTCTCCCGCTGGCTCCACTCCTGGGACTCCTGTTCCAATTGTGTGTGTCAAACACCCTCACACTCCACAGGACCAAAATCCAGCGGCATCATCTTCTTGCCCCATCTTCTGACCAACTTCCTGCTGCCTCTTCTTCTTCCCCTTATCCTGGGGGATCAGGGCACCAGGCCTCTCTCTGTTTCTTTCTCTCTTTTTTTCTATTCCCAAATGTTGATTCTTATGTATGTAGCTTCACTCATTGATACAGAGGTCTTCTCAATCTGTGCTGGGGATTGAAGAATTCAGGGCCTTGCACATGCTAAGAACACACTCTACCACTAGGATGCACCCCCATCAGAAATATTTCAGGGCCTCAAAAATGCTTCTGTCCAACCAGGCATGGTGGCACACACCTGTAATCCCAGTGACTTGGGACACTGAGGCAGGTTTGAGACCAGCCTCAGCAAATTAGCAACACCCTGATTTATAATAAAAAGTAGCAGGGACTGGGGATGTAGCTCAATGGTAAAGTGCCCCAGGGTTCATTACATAGTAGCAAAAAAATAAAACCCAGTAACTGCACTGGGGATGGAAAGCACCCTGCATACAGCATGGCCAGCCTCCTTTCAGTGGTGAGGGCAGCTGCAACACAAGACCCTGAGCAACATGGAGAGTGCCCAGGGTAGAGCAGAGAGAGGGTATCATGGGAACCATGTAGGCAACCCAGCTCACAGCTCATGAATTAATCCATAATTTCCTGATTTACTGCTAGGAAAATTGAGTGACTAGGGGCTAAGTAGCATACCCAAGGTATCCCTGATGGTCAGTTCTACAGCTGGGATTTGAACTTATGTGCTCTTTTCCAGAGTCTTTGCCACCAACCACCAAACAAGTGACTCCAGAAGGAGTTGCAGTCAGGGAATGGAGTATGGTGGGAGTAAAAGTTGGAGCATGGGATGAATGCCTGAAATGGGTGCTGCAGGTAATGGAAAGAAGCCCTGTCTGAAGAATCCCAGAGTGCATTTAGCTTCCTTGAGCCTTGGGGACCCTGGACTTGGAGGGCCTCACTCTGAGCAGATGAGGAAGGGCAATGGCGTATGGCCTAACCTGGGGCTGGAAGAAACACAGGATGGGGGAAGGGTAAAATCTGCCAGGAAAATTCAATGGTGATACTAGAAGCTGGAGATAGGAGAAGAAAGGCAGACAACAGGGCTAAGGAATTAAGGTCAAGCACAGGAGTCACAGGTGGGAGGGAACCACATATGGCAGTGGTGGGCTAGTGACTAAAAGGATGGGAGGTGATGAGCAGACAGGCTCCTCTGTCTGCTCAGCTGTCTTGGGGTCTTCAGCTTCTCCTCCCTCACTGATGCTGCCCACCAGTCTTCCTGAAAGAGCCTTTATTCAAGTGATTGCCATACTAAAGGAATCCCATGGCAGAGATGCCCACTCATCATTCCTAGTCAAAGCTCAAAGAAAAAGCAATAAAGACACACAGATGGGGAAGAAAGCAATGAAAATGTTCCTCACAAAGGACATGAGGTTCCATTAAAAAGGAACAACAAAAAATGCTGTTGAAGAATCACAGTGGTCCAGCACCCAGTCTCAATCCCCAGTGCTGGAAAAACAGCAACACTAAGGACTCCTGCTCTTTGGAAGATGCTATGAAGAAAATGAAATTACAAGCCATAAATTGCAAGAAAAGGTTTGCAAAACATAGATCTGATTTCAGTATACAGAACTCCTGAAACCCAATAAGAAAACAACATGAAAATATGCTGAACATCATTAGTCATTAGGAAAATACAGACTGGAGCCCTAGTGAGGTACCATTACTCATTTATTGGACAGGCTACAATTTGAAAACAAGAAAGAATAGTAACAAATGACAGTGTCAAAAGCTAGTGAGGTTGTGGAGATACTGGAATTCTCATTCATTGCTGGTAGAAAGTAGAAATGGTACAGTTGTTTTTCCCAGAAAGTCCCACATATGTTGACCTTATGACTCAGCAATGCCACCCTTAACAATTTATCTAACAGAAATATAAACTTATGTCCGCATGTCTGTGCACCAATAGATATTGTAGCAGCTTTATTTGTATCTGCCCAAAACTGGCTGGGCACAGTGGCCTGTGCCTGTACTTTCAGTGGCTTGGGAGGCAAAGGCAAGATGGTGGCAAGTTCAAAGCCTCAGAAACTTAGTAACTTAACAAGACCTTAAGCAACATAGTAAGACCCTTTCTCAGAATTTTAAAAATTTTTCAAAAAGGAAACATAAGAGTACGGGGCATGGTGGGGGGTGGAGGGGTCTGGGAATGTGGCTCAGTGGTTAAGCACATCTGGATTCAATCGTTTGTACAAAAACAAAAGAAAATAGACCACAAAAACACTGCCAAAAACTAGATGCAAAGTAAAAATTCCTTCAGTTTGTAAATGTATAAATAATCTGTAGGGAAACACAATACTACACAGAAACAAAAGAAAATAAACTACTGATATGAGCAACTACATAGATAAATCTCAAATGTGTTGTGCTCAGTGAATGAAGCCACATTATAAAGCCCACAACACTATTTATGCATGATTCTGGAAAGAGAAACACCACAAGGACTTGGGGAGAGAATGTGACAACAAGAGATTAAAGAATTTTCTGGGGTAATGAAACTGGTTAACCTTGATCTTGGTGGAGAGTACATGATGACATTAGTCAAAATCCCTAACTATAGATTAAAATGGGTGAATTTTACTGTTTGTAATTACCCTCAATAATTGACATTTTTACAATATTTTACCATGGCTCCCAGGTTTCCACTACTTGAAAACTACATTCCACACTTGAGGTTCTGGGTCTTTTTAATCTTGACCCCCTTGGGGTCAATGTCATGCCACCTTGTGCTTGAACTAGATCCGTTTCTTCATCATTCTGTTAATACCCTACTTTCAGTTTTCTGGGCCTTTCTGAAAAATTGTACCTCTCACAGTAAATGCCCTCCTGTCTCCTCTCCAAAAGCATTCAGGACACAGAGTGTGGCATGTTTACTCTACAGCATTGGCTTCGTCAAACTCCCAGTCTCTTCCAGCCTGTTACACCACTCAGGACTGACCCCTCTTTTCATAGTGTTCCTGGGTGTCTCCCGGTGTTATTCTGATTGCCGGTTACTGATCAACAAAAGTGCATGACATAATTACTCATCTCTACACCCATCCCTCAAATAACTGCCACCTAGCACACAGTAGGCTTCAATGCAATGCACCCAGGAGGGAGAATGGCCACCAAGCTCCAGGGTATAGAGATATCTGAGTTGCATCTTCAGAGGTGTGTCTGGAAGGACTCATGAAGCAACATCAGGGCAAAGGGCAGTGGAGAAAGCAAAGTGCCTAATTGCAGAGGTGCAAGATGCCTCCACACAGTCAGGGACACACACACACAGACCAATTACCTGTTCCTTTTAGGGTCACCTGGCAGTGCCCACAAACACTCCCTTGATGAACAACTACAGGATGAGGGGTAGTAGGAGGGCCCCAGCAGGTACAGCCACTAGTATGCTGTGCACAGATTAAAAAGTGAAACCATTAAATAGCTCTTCCCTGGCCCTGCTTTTCTACCAAACACCTCCCTCACTCCTCCCACCCCAGCTAGCACTGCCCAAACACTCTCCCTTCCTGAACTGGACAGGTAGTCCAGTACACCCAAGTGAAACCTTACTCCATCAAACTGTCTGCCTACATGTCCCTTTTCAAATTTCATTACCCTATTCTGTAGCCCCCCTAGATTCTTAACTCCACAGGCATCCAACCCAGCCCATGTCACTGAGCCCACTGGACTTCCACATCTCCTTCACATGTCCTCCCAAGTGACTTCTCCCTCTAGCCCTTCCCTTGGTATTCTCTGTCCCTTCTTGGCTGTTTGCCCCTCCCTCCCCACCAGAAGCAGCTCTTCTTAGGGTGGGCCATTGGGACTGTGTGGATACTTCATAGTATAGTCCAGGAATGCCATGTGCCTCCTGTGCATGATGAAAACCTTGCAGGTGGTCAGCATGGCACCCAGGTAGAGGCACAGGCACAGTAAGAGTAGCAGGAAGAAGAAGATGTTTCGGTGCCCCACACAGTTATTCACCCACCTGAAAGAGTGGTTGAACTCCAAGAGAAGAAGAAGTAGGACTGCAGATCTTTTCAGATTGGCCTCCATCACCCCCTAATCCTGAAGCATCCCACAATTCAGTCCTCTAGGCTGCCTTCTCTTGGCCCTACACACAGGTTCCAGTCTCAAGGAGAACCTGGCATTTCCATGGTTAGAGAACAGTGAGCCCAATAGCTCCTCAGTTCACCTGTCCTGAGTGAGGTCTTTAGAGACAAGACCTGCCTGGTATCACTTGGAGCATGATAGAACATCTCTGAGCCTCCGTTTTTTCAGACATTGGATGAGGATGAAAAAACACCCTTCACCAACCTGCCATCTGCACTTGTGAACCCGAGTAGGGTGTGCACATCAGAGAAAGGCTCTCAGAATCCAGGAAACCCTCCAACTGGGACATCCAGACCAAGACAGGCAAAGATCCCCAGGACATGGTAGCAGTCAGCCAAAAGGGCTGGGGATCTACTATCAACAAGCCAGGGGAGGGGACAATCACTGATTTTCCTCCCACTGACTCCACAGGCTCATCACAGTTGTGAAGACCTTTGCATATCAACACCTGTGCACACAATGCCAGCCTCCCTGGACAGGTGCACACACAGAGGTGATGACATATATAAGTGCCCAACAGTAGCTGAGAGCCACTTGAAGCACTCTGGGAACATGGTCTGATACCCCCACCTGGCCTACTCATGATGTGAGGTTCTTGGTCCTGGCCAGGTGCCCAGAGATAGGTTGGTGAGTGGACAGAAAGGAGGAGCACTCACCTCCACACAGATGTCATATTTTTTGCAGTGGATGGTTCGGTGCAGGCGGTGAAAAGAACAGGTGGGTCACCATGGCATTTTGTATAACCTGCCATTCACTTGTGCCATGTAGGGAGCCTCAGGGTCCTGCTCGAAGGCGCCTGGCAGGGGAAGAGGTTTGGGCAGTTGAAGAGGCCCTTTTATCACTCTGCTGCTCAGGGCAACCCATAGTCTCACTGGGCAACAAGAAGATGGGGAAGAGGTGGGAAGGGGAATCCTGGTCCCTGTTGAGCAAACTGACCACTCAGATGTATGGGAAGTCAGAGAAGGACTTTCCAGCCACAAGAGATCTTTCCAGCCAAAAAGCTCCCCGCTTTGGAATAGTGACCAGTGCTTGGAGTCATGTGTGAAATGGGAAGGAAGAAGAGTGAACTGCGTGGTTTTGGAAGAGCCTATTGGCCTCTTGTGCAAGTCTGCTCAGGCCTCTCTTCTAAAGCAACTGGGAAACCTCCAGGATTCTGTTTTTTCACAATTCAGTGGCTTGGGAAATGAAGTGCCAGGGCCCAAATAATGATGACAGAGTAAGAAGGGATCATGAGGCCACAGGGGACCTCAGCCCTTTAGAAATGACCCCTGTAGGCACCAGCCCTTGTGGTGCCACTTTCCTCTCCCACAGGTCTGAGGCCTTACTTCTGTGTAGGATGCCTGAGTCTGAAGCATTCATACAAATGAGGCTGTACATAGTGAGGAGGCAGAGAAGCCCTGTGGCCATGGGAAAGCCCACACTCCATCTTGGGCCAGTGCTCAGCATTTGAAATCAGGGCCAGACTCTGTTCTACTCTGGGGCAACCCAGAGCCCCCATGAGGCCTAGCTCACCTGAGATCAGACTTACCCACATTAAGGGCAGATCTGAATATCCAGGGTAGAGATAGACCCCATTCCCTCCACCAAATGTCACCACGATTACCAGCCTCCCATAGTTCCCAGAGAGGCTCCCCACATCTCTGTGCTTCTCACTAAATATCCTTCTTCCCCTCCTGGCCTCCCTCCACTTCCCTGCCTCTGCACTCTCTCAGTCTATTTCCCATCTGTCTCTTGGAGAGAAACCCAACTGCTGGCATGGAGACTCACGGAAATGTGAAGAACACTAGGCTTAGAGAGACCAGTGCTGCCATAGTCCAACAAGTCCAAAGGCTTGAGAAAAGCCAGGATCTGGCTGGGGGTCTGGGTGGGGACCAGAAAGCTTTTGAAATACTCATGCTGAGCCTGCTCTCAAACAAATGAGAGCCAACCCCTCCTTCTCCTGGCTTGGCATCCAGAGTACCATGACTACAAGTGTGACATCAGAGAGGTTCCAGAATGGGGGCTCTGGCTGCTTCCAGTGCCCTCTGAGAGCAACCCTCCCCTGCCCTCACATACATACCTATAGACTGGGAAATCCTACTCTTACAATGGTGGCTTTGTTGTAACTGGTGAGGATGAGATGTGGTTTGTCCCTCAAAGGTTCATAGGCTGGAGTCTTGGTCCTGGGTGTGGCACTGTTGAGCTGGTAGCACCTGTAAGAGGTGGGGCCTATAGGGAAGTAATTGTGCCACTGGGGATGAGGCCCTTGGAAGAGAGTAATGAAATTCTTAATGGCCCCCATTAGTTCCTGTGAGAGAGGCTTGTTCTAAAAAGAACAAGACCCATCCTCCCCAGTTTCTGCCATGAAGTCTGGACCCCTTTCATGTCCTCCCACCATGATGCCATTCACCGTTTTGTGAGCACTCTCACTGAAGTTCAGTCACAGGTGCTGCCAAATGTTGGACTCTGATCTAAATAAACCTCATCTCTTAATAAAGTACCCATTTTTGGGTAATTTATTAGAGTCAGAGAAATCAGGCTAATACAGAGACAATATAATATGGTTCCTGGGGAGATGGCATGGGGAGAAGTTTGGTGATGGTTATCAACTCTCAGGCCCAGTGCAAATTGAACCAGGCAATGCAGGTTGCTCATCCTATCTCTATTTATTTCTTTCTGTTAACAGAGTTCTAGTTTGGGGAAGGAGGTAGCAATCTACATAACTAAATAATCTCCCAGCTTCCCTCATTAACAGGGTGGGCATTATGACAGAATTCAGATAAAAATAAAAAATAAAGTATGTTGGGGATGTGACTCAATGGTTAAGCAACCCTGGGATCAATCCCTGATGATGATGACAATGATGATTATGATGATAAATTGAACATGATTATGGCATACAACATATCTTGAAACATATTCACTGAAGAATGGCTGAGTCAAGCTATTGAACATATACACTCTTTCATTACTTTTTTGTGATGAGAACCCTTAAAATCAACTCTCTGATTCATTTTCAAGTGTATATAACATTACCAACTGTAGTCATTCTGTTGTATGTTATTAACTGTAGTTATTATATTGGATAGTACACCCTTTAAACTCAACCCTCTCATCTAAGTGTAATTTGGTCTCCTGTGACCAGCACCTTACCAGTCCACAGCCCAACCACCCCTGGGCCCCTGGCAGTCATTATTCTGCTACTTCTTTTTTTTCTGATTTTTTAAATAAATTACTGCAGAATACATTACAATTATATTACACATATAGAGCACAATTTTTATACCTCTGATTGTATAGAAAGTATGTTCACACCAATTCGTATTTTCATACATGTACTTTGGATAATGATGTCCATCACATTCCACCATCAATTCTAACCCCCTGCCTCTTCTCTTCCCATCCCACTACTCTGCCTTAGAGTTTGTCTATTCCTTCCGTGCTCCCCCACCCCAACCCCACTATGAGTCAGTCACCTTATATCAAAGAAAACATTTGGCATTTGTTTTTTGGGAATTGGATTACGTCACTTAGTATTATCTTCTCCAACTCCATTAATTTACCTCAAATGCCAAGATTTTATTCTCTTTTATTGCTGAGTAATATTCAATTGTGTATAAGACACATTTTTTTGTCTATTCATCTACTGAAGTGCATCTAGGTTGGTTCCACAGTTTAGTTATTGTGAATTGTGCTAGTACTTTTAGCACAATTCACAATAGTACTTCTATCCTAAGTACCAATTATTATGCATGGGATTATTGCAGAAAGGCAGTAGGCATTCAGTGAATTGATTTAATAGTAATTCTAGGTTGGGAAATAAATCAAGGCTGTGGTATTGATTTTGGCTGAATCTGTTAAAGATGTAACTTTTGGAAGAGGATTATTAGAAGTGAATTTTCAAGGGTGTGTAGAATTGGAGAGATGTGAAAGACAGTGATATAATACTGACCTTACTCAGGGATCAAAAAATTTTTCTGAAAAGGGCCAGATCATTAATACATTTTTGTTTGTGTGTGCCTCTGTGTGTGTGTGTGTGTGTGTGTGTGTGTGTGTATGCCCAGTAATTAAACTCAGTGGCACTTAACTACTAAACCACATCCCCAGCCCCCCCCCTTTTTATTTTATCTAGACACAGGGTCTCACAGAGTTGCTTAAAACCTTATTAAGTTGCTGAGGCTAGTTCTGAATTGGCAATCCTCCTGCCTCAGACTTCCAAGCTGCTGGGATTACAGGTGTGCACCACCTTGCCAGGGAGGGCTGGTAAATCCTTCAGGCTTATGCATCACATGGTTTCATCATGATTACTCAACTGTGTCCTGGTAGCACAAAATCAGTCACAAACAACAGGGAAACAGTGTCCATGGCTGTTCCCATAAAACTTTGTTTATGATCAATAAAATTTAAATTTCATTTACTTTTTATGTGTCACAAAATAGTATTCATGTTCTGAATTTTTCAACCACTTAAAATGCAAATACTATTTTCAGCTGTGGACCATACAAAACCAGCATTTGATCTGAAAGTTATATTTGTTGAGACATGATAGGAAAAAAAAAACACAGAAAGAAAGTGGGAGTGATTTGAGTGCTGCAAAGGGCAGAAACAATGCTTGGAAAAAGAAAAAAGAAAAAGAAGAAATCAGATGACATTAGAGAGATAAATAATGAGAAATGGGGCTGTATAAGATTCTATAGGGGGGCTGGGGATGTGGTTCAAGCAGTAGCGCAGTCGCCTGGCATGCGTGTGTCCCAGGTTTGATCCTCAGCACCACATACAAACAAAGGTGTTGTGTCTGCCGAAAACTAAAAAATAAATATCAAAAAAATTCTCTCTCTCTCTCTCTCTCTCTCTCTCTCTCTCTCTCTCTCTCTCTTTCTCTCTCAAAAAAAAGATTCTATAGGTTTGTTTTTTCTTGAGAACTTGGCTTTAGCAAAATAGTGAATCATTAAAAAGTTTTAGGTTTGAACATAGAAATGCCCTGATTTGATTTATAGTCTGTAGAGGATCATGAAGTCCAAGTTTAAGCTGGTTTTGGAATAGGAAGTAGTTAAACCTGAATGGATGAATTTATGAGTGAAAAACCTAAGGGAGATTCTCTTCTGATACAAAAATCAATTTTATCCCCGTTGTGTGTGCTCAAATAATTCATCGTTTGGGTAAATCACTGGGGGCGGGGCGCAGTAAGGAGGTGGCACTTTCAGAGACTGTCCTTATAGCTTTCAGCCAGAATGAATTTAATTCTCTCCAATTTGGAAAGACTTTTCTCTATTGAATTCAATGCATAACAGGAAGGCATTTGAATCCCATTTAATCCTGACTGATCAGGAACCGGCTGCAAAGTCTGAATACTCATGCTAAAAAAACTAGTTTTCTTCTCTGGAACCAGTTTGGGTAAATTCAGCAATGGAAGTTCTTTTTTATCACAAACTCTATAGAGGCAAAGCACTAAGGTTTATATTTCTGTATTACTCTCCACTTTCCTTAACAGAATGTTGGTGCAGAGATAAGGCCTGGATAAATAACCTCAGTGACTCAGTGCAATTGCCTTGTGCACCCTACATCAAAGCATGACTGTTAGGAGTCAGTGAGGCTTACATCCAGGTGAGGAACCTGGCAGATGCTGATTCAGTGTCCCTCCTACTGCTGTGTTACTTGGAAGCCAGATAACCAGATTGGAAGAAAGGAGGCCTTGGCCAATGGCTTTTGTGATCACTGGCTCCCACAGCTCTGGCTCTTTGTTTCTGGATCAGGCTGTGTGTTAAGTCAATTATCCAGAAGTTATCTGCCTGTTTGCTCAAGAAGTATAGAACTCTATCACATTAGTTCTCACTGCCAGGAATGAAAAGTTGAGCACCTCCAAAGAGGTCTCTTTCTAGTGTCACTAGATTTACTCTCCCAGGCTGATCCTTCATTTGAGCCTGGTAGTTACATCTGAAATACATATGCCTAGAGAATGTCCAGACAACAAAATGATGGCACTTTTTAATCAAAACAGAAGTGACACTTTAGAGTCCCCTGTGCAGAATAAATAAATGAAGTTCACAGAATAGCACCTGGCTTAGTGTCAATTTTCTCTCATAATGTTCCTTTCTCCAAAATAAGAAATGCTTTAGGTTCAGACCTTCAGTCATGGAAATGGAAAACTTCTGTGTGTTATAGAGGGTCCTTGGAAAATTGTGCATAAATTCTTGACATTTCTTTCTGGAAGGAAAAGAAAAATCTTGGATGGAACCAAATTTCCTCATTTTAAACCTGTGTGAGAAGAGCTGAAACTGAACTGGGGGACCTGCTGTGGTCCCATTCCACCATCTAGCGAACATGAAGAGAAATGCCAAATTTAGAGTAAAATTTGCAAACATGTCATAATTTTGTTTTCAAAATCTGTAATTCACCAAATATGTGTTTTCTGATCCAGATAACTAAAATCCTATGTTATGTTTGCTCACGAAGGTATTTCACTTGTGAACCTAAATAACAATCAGAGATTCTCTAAAGATTAATAAAGTTTACTGAAGAAAAGCAGACCTATTCCAGGGGAAACTATGGGTGTATTCAAAGAGATTGAGGCAAGAGGAAGTTTTGTTTTTTTTTTAATAAATAAGATATTTTGAACAATAATATTTAGATGCAAGTATCAATGAAAGGGTGGTGTCAGTCCAAGGTAAACAGAGTTTACACAATTTTCTGTGTAAGGTTGTGGTGGCCTTTGTCTGAGGTTTGGGTTCTGGCACAGTCTTTTCTGAATAATAGTTCTTGTGACCATCACACATGTATGAGACCCCTTCTTTATAACTGCCTGGCATGGTTATATTCTTATTGTTAGGGCTTGACAAAAAAACTCCATTTTTATTCTGAAAATTTTCACATATTCAGTTTTTTAAACAAAAATGACTACTAGGTTTTAAATGCTAAGCCCCCCCCAAATGATTTCCTAAATTATTTTCTGTGATTGCCTCTGAGGGGAAGAACAGGGCTTCCCATCACTCACATAAATTTTCCCCCCACCTTTCCCATTCCTCTTATCTTTTTGTCCCAACATACTGTATTTATTCTGGTGCATAGACTGGGAGTGGCTCAGAGGCCAGGATTATATCCTTCCAGCATACCAGGGGGCTTTGGCTGGAACCAGAGTCTTTCTGTTTATTTTCCAAGAATGCAGCTATTACTTGTAACCAAAGGAAATGCTTGGCATGGGCTTGTGTTCTCTGCTTGGTTTCATGTGTGTTTTTCCTCTCCTTTTATTATTCAACCTGTTCACAAACATAGTCTGCTTCCTCCCCGAAGTTTTTATGAAAGTTTTCTTTTTGCTTGGGATGATGCAAAAAATGGCAACCAAATCCCCTCCAAAGCTATCACAGAGAGTTATCCAGAGTTGTTTTGAGACCCACCAGTTAGAATCATTGTGATTACTATTAACAATAATCATAGCATGTGCCATTTTTTAGTTCATATCAATTCAAAAGAATTGTACATTAGATATATTTTTTCCTATTCCTCACACTAACCCTACAAAATAGGCAGTGTCAGCCCCATTTTAGAAATAAGGAAACATGGACTGGGATTTTGGCTCAGTAGTAGAGCACTTGCCTAGCACATGTGAGGCCCTCAGTTTGATCCTAAGTTCCACATAAAGATAAATAAATAAAGATATTGTGTCTATCTACAACTAAAAAAAAAATAAGGAAAGTGTATATAGTGTCAAAGGAGCATACCCCAAATCACAGCTTGTGATGGCAAAGGCAGAAACACACTCAGGTCTGGCTGGCACCAAAGCCCCTTATTCCACCAGTGGGCAATGGGGAGTGGGAAGTGGGCCTCTTCTCTGTTCATTCACACTCATGCCCATGACTGGCTAGACCCTGAGTCTGAGATTCTGTGTTGTGTCTCTGTGCCAGCTCTTTAGAATCTAAGACTTAATACCAAAAACTCAGGTCTGCAGGGCCCAGGGCCATGAACCAGGAATGAATTAAATATACAAGTGATTTTAACTAGAGCAAAAGGCAGCCCTGGGAGCTGAGACTGGAAGGGTCAAAGTAAGGAAGGAACATAGTCTAGGGGCCAGGACTCACAGCCCCTAACCCCAATTTGTGAACTGAGAAGTCCCCAAAGGTCAATTACCATAGCTGGCTGGATGCTTGTGAGCTGAACCTTCCTCCCCATAAACCAGACTTTGCCCCCAGGATCTTCTCCAAGATTTGCATATTCTAAGAATTCCAAGTTTCTTCCAGGAGCCATCAGGATAGAGAGTGAATAGGGCATTGTCTCTGCTTCCCAGAGCCCAGGGCCATAGGAGAAGAGACCCAGAGCAGCTGCAGTTTGGGACTCACCCTGGAAGAACTCTGGTGACCCCTCACACATGCCCACAGAGCTTCACCTGCTTTGCCTCTAGAGTAGAGCAGAACACATGGGGATGGGGTGGGAAGGACAGATGAGGCCATCACACTAAGGGTAAATATTATCCAGAAAGCTGTTGGTTTAATTTCATAAATGTACTTATAAGTATACACTGTGTTATGGTGTAAAGTTTTGCATCTCTCTTTAGGGAGAAGGAAAATTCAGTTCTACAAAAACTGAGGTTCTTGTGGGTGCCCCAGTTGTCCCCATCCTCACCTGAGGCACTAGGAGCTGAGGGAACGCAGTTCCTCCATTACTATCCAACATTGGTCTTCTTCTTTTTCTCCCCTGTCACAGGCAGCACTGACACTGGGAGGTGGGATCTGGGTCTTTATGGAGCTCAGAGTATCTTTTCTTTCTCCAGGCTAAGGCAAACCTTGGAGTGGGGGCAGGGTGGCCTAGATGACCCCTTACATGGTTCAGTCAAGTGTCTGAGACCCTCTTGTGTCCTGACCTGCAGCCCCACCCCTCCTCTTTCCTGTAGGGCCCAGCAGAAGAGTGGGACAGCAGCCCCAGCTCCAGGTGATCACCTCAGCTCAAGGTGCCAGCTGCCTGCAGGCCTCTCAGTTTCCATCCTGCCCACCTGGGCTGTGGGGGTTCCAGGCTAAGCCAGTCCTCAGAGCCAGGCCAGGATCACCACCAAAGCCTCCCAGCAGGGAGCTCTGTGGTCCCTGACAACCCCTGCAATGTCTGGGACACTGAGGCTATTGAACCCTGGAGGCTCAGCCCCTCTGGTTCCCGCAGGGGGTGATATAGGATACAGCTCCCTCCATCCCTCCAAGACTCCCTTGCAGACCTCTCAGGAAAAAAGTCGTTTTACTCTTCTCACTATTTGCTGCTTGAGTAAGGGACCACTGAACTGGATGATAGCCCAGAAGAGGAGTCTCATGGGGTTCCTGCAGAGTCTTATCTGGAGAATGAAGGTAGGGCACATCCCTGAGCCAGGTCCTTGCTGCCAACTACCCTTCACCCTCTATATGTGTATGTATTTGTTATCCATATCTATAAATATAGTAAGTTCATTAATAAAAATAATTAGTTTCAGTAATAAATTCCCTGATCCTTAGTAGCTTAAAACACTAAATGCTTATTATCACAGTTTCTCTTACAACTCAATCATTGGAAAACAAAATAGCCCAGTTTAAAAGAAACAAAAGATTTAAACAGAAATTTCTTCAAAGATATTTGAATGGCCTATAAGCAGAAAGATACTCATTATTGATCATTAGGAAAATACACATTTAAAAGAGTAGTATGAGGAGATACAACTACAGATTCACTGGGATGGCTATAATAGAAAAGACAGACAACAGCATGTGCTAACAAGAAGACAGAGAAATTGGAGTGCTACACTTTGCTGGAGGGAATACAAAATGGTTCTGCTACTTTGAAAAATAGTTTGGCTGTTTCTTGGAATATCAAGCAAGGAGTTACACTGTGGCCCAGCAATTTTATTCCCAGGTATATATCTGAGAGAAATGAAAAATATGTCTACACAAAAATTTGTATTTAAATATCTAGAGTGGCCTTATTTATAATAGCCCAAGTGTGAAAGTAACCAAAATTTTTATCAATGGATAAATTTGGTATACCCACATAATGGAATACTGTTCAGTCACCAAAAAAATGAAGCATTCAAGAAATATTGTATTGTATATCATTCAACTACATGAAATATGTTTTATATTGTGTTGAATGTATAGTGTTATATGTATTATATATTTTATGTACATACACATTTTGTATCATTCAACTATATTAAAAGTTAAGAATAGGAAAACCTGTACAGACAGTACAGAAGTGGTTGCCTAGGGATCAGGATGGAAATGTATGATTTCAAAGAGGTATCAGTTGTCTTTGCAAATGATGGAAATGTTCTAAAATTAGAACATTGGTGATGTATGCATAGCTCTGTACATATAATGAAAACCATTGGATCATTCACTTAAATTAGATGAATTTTATGGAAGGTAAATAATATTTCAATAAGGGCTGTTTCCTTTTTTTAATATTTACTTTTTCAGTATAGTTGGACACAATACATTTATTTTACTTATTTATTTTTATGTGGTGCTGAGGATTGAACCCAGAGCCTCACACGTAGTAAGTAAGTGCTCCACTGCTGAGCCACAACTCAGCCCTGTTTTCTATTTTTTAAAGGAAAAAAATTAGTGTTTTGATACAAACAATAATGATGAATCTCAAAAGAATTGCTGAGTGAAAGAAGCTAGAGGAGGTGAAAGGCATATATTTACAATTACATTTATACTAGAAAATGCAAACTGATCTGTACTGACAGAAAGCAGATCCCTGGCTGCCTGTATACAGGAATGGAGGAGGGGATGTGTTCGCAGGAGGGGTTGTAAAGAGGGAGGAGGAAACTTTTGGACTGGACCTTTTCATTACCATGTTTGTGATAATGGTTTCAGATATATGAGGACATGTACTTTAAGTGCAGTTTATGGTATGTCAATTATACTCCCATAAAGACTTTCTAAGAAATTATTTAATGATAATAATGCTCTGATTTGGCATTGAAACCAAGTTATATTCAGAAAAGCATAGAAATAGAGCAATGGTTCCTGGAGAGATGGCATGGGGAGAAGTTTGGTGATGGTTATTCACTCTCAGGCCCAGTGCTCACTGCTCATCCTATCTCTGTTTCTTTCTCTTTCTTTTAACGGAGTTCCTGTTTGGGGAAGGAGGTAGCAATCTACACAACTAAATAACTTCCCAGTTTTCCTCATTAACAGGGTGGGCTTTATAACACAATTCTGTCTGAAAATAAAACATAAAATATGTTTGGGATGTGACTCAATGGTTAAGCAACCCTGGGATTAATCTCTGATGATGATGATGATGATGATGATGATGATCATGATGATGATGATGATAACTTGTACATGATTATGGCACACACCATATCTTGAAACATATTCACTGAAGAATGGCTGAGACAAGCTATTGAATAGATACATTCTTTCATATAATTATTTGTGATGAGAACCCTTATAATTGAGTCTCTGAGTCATTTTCAAGTGTATATAACATTGCCAACTGTAGTCATTCTTTTGTATGTTGTTATTAACGTTATTCATTATATTGCACAGTAGATCCCTTAATTGTCTCCTTCCCATCTAAGTATAATTTTATCTCCTGTGACCAGCATCTCCCCAGTCCAAGACCAGCCACTCCTGGGCCCTGGCAGTCATTATTCTGATCTCTATTTTTTTCGTTCTTTTTTAATTTTTAAAAATAAATTATAGCAAAGTGCATTACAATTCATATTAGACATATAAAGCACAATTTTTATACCTCTGATTCTATATATACTATGTTCACACCAAATCATGACTTCATATATACACATTAGATAATGATGTCCACCACATTCCACCATCATTACTAACCTTCTGCCCACTGCCTTCCTGTCCCACTCCTCTGCCTTATCTAAAGTTTGTCTCTTCCTCCCATGCTCCCCTCCCTATGCAACTATGAGTCAGCCTCCTTATATCAGAGAAAACATTCACCATTTTTTTTTGGGGGGGGGGATTGGCTCACTTCTCTTAGCATTATCTTCTCCAATTCCACACATTTATCTGCAAATGCCATAATTTTAATCGCTTTTATTGCTGAGTAATATTCAATTGGGTATATTTGCCATATTTTTTATCCATTCTTTTTCAATCTAGGTTTGTTCCACAGTTTAGTTATTGTGAATTGTGCTGTTGTAAACATTGATGTTGCTGTGACCCTGTAGTATGCTTTTTTTTTTTTAAGTTCTATGAGTTCAACTTTTCTAGATCCCACATGTAGCTGAGTTCATGGGATATTTTCCCTGTGCTTGCCTTATATCACCTAGTAAAATGTTATTTGGGCTCATTCATTTAACACAAATGACAGGAGTTCCTTATTTGTTTAAAGACTGAGTAGTGTTCCCTTATGTTTCTAAACCATATTTTCGGTGTCCATTCATCCAAGACTGCTTTTTCCATATCTTGGTTATGAGAATAGTGTTGAAATGAACATGGGGTACAGATGTCTCTTAACACACTGATGCCATTTCTTTGGATATATACCAAGTAGAGAGATTGCTGTACCATAGGGAAGTTGGTTTTTTTTTTGTTTTGTTTTGTTTTGTTTTTTGTTTTTTGTTTTGTTTTGTTTTTGTGCTAGGGATCAAACCCAGAGCCTTGTGCATGCAAGGAAAGCACTCTAACATCTGAGCTCTATTTGTAATTTTTAAAGAAACTTCCCATACTGATTTTCATAATGGTTGTGTTAATTTACATTCCCTCAAACATTGTACACGAATTCCAATTTCTCCACATCCTGACCAGACCTCAATATTCTTTTGTCTTTCTTTCTTTTTCTTTTATATTTACTGGGAGTTGAACCCAGGGGTACTTTACCCCTGTGATACATCTGTAACCCTTTCTATTTTTTTATTCCAAGACCAGGTCTCACTAAGTTGCTGAGGTTTACCTTGAATTTTTAATCCTTTTGCCTCAGCCTTCTGAATTACTGGGATTAAAGGCATGTGCCACCAAGCCTGCTTCTTTTGTCCATTTAATAATATACATTCTAATAGGTATGTGATGGTGTCTCATTTGGGGTTTAATTCTCATTTCTGTAATGATTAGGAATGTTGAGCCTCTTTTTCAAATTTCTGTTGGCCAGTTGGGTTTCTACTGAGATGCAGTAATGTTTAGGCCATAGTCTACCATCAATTTTTATGTTGATTTCTGTTATAGCACAGGAAGGAGGAATCATATGCATTGGTTCATGAACGAAGGTCAGAAGTGGTACTAGAATCATACTAACCAGTTTTATTGAGCTTTGGGGTACATCATGCAAGCCTTAGTTTTCTTTTTAATTAGGTATATAAGGCAGCAGAATGCATTTTAATTAATCATGCACAATTGTAGCACAACTTTACATTTCTATGGTTGTACACGATATAGCATCGCACCATATGTGCAGTCATACATCTCCTTATGGTAATGATTTCCATCTCATTGCACCATCATTTCTAAAAATATGCCCCATCCCCACCTCTGCCTCCACTTTGCCCCACTAAAGTGCCTCCAATTATCCTATGCCCCCCACCCTCATTATGGATCAGTGTCCAATTATAAGAGAGAGAACATTCGACCTTTGGTGTTGGGGGATGGGCTTACTTCACTTAGCATAATATTCTCTAATTTCATCCATTTATCTGCACATGTCATAATTTTATTCTCTTTTAATGCTGAGAATAATTTTATTCTCTTTTAATGATGAAGGACATCCAGACTGTTTCCACAGTTTAGTTATTGTGAATTGAGCTGCTATAAATATTGATGTAGCTGTGTCCCTGTAGTATGCTACTTTTAAGTCCTTTGGGTATAGACCAAGCAATGAAATAGATGCGTCAAAGAGTGGCTCCATTCCAAGTTTTCTAAAAATTCTCCATACTGCTTTCCAGATTGCTTGCACCAATTTGAAGTCCCATCTGTAATGAATGAGTGTGCCTTTCCCCCCATATCCTCACCAACATTGTCTGTATTCTTGATAACTACCATTCTGACTGGCGTGTGATGAAATCTTAGAGTATGTTTGATTTGCATTTATCTAATTACAACAGATGTTGAACATTTCTTCAATATTTGTGGCTTGAATGTATCAAAATCAAATTTATTTCTACATCTCAATGATGAATCCCCTGAGAGAGAATTAGTAAAACTCCCCCATTCACAATAGCCTCAAATAAAATAAAATACTTGGGAGTCAACTTTATAAAAGAGATGAAAGACCTCTAAAATAAAAACTATGAAACACTAAAGAAAGAAATTGAATAAGACTTTAGAAGATGGACAGATCTCCCATGCTCTTGGATAGGCAAAATGAATAATGTCAAAATGGTGATACTACTTAAAGTGCTACAAAGATTCAAAGCAAATCCAATTAAAATTCCATCATCATTTATTTTAGTAATAGAAAATGGAATAATGAAATTCATTTGGATAAATAAGAGACTCAGAATAGCAAAAGCAATCCTTAGCAACAAGAGTGAAGCAGGAGGTATCACAATACCAGACCTTCAACTATACAACAAAGCTACAGGAACAAAAATGGCATGGTATTGGCACCAAAATAGACATGTAGACCAATGGTACAGAACAGAAGACACAGACAAACCCACATAAATACAGTAATCTCATAGTAGACAAAGGTGCCAAAAACATACTTTGGAGAAAGGATTGCCTATTCAACAAATGATGCTGGGTGAACTGGATATCTATATGCAACAAAATGAAAATAAACCCCTCTTCCTCACCATGCACAGTACTCAATTCAAAGTGGATCAAGGACCTAGGAATTAGACCAGAGCCACTGCACCTAATAGAGGAAAAACTTGGCCCAAATCTCCATCATGCCAATTAGGCCTTGGCTTTCTTAACAAGGCTCCTAAAGTGAAAAAAAGAAATTCAAGGAATGATAAATGGGAGGGTCTCAAACTAAAAAGCTTCTTCTCAGCAAAAAAAACATCAATGAGGTGAAGAGGGAACCTACAATTTGGGAGCCAATTTTTACCACACACATGTCAGATAGAACAATAATCTCCAGGATATGTAAAGAACTCAAAAAACTTAACACTAAAAAGAAAAACGGCATGAGGTTTCATTGGACCAAAGACTTCCTACCACTACAATTTTTTTAAATTTATTCATTTGTTTATTTTGTCTGTCTCAACAGAAATCCTTCCTTGAATGTGGGAGTCCATTCCATATGGTTATCTCCTTCCTTCTTTCTATAAGGCTTATGGCAACTGTGGACTCTGGCCCAGCCAGTGTACCCTCCCTGACATTTTGATAATAGTATAATTATTTCTAAATATTACTAATGTTCATAAGTTGGCACATGATCCAAGCAGAGCCAAACTGTTTACACCAAATCATCTCATTGAGCTGATTTGGTAGCCCCTTTGCCATAAGACAGGGGAAGTCTACTGGAGGATAAAATCATAGAAGGGGAAAGCAGGTGAGAAGGAGATAAGGATAAATAAATGTGTTGTTGATGGTGTCCTTTGGACCCTTGAATCCAATCAAGTGTTCAACCTGTTGCACCCTTCCAGACTTTCTAGTTATTAATTTACTAGTTATGAGAATTGATATACCCCTTTCTCACTGGACATGCTAGTTTGATTTTCTATGATTTGCAATTGCAAGGATACTGACAACAAATGCACTGGGTGGGATATGGGGAAAGATGGTGGGTCTGACCTCTATGCAAACTCATAGCCAGCACATGGCCAGCACAGGGCCCACCATGCCCCCAGCATGCTGCTGAGTGGACTTGAAGAAACAACTACATAGTGAAGCTGGCTGGTAATACAGAATCACAGAGGCTGGTCTGACCCTTTATCCATGGGTGGGAAGCAGGGTCTGCCTGGGTGACCTGGCAGCATCCCCTCTCTGCCTGCTTTAGGATGTAGAGCATTTTTTTTTTATCTTGCAGAGCCAGCTCATCAGGACAGCTTTGAGATGAAGGAAAAAACCCAACACCACATCTGAAAAGCACCTACTTCCCCATTCTTCCCAGGCCCTGAGCCTTGGGGAGGTGGACTCCCAACTTTAGCCCCAGCCAACCCTTTAAGAGTTCCCTAAGTTCCAGAAACTATTTTTAATAATTAACTGAGAGGACACAAACACACACACAAAAAAATCACAGGATATCATATGATAGGGCCTTAGAAAGCATCTAGCTGGGGAAGTGTCCCAGCTCTAGTTGCCATAACAAAGTGCCACCAGTGGGGTTTATTAAACCACAGAAGCTTAACAAATAATCAGATTGACAGGGTTAAACATGAGGGGGATTTCTTTCTTTCTTTCTTTTCTTTTTTTTTTTTTTTGCAGAAATGAAGGGTGAAAGTCTGAGGTCAAGGGACCTGAGGCCTCTACTCAGCTTGAGATGGGCTGTCTTCTCCCTAGGTTGTGAGGACACAGGCCCATGTGTCCATGTTTCCTCTTCTTATCAGAGACCATCATATTGGATTTTATACATGATCATTTTTTTGCAGGCTATTTTTCCTATGACCAACCCAAAATGTACATGGTTGGACAGGCCGATCCTTAGACCCCTGCAGGGTCTGACATCAGAATGGGGTGTGACACCAACTCTGGGTAAGTTTCATGGCAATACACCCAATTCATCTCATCTGGACACCCCAGTAAGGTGAAAGTGGCCCATACTTTTCTTCCCAAGAAGCAGGAGATGGACACCAACATGCAATAAATGAGGTAGGACTGGGCACCAGCCCTCAGGGGTGGAAGACATTAAAGAAATCATACATTCAACAGAATGATTTTGTTTTGTTAAGTGTTAGAAGCTGTAAAACTGAAGCAAGCCCTCTCACAGAGCTTTTACCTAACAGAAAATAAGAAATTTCCAGCAAAGACAAAGAGAGACTCAAGAAGCCATAATTTCAATTCTGGGCACTCTGAAATCCAGAGGCTAATTTCCCTCAACACAGACATCTCTTTGGCAAGGATAGGGATAAAGCAAAATAGAAGCAAGAGTCCTATAATTGGGGATCAAGAGAGCTGGGTGTGAAGCTGAACCTTTCCTCCCCATCTCCCTGGCCTCTTTTCTGCCAAACTGTGAAATGAGTGCACCAGACCTATGAGCACTGATTTCCCCAGCTCCAAGATTCCGTGACTTTTCCCAGGGACAGGCCCTTCTCTCTTACTCTTTGGTTCCAGAACAAACAGCAAGTTTCTCAGCCAGTTCTCACCCCTGAGCCTGAAGGGAATGCTTTTCTTAGAGTCCGAACTTAGCTCATTGTACCGTATCACCAGCTTGTGACAATGAAGAGTGTCCATCTCCACCAAGCACTCCTGGCCCCAGGTGAGCTCCAGCTCCTGCTGTCTAGAAGGTTGCCCAGTAAAGACCACCATCCAACCCCAACATTTTAAAATACAAAATTCAAAACACAAAAGACTTTCTAAAGTCTGTTTCAATATAATTCATATACAACCTGGGAAATTACCCCAACTGTGTAAAGCTCTGAAGCATCTCATCTGGAAATAACAAGATCTACAACAAAGTTGTGGCAACAGGTCAGAGGTCCCTGTGTTGTTCATCAGCTGCCACAACCTTGCCACATCTTCCCTGACCACACACTTCTCAAACCAAGAGGCTGCTGCAGGGATGGGCTGTTAGCCACTCATTCTGTTCCAGCGTCCAACCCAGGGTACCACAACATTTTGCAACCTCTATTTTGACTATCACTTCTGTTTTGTTCAGTCCCAGCATGAATCTCAGCCCTAGCTGTTTGCTCAAATCACCTAAAAAGCCTTAGAAATGCACCAAGTTCAGAGCCAAAATGCCAGTCACATGAGAGTTCCTGCTGGAGGCAGGACTGGCACTTGAAGCTCTGGAAATTCTGATGCACAGCCATTTAGTATTGAGCTATGCTGCCCTCAGAATGCCAGCAGGTGTCCATCCCACCAAGCTCTTGATGTGGACATGTGTCTATTTCTAAATTAACTTTAAATGACACATGAATCTTCAATACATTCCTCACACAGTGCTCACTAGTGCTCTATCTCTATTTAATCAAATTAGAACATTACAACTAAAAGTTAAGTCCTTTTAATTAATCCCTCAATTATATTCTCTCAACTCTTCTCTGGAGAAACTCATCTTTCTGTCTTTGGCCTGTACCCTTACAGCCTTTTTGCTCTAATTTTTTGTTGTTGTTGTTGTTTTTTGTTTGTTATTTATATATAACAGCAGACTGCATTATAATTCTTATTACATATATACAGCACAATTTTTCATATCTCTGGTTGTATACATAGTATACTCACACCTGTCTTCATACATGTACTTTGGATAATACTGATCATCACATTCAACCATCATTAATTACCCCATGCCTCCTTCTTTCCCCTCCCACCCCTCTTCCCTATCTAGAGTTTCTCTATTCCTCTCATGCTCCTGCTCCCTATCCCACACTGAAGCAGCCTTCTTATGTCAAAGAAAACATTCAGCATTTGGTTTTTTGGGATTGACTAACTTCACTTAGCATTATCTTCTCCAACTCCATCCATTTACCTGCAAATGCCATTATTTTATTGTCTTTTATTGCTGAGTAAAACTCCATTGTGTATATATGCCACATTTGTTTCATCCATTCGTCTACTGAGGGACATCTAGGTTGGCTCCACAGTTTAGCTCCTGTAAATTGTGCTGCTATGAACACTCATGTGGTTGTGTCCCTGCAGTATGCTGCTTTTTAAGTCCTTTGGGTATAGACAGAGGAGAGGGATAGCTGGGGCAAATGGTGGTGCCATTCCCAATTTTCCAAGAAATTTTCATACTGCTTTACATATTGGTTTCACCAACTTACAGTCTCATCAGCAGTGTAGGAGTGTACTTTTTCCTATAGTGGGAAGGGTCTGAGGAATGGTGCTGGGTGGGTGGGGGCCAGGACCCTAGCAAGAAGCCCAGGCTAGGGACTTAGGGGAGAGACCATGCCAAGGGACATCAGGGAAGGGCGGGGATGGGGAGACTGGTGTCACTAGTGGACTGCAGTGCAGGGACACCAAGGGGAGCAGAGAAATGGCCAAAGAAAGGGGACCACAGTCAATACACAGGGTCATGCTGGGCAACAAGGGCTACCAGAGGCTCAAGATAGGAGCCCAGCCACGGAATAGAGAGAGAAGAGCGTGTCTAGGGAAGAGGACTTAGGACTGAGGACAGTGCTGGGGAGGGAAGGCAGGGGATCCAGCAAGAAGTAGGCAAACTTGAGACCCAGTGCCACTGCCAGGTATCAGAGTTCAGGGTGAAGGACCAAGGGCCCAGAAAGAGCAAGGGGCCCAGGCAAGGGGCAGGGGTCTATTTCCAATAAGGCACCCTGGTTCAGATGAAAATCCTTGGCAAGGGACTTGGAAAAGGGTGCCTGGCAAGGAACGGGGACCAGGAGGAGGAGGAGGATGAGACTGGAGGGCGAAGAATCAGGTTTCAGGAGGGCTGAGTTGGGGTAAGGGCAGCATGCAAGGCTAGAATACAGGGGAGGAAAGGAAGGGGGTCGCCCAGGGCAAGGTGATGCTAGGCCCATGTCCACTGCCAGGTGTCAAGTTTGGGCAGTGAAGGGGGTCCAGGCCAGAGGCATAGTTGTGTTTCCTCTAGAAAGGGTTCAGGGCACAGAGCCAGCCAATTCCAGTCTTCTGTCCCAAGTGAGTAGGTCCTCAGAGAGAGAGAAGGACCAAAGGAGAGGATACTTTTGGTCCTGGATTGGGAAGGGTCATTGGGCAGCCAGAACCCAATCTAGGAGCCCAGGCTAGAAAAAAGCAAGGGGAAGGGAGGGTCTGGGCAGTGCCAGGATATCACAATAGAAGGTTAACAGAAGATAGGAAGAGGGGGTGAAAAAGGGGCTTGAAATCAAGGGACAGGGACAGGGTCCTTGAGAAAGAATGCCTGGGGCTCTAGCAAGGAGCAAGGCCCAAGAATGGAGAGCCAAGTGCCAGGACTCCTGGGTCCCTTAAATTAAACAGGACTGGGGAGAGAAGGGAATGGAGAAAAAAGAGTGGTTGGTACAGGGAGAGGTCTCATGGCCCAGGTTCACTGCTGTGCGTCAGGTTTGGAGTGCAGGACCTGGGCTGAAGAAGGCCAAAGGGCCCAGGCAAGAGCCTGGGCTACCTTTTTCCAAAGGAAGCCCGCAAGGCCAAATGTCCAGGTCCAGTTCCTTGACCCTGGTGAGCATCCTGACAAATGGATCTGAAAAGGGGGCCCAGAAGGGACAGGGATGACAGGAGGGCCAAAAGAGGGCACAGCATGAAGGGCCCAGGAAGAGTGTTGGTGGGGTGCGGGCCAGGACCCCAAAAAGGAGCCCAGGCTAGAAACCTAGAGGAAGGCCCAGGAAAGGGGAGAGCAAGGAAGCGCGGGCCGGTACATGAGAGGCACTAGGGTTCTGAGGTGCAGGGAAGCCAAGGGGAGTGGAAAAGTAACTAAGGCTAGGGGCTTGCAGACCAAGCTCGAGGTAGCACAGAGCAAGAAAGGGCCCCAGAGGCTCAAGCATGGATTGAGGTTAGAGAATGGAGAGCCTAAGACAAGTGCTGGGGCAGGGGTTCAGAAAAGTAGACTGGGCTGGGGTGGAAAGGCAGGAGATCCAGCAGGGGGAGGCAGGCTTGAGGCCCAGCACCACTGTCAGGTGTCAGGGTTCTGGGTGCTGGACCAAGGGCCCAGAAATAGCAAGGGGCCCAAGTGTGGGGAATGGCTTTGTTTCCCATAGGGAGTCTACAGGAAACCTAGGCCAGTCAATGACATTCCTCTGACCCAGGGGCTAGATCAGCAGAGAGAGTCGTGGACAACACGAGGGCCAAAAGAGGGCATTTTTAGGGGATACCTTAGGGCAGGGATGGTGGGGTGAGTGTGCAGCCAGGACCCATTCGAGGAACCTAGGCTATTGGCCTTAGCATGGGGCCTGAAATCAAGGGACAGGGTTAGGGTCCTTGAGAAAAATGGCTGGGGACTCCAGCAAGGAGCCAGGACCAAGAATAGAGAGCCAAGTGACAGGAACCTCTCCTGGGTCCCATGAAAAGAGACAGGGTTGTTGATGGGTATGAGAAAAGAAAGGGGAACAAGTGGCACAGGGAGAGGAGAGCTCAAGGCCCAGGTTCACTGCTGGGTGTCAGAATTAAGGAGCAGGGCCCCAGCTGAGGGAGGCTAAAGGGTCCATTCAAGGGGCAGGGCTACCTTTTCCAAAGGGGAGCCTGCAAGGATAAATGCCCAGTTCCAGTCCCCTGGCTCTGGTGAGCGTCCTGGAAAAGGGATCTGGAAAAAGAACCCAGCAGGCACAGGGATGACAGGAGGGCTGAAGGAGAACACAGCAAGAAGGGCCACAGGAAGGGTGTTGGTGGGGTGTGAGCCAAAACCCCAGGAAGGAGCCCAGGCTAGAAACCTAGAGGAGGGCCCAGGCCAAAGGAGAGCAGGGAAGAAAGGGGCCTGAAAAAGGGCAGGAGGGTGACACTAGTGCTCTGCACTACAGGAAACCCAAAGGGAGCAGGAAAGTGGCCCCAAAAAGGGCCCCACAATCAAAGCCCATGGAAGCCAGGAGCAAGAATGGCTCCCAGAGGCTCAAGTGAGGAGCCAGGACAGGGAATGGAGAGCCAAGGGCCAGCACTGGGTATGGGACTCAGGACAGTGGACAAGGTTAGGGAGGGAAGACAGGAAATCCAGACAGGGGGAGGCAGACTCTAGGCCCAAAGGCACTGCCAGGTGTCAGGGTTCCGGGTTCAGGGAGAGCAAGGGCATAGGCGAGGGGCAGGACACTGATTCCCATAAGGTGCCCTGGCCCAGATGAGAATCAAGGGCCAGGGACCAGGCCAAGGGTGCCTGGAAAGGGACATGGGCCAGGAGGAGTGTGACAGGAGGGCATGGTGGGTGCAGAGAGGAGCAAGAGCCAGGACCCAATCAAGGAGCTCAGTCAAGAGACTGACCACTCCAAAAGATATTAGGGATCAAATAAGCAAGAACCATGCGCACCAGCAAAATGCACTAGGGGAAGGAGAGAAAAGAACAGAGCAAGCTAGGATGAGGAGACAGAGGTCCACGCAAAGGGCACAGAATGGAGCATGCTAGCAGGCTAGAGCAAAGGCTCCCAGTTCAGACCCTACATGATGGGATACCATGCAAAGCAATGCCACACGAGGAATGCAGCAAGGGGCTCAGGCCAGCAACCTGGCCTGGGGATTGCAGGGCAAAGGGTCAGGGTGAGGGAGGGCTGGGTTGGCTTAGGGGGTCATCTCTAGGGTCATGTCCACTGCCAGGTGTCAAGGTTGGACAGTGAAGGGGACCCAGTCGAGGGGCAGGGCTGTCTTTCCCATAGGGAGATTTCAGACCCAGAATCCAGCCAATTCCACTCCTCTGCCACAGGTGAGTAGATCCTCAGAGAGAGACCAGGACCAAAGAAGTGCCCAAGGAAGGCACTTTGAGGGATAACTTTGGTACAAGATTGGGGAAGTGTCAGTGGGCAACCATCACCCATTGAAGGAGCCCAGGCTAGGGAGAAGCAGGGGGAAGGGAGGGTCTAGGCAATGCCAGAAAAACACGTGCAATGGGAACAGAGAGGAGGCATAGGAACGGCAGGCTCAAGGGGCCAAAAATCAATGGACAGTGACAAGGTCCTCGAGAAGGGCATCCCGGAGGCTCGAACAAGGAGCCAGGCGCAAGAATGGAAAGCCAAATGTAAGGGCCTGGGCCTAGGCTCATAAAAACAAACAGGGTTTGGGAGGGACAAAGATGAGGGAGCGGAGAAAGGGGAGCCAGTGGCTCAGTGGGAAGAAGGTTAAAAACCCAGGTCCCTAGCCAGATGTCAGGGTTCTGGAGCAGGGGCCGGGTTGAGGGAAGGCAAAGGACCCAGGGAAGGGGCAGGGCTACATTTTCTCAAAGGGAGCCCGCAGGGCCAAGTGCCCAGGTCCAGTTCCCTGGCCTGAATAAGCATCCTAGGAAGGGGTTCAGAAAAAAGAGATCAGCAGATACAAGGAAACACAGGAGGGTCCAAGTAGGACACAGACTGAAGGGTCAGAGGCCAGGTGTGGGTGGAGTGGGGGCCAGGAACCCAGCAAGGAGCCCTGGTTAGGGACCTAGAGGAGCGCCCATGCCTGAGGAGAGCAGGGAAGGGCGGGGCCCAGAAGGTGGCCTGGCACTAGAATTCTGCACTACAAAGAAACCAAGGGGAGCAGGGAAGTGGCCGAGCAAGGGGCCCGCAGTCAAAGCCCAGGGACTCAAGGAGCAAGAAGGGACACAGAGGCTTAATCCAGGAGCCAGGCCAGGGAATGGAGAGCCAAATTCCAGGGCTGGGGCAGCGGCTCAGGAAAGTGGACAAGGCTGGGAGGGAAGGCAGGGTGTCCAGCAGTGGGCAGCTAGCATCCAGGCCCAGGGCCACTGCCAGGTGACAAGGTTCCCACTGCAGGCCCAAGGGCCCAAGGAGAGCACAAGGCCCAGATGAAGGGCAGGGCTCTGTTTCTCACCAGGCGACCTGGCCCAGGTGAGAATCCAGGGCCAGGGACAGGCAAAGGAGGCCTGGCCAGCAAAGGAGGTCTGGAATAGGGCGATGAGAGGCCATAGCAAGGGGTCAGTGTGGGTGCAGAGATGGGCGAGAGACAGGACCTAAGCCAGGAGCCCAGGTAAGGGACCCCTCTGACACATCTAAGCTGAGGGACCCAAGGAGCAGGAGACTGGGGAGCGCCAGGGTAAAGCGGGAGAGGAAGGGGAGGAGGGGGCTGCATTAGGACCAGGAGGTAAAAGGAGGTGAAAGGTCACCTGAGGGATCACTCTAGGTAAGCCCAGCAAGGACCCCCAGTCAAACAGGACACAAAGCACCCCAAGATGTGCCACACAACAGGGAAAACTGGGTCATGGCCTCAGGAGAGTGGCAAGGCCTGGGGACAAGAGCAGGAAGGGCCAAGGTTAGAAAGGGCTGGGTTGAAGAAGTGTCAGCATGCAAGGTCAGAGGGCTGAGGAGGGAAGGGAGGAGATCGCTCAGGGCTAGGTAAGTAGAAATCCCACCTCCACTGCCAGGAATCAAGGATCCAGGGGCCTAGGGGACACATGCCAGGGGCAGGGCTGTGTTTTCCATAGGGAGCATTGAGGGTGCAAAGGCCAGCCAATTCCACTCCTCTGCCCCAGGTGAGTAGATTCTCAGAGAGGAAGCTAGACTGAAGGAGAGCCAAAAGAGGGAACTGTGAGGGGCTACCTGGCATGCAGGGGGGTGGAAGGTCAGTGGGGAGCAAGAACCCATTGGAGGAGCCCAGGCTAAGGAGAGGCAGAGGTAGCAGAGGGTCCAGGACATGCCAGGATTCTACAGCACAAGGGGAAGAGAGTGGAGGCAGAGGAAGGGCAAAAAAAATGGGCCTGAAATCAAGGGATAGAAACAGGATCCTGGAGAAGGGCGGCCGGAGGCTCAAACAAAGAGCCATGCCAAGGAATGTAGAGCCAATTGAATACAGAGCCAATGTGAGTGCCTGGGCCAAGATGCATGTAAAAGGACAGGCTGGGGAGGGGAGGGAGGGGAGAAAGGAGAGCAGGTGGCTCAGAGGGAGGAAGACTCAAGGCCCAGGTCCATTGCTGGATATCAGGGATCAGGAGCAGGGCCCAGGCTGAGGGAGGCCAAAGGGCCCAGGCAAAGTGCAAGGCTCCATTTCCTCAAAGAAAGCCCACATGACCAAGAGGCCAGGTCCAATCCCCTGGCCCAGGTAAGCATCCTGGCAAGGGGTTCCAGAAAAGGGGCCTAGCAGATACAGGAACACACAGGAGGGTCCAAGCAGGGCACACCCAGAAAAGCCAGAGGCCCCTGTGGGAGGGATGGGAGCCAAGAACCCAGCAAGGAGCCCAGGTTAGGGACCTAGAGGAGGGCCCATGCCTGGGGAGAGCAGGGAAGGGCAGGGCCCAGCAGTGGCCTGGCACTAGTGTTCTGCACTACAGATAAGCCAAGAATAGCAGGGAAGCGGCCCCAGCAAGGGGCCTGCAATCAAAGCCCAGAGACTCAAGGAGCAAGAATGGCCACTAGAGGTTCAAGTGAGGAGCTAGGCCAGGGAATAAAGAGCCAAGGGCCAGGGCTGGGCCAGGGGCCTCAGGAAAGTGGACAAGGCTAGAGAGGGAAGGCAGGGGATCCAGTAGTGGAAGCTAGCGTCCACGTCCAAGGCCATTGCCAATATTCAGGGTTCCTGGTGCAGGATCAAGGGCCCAGGGAGAGCAAGGGACCCAGGCAAAGGACAGGGCTCTGTTTCTACCAAGACATCCTTGCCAAGGTGAGAATCCAGGGCCAGGGACCTGGCAAAAGAGGCCTGGCAAGAAAAAGGGGTCAGGAGTAGGGCAAAGGGTGGGAATGGCAAGGGTTCAGGGTGGGTGCAGATAGGGGTGAGAGCCAGGACCCCAGCCAGGAGCTCAGCAAAGGACCCATCTGACCCACCTAGGATGAGGGACCCAAGGAGCAGGAGACTGGCAAGCACCAGGTGAAAGCATGAGAGAAAGGGGAGGAAGGGGCTGCATGAGGGCCAGGAAAAAGAAGGTGGCACAAAGATCAATGAGAGAATCATCTCAGGTTACCCCAGCAAGGGGCCCCCAGGTCAAACCCGACACAAAGGACCCCAAGCTGTGCCACTCTACAGGAGGAATGCAGTCTGGGCCTCAAGTGAGCGGCCAGGCCTGGGGACTAGAGCTGGAAAGGTCAGGGTTTGAAAGGGCTTGGTTGAAGAAGGGGCAGCATGAAAGGCCAAAGGGCAGAGAATGGAAGAGAGCAGATCGCCCAGGACTAGGTCTGCACAGGTCTCACCTCCACTGCCAGGCATCAAGGTTTCAGCGGGCTAGGGGAACCAGGCCAGGGGCAGGGCTGTGTTTCCCATAGGGAACATTGAGGGTGAAAAGGCCAGCCAATTCCACTCCTCTGCCCCAGGTAAGCAGGTCCTCAGAAAGGAGGGCCAAAAGAGTGCACTTTGAGGGGCTTCTTTGCATGCGGGGGGGGTGGTCACTGGGGAGCCAGAACCCATTGGAAGAGCCCAGGCTAAGGAGAGGCAGAGGTAGCAGAGGGTCCAAACAGTGCCAGGATACCACAGTACAAGGGGAACAGAGGGAACGGAAATATGGGCCTGAAATCAAGGGACAGGGACAGCATCCTGGAGAAGGGAGAGCAAAAAGCCATGGCCAGAAATGGAGAGCAAAGTGTGAGAGCCTGGGCCAAGGTGCATGAAAAGGGAAAGGGCTGGGAAGGGGAGGAAAGGGAGAAAGCATAGTGGGGGGCTCATAAAAAGGAAGACTCAAATCCCAGGTCCAGTGCTAAGTGTCAGGATTCATGAGCAGGCTGAGGGAGGCCTAAGGGCCCAGGCAAGGGGCAGGGCTACGTTTTCTCAAGGGAGCCCACATGGCCAATATCCCAGGTCTAGTCCCCTGGTTCATTTAAGCATTCTGGAAAGGGGTTTGGGAAAAGGGGCATGGCAGAGAGAGGGACACAAAGGAGGGCCCAAGCAGGGCACAGCCTGAGGGGCCAGAGGCCCATGTAAGTTGGGTGAGAGCCAGGAACCCAGCAAGGAGCCCAGGTTAGGAACCTAGAGAAGGGCCCATGCCTGTGGGGTACAGGAAAGGGCATGGCCCAGAAGGTGGCCTGGCACTAGTGTTCTCCACTCTAGCTAAGCTAAGAGGAGCAGGGAAGCAGCCCCAGTAAGGGGCCAGAAGTCAAAGCCCAGGGACTCAAGGAGCAAGAAAGGACACCAGAGGCTCAAGAGAGAAACCAGGCCAGGAAATAGAGAGCCAAGGGCCAGGGCTAGGTCTGGGGGCTCAGAAATGTGGTCAAGGCTGGAGAAGGAAAGTAGGGGACCCAGCAGGGGAGAGCTAGCTTTCAAGCCCAGGGCCACGGCCAGGTGACAGGGTTCCCAGTGCAGGACCAAGGGCCCAGGGAAGGCAAGAAGCCAAGTTGAAGGGCAGGGCTCTATTTCTCACAGGGCAACCTGGCGCAGGTGATAATCCAGGGCCAGGGTCCCATAAATGAGTACTGGTAAGATAAAGGGGTTCAGGAGTAGGGCATCAGGAGGGCACGGCAAGCAGTCAGAGTAGGTGCAGAGAGGGGCGAGAGCCAGGACCCAAGCCAGTAACCCAGGCAAGGGATCCATGTGACCCACCTAGGATGAAGGACCCAAGGAGCAGGAGACTGGCGAGTGCCAGGTGAAAGTGCGAGAGGAAGGGGAGGAAGGGGCTGGATGAGGACTGGGAGAAAGAAGGAGGTGCAAAGGTCACTGGGGGGATAGCGGTACAGGGCCCCAGCTAAGGGCAACCAGGTCAGGACCAAGACAAAGTGACCCCATGCTCTGCCACATGATATTAGGATTGCGGTCATGGCCTCAGGCAAAAGGCCAGGCCTGAGGACTAGACCTGAAATGGTCAGGGTTAGAAAGGGCTGGGTTGAAGGAGGGACAGCATGCAAGGCCAGATGGCAGAGGGGGGAATGAAAGGGATCACTCAGGGCTAGGTCAGAACAAGTCCCACCTCTACTTGTAGGCTTCATGTTTCCAGTGGCCTAGGGGACCCAGGCCAGTGACAGGGCTGGGTTTCCCGTAGGGAGAATGGAGGGTGCAAAGGCCAGCCAATTCCACTACTTTGCACCAGGGGACCAAGTCCTCAGAGAGGAACCTGGACCAAAGGAGGGCCAAAAGAGAGCACTGTGAGGGGCTACCTGGCATGCAGAGGTGAGGGGGAGGTTGGTTGGGAGACAGAACCCATTGTAGTAGCCCAGGCTAAGGAGATGCATGGGTAGTGGCAAGCCCAGGCAGTGCAGGGATACCACAGCACAAAGAGAAAAGAGTGGAGGCAGAGGAGGGGAGAATAAAAGAGCCTAAAATCAAAGAACAGGGACAGGGTCATTGAGAAAGGCAGACAGGGGCTCAATCAAGGAGCCATGCCCAAGAATGGAGAGCCAAGCATGAGGGTCTGGGCCAAAGTGCATGAAAAGGGCCAGGGCTGGGGAGGGGAGAGAGTGGAGAAACAGGAGTGGGTGGTGCAGAGAGAGGAAGACTCAAAGGCCAGGTCCAGTGCTGGGTGTCAGGGTTCGGGAGCAGGGCCTGGGCTGAGGGAGGCCAAAGGACCCAGGCAAGGGGCAGGGCTCCTTTTTCTCAAAGGGAGCCCACAGCACCAAGAGCCCAGGTCAAGTACCCTGTCCCAGGTAAGCCTCCTGGCAAGGGTTTGGGAAAAGGGGCCCGGCAGACACAGGGACACACAGGAGGGCCCAAGCAGGGCACAGCCTGAAGGGCCAGATGCCTCTGTGTGTGGGATGGGGACCAGAAACCCAGCAAGGAGCCCAGGTTAGGGACCTAGAGGAGGGCCCATGCTTGGGGAAAGCAGGGAATTTCGGGACCAGGATGGAGGCCTGGCACTAGTGTTCTGCACTCCAGGGAAGCCAAGGGGAGCAGGGATGTAGCCTCATCAAGGGGCCCAAAGTCAAATTGCAGGGACTCAAGGAGCAAATTGCAGGGACTCCCATTGCCTACCAGAGGCTCAAACGTGGAGCCATGCCAGGGACTGGAGAGCCAAGGGCCAGGGCTGTGCCAGGGGGCTCAGCAAAGTGGACATGCTGGAGAGGGAAGGCAGGGGATCCAGCACGGGGGAGCTAGCCTTCATGCCAAAAGCCACTGCCAAGTGTCAGGGTTCCTGGTGCAGGACCAAGGGCCCAGGGAGAGCAAGGGGCCCAGTAGAAGGGAAGGGCTCTGTTTCTCCCAAGGCATCCAGCCCAGGTAAGAATCTTGGATCAGCGACCTGGTAAAGGAGGCCTGGCAAGAAAAGAGGCTCAGGAGTAAGGCAATGGGATGTCACGGCAGGGTGTCGGGGTGGGTGCAGAGAGAGGTGAGAGCCAGGATCCAAGCCAGAAACTCAGCCAAGGGACCCATCTGACCTATCTAGGATAAGGATCTAAGGAGCAGGAGACTAGCCAGCGACAGGGGAAAGTGCGAGAGGAAGGGGAGGAAGGGGCTGCATGAGGACCAGGAGGAAGAAGGAGGTACAAAAGTAAGAAAGAGGATTGTCCTAGGGGACCCTAGCAAGGTGCCCCTAGGTCAGTCCCAATACAAAGAACCCCAATCTGTGCCACGCTACAGGGGGAACGCGGTCTGGGACTCAGGTGAGCAGAGGAGCCTGGGGTCTAGAGCTGGTAGGGTCAGGGTTTGAAAAGGCTGGGTTGAAAGAGGGCAGAATGCAAGGCCAAAGGGCACAGGATGGAAGGGAGGGGATCGCACAGGGCTAGGTCTACCCAGGACCCACTTTCACTGCCAGCCATCAAGGTTCCAGCAGCCTAGGGACCAAGGCCAGGGGCAGGGCTATGTTTCCCATAGGAAGCATTGAGTGCCAAAGCCCAGCTAATTCCACTCCTCTGCCTCAGGTGAGCAGGTCCTAGAAAGGAGCCTGTACCAAAAGAGGGCCAAAAGAGGGCACTTTGAGGGGCTACGTGGCATGCAGTGGGGGCAGGGCAGGTTGGTGGGGAGCCAGAACCCACTGGAGGAGCCCAGGGTAAGAAAAGGCAGGTGTAGTGGAGGGTCCAGGTACTGCCAGGATACCACAGTACAAGGGGAACAGAAGGAAGGCAGACGAGGGGCCGGAAATATGGGCCTGAAATCAAGGTATAGGGATGGAATCCTGGAGAAGGGCAGCTGGAGGCTCAAGCAAGGAGCCATGGCCAGGAATGGAGAGCCAAGTATGAGGGTCTGGGCCAAAGTGCATGAAAAGGGCCAGGGCTGGGGAGGGGAGAGAGGGGAGAGAGAGGAGAAAGGGGAACGGTTGGTCGCAGAGGGAGGAAGACTCAAAGTACAGGTCCCCTGTTGGGTGTCAGGGTTGAGGAGCAGGGCTTGGGTGAGGAAGACCAAATGGCCCATGAAAAGGGCAGGGTTATGTTTTCTCAAAGGGAGCCCCCAGGGCCAAGAGCACAAGTCTAGTGCTCTGGCCCAGGTAAGCATCGTGGCAAGGGGTTCCAGAAAAGGGGTCCAACAGAGACATGGACACACAGAAGGGCCCAAGAAGGGCACATCCAGGAAGGCCAGAGGCCCCTGTGGGAGCGGTGGGAGCCAAGAACCCAGCAAGGAGCACAGGTTAGGGACTAGAGGAGGGCCCATGCCCAGGGTTGGGCCCGGAATGTGGCCTGGCACTAATGTTCTGCACTCCAAGGAAGCCAAGGAGAGCAGGGAAGCAGCCCCAGCAAGGGGCCTGCAATCAAAGCTCAGGGACTCAAGAAATAAGTATGTCCACCAGAGGCTCAAGTGAGGAGCTAGGCCAGGGAATGGAAAGCCAAGGGTCATGTCTGAGCATGGGGGCTCAGGAAAGTGGACAAGCCTGGAGAGGGAAGGCAGGGGATCTGGCAGGGGGAGCCAGCCTCCAGGCCCAGGGCCACTGCTAGGTGTCAGGGTTCCCAGTGCATGACCAAGGGCCCAGGGAGAGCACGGGGCGCAGGCAGAGGGCAGGGCTCTGTTTCTCACATGGCAAACTGGCCTAGGTGAGAATCCAGGGCCAGGGATCAGGCAAAGGAGGCCTAGCAAGAAAAGAGGGCCAGGAGGAGGGCAACAGGATTGCATGGCCGGGGTTCGCTGTGGGTTCAGAGAGGGGCGAGAGCCAGAACCCAAGCCAGGAGTCCAGGCAAGGGACATACTGACAAACTGAGATATGGGACCAAGGAGCAGGAGGTTTGTGAGTGCTAGAGGAAAGGTCAATGGGAAGGGGTGAAAGGGGCTGCATGAGGAGCAGGAGACAGAGGCAGGTGCAAAGGTCATCGAGGGAAGCATGCCCGGGGACCCAAGCAAGGGGCCCTCAGGTCAGACCAGACACACAGCGATGCCATACTATGCCACTCGACATGAGGAAAGTAGTCAGGGGCTCAGGCAAGAGGCCAGGACCGGGGACTGGAGTGCAATGGCTCAGGGTTAGGGACAGCTGTATTGGTGTAGAGACAGCATGTATGGTGAGAGTGTAGGAGAGGAATGAATGGGATCCCTCAGGGCTAGGTTGATGCAAGTCCCATGTCCACTGCCAGGTATTAAGGTTCCAGCAAGGAAGGGATCAAAGAGAGGGGCAGGGCTGGTGTTTCCCATAGGGGATAAAAATGATTATCCCCTTCTACACTTTCCTCATTCAACTCCCTTACTGAGTTAACCTAATATTAATAGTCTGGGTATCATAATGAGTTATTAATGAGTGGTATACATGCATATATAAATAAATACAAGGCACAGTCTGTGGTGATGTTATTTGGCATAAGACTAATTGCTATATGTGCTTTTCTTCAATTATTACTTTCTCTTAACAAAACATTTGTCCCTATCAGCACACATGACCTACCCCACTGTTTTCACTTTTACATAATGCTCTAGAGCATGTGGCATATCCGTGACCTATTACTGTGTAACAAATTTCACCTCAAAAGTCAGCAGCTGAAAACAACCAAAAAAGTATTATCTCACACCATTTCTGAACCCATAACCTGAAGCAGCTTGTCCCTGTGGTTCTGGATCAGGGCCTTTGGTGAGGTTGCAGCTGAGCTGTGGGCTGGGGCTGGAGTCTTCTGAAGAGGCTCCAGTCACTGTGAGGCTTGTGTAGAACTTTGGCTCCCATGTGGCTCATTCCCATAGATGGTGGCAGGTGGACTCTGCTCTGTCCACATGGGCTCTCTCCAGTACTGCTCATGATAAGGCAGCTTCCCCAGAGCAAGTGATCAGAGAGAAAGGAGGATAAAAATATCCCAAGATGGAAGCCCTAGTCTTGACAACGTGATCTGCCTTTCCTTTTGCCATTTGCTATTGATTATTTAGATTGGCCCTGGTTTACCACCTGGGGCAATACCAGAGGTGAGGGTGGCTAGGCACCAACTTGGAGAATGGCTACCACTCAGGTCACTATGGTTCATTGCTGTTATCCTGGGTGGTCTTAAGTTTTTCCTGCTATCATTCAGAGCTGCTGTGTGCATCCTTGGGCATGCTTTTTGATGCCTGGGTACTTTCCATCTAGGCAGAAAAATGACTTTTCCAAGGACATACTGCTAATCTTCTATAAGATCAAATTTCCTACATTAATCATGTGACTTCCAGTTCTCTCCAATTCCAGACCATTATGTGAGAAAGGCAAATAGGGGCTGAAATTTCAACAAGTATACCAAAGAAGACTGGCTGGAATAGCCAACAATTTCCAGAATACCAACAAACACATAATGGCTTGTCATACCTGGTAAGTGCTAAACAAACATCACTGTGTTTGAAGGCTAGATTCAAGGCATGATCTTTCTTGATTAAAAGGAAATTGGCAGAAACAAGAACCCCTTTCCATGCCATGATTTGCAGAAACACATGATGCAGATGAACCCAAATGCACATGAGTTGCAATCCTGGCTCGAGCTCTGTGATGTGGGCAAGACACATAAAGGCCGAGATGCTCTTTCTTCATCTGCAAATTGGGTTTCTGAGGATTTCATGTGATGTAGGTGGTGTATTCAGCACAGGGTCTGGCCACAGGGCTGCTGCAGTTTGATTTCCCCCAGTTGACCTAATTTGATTTACCCTCCTGAATGAACTCCATTTTCTAGAGCTCATTGTATCCTATTTTCCCACATCTCAGCTTCATGCTGTTTCTACTGACCATCGTTTTGTGACCCATGTTTCCTGTTGCAACTGTCCACATTTTGACCAATGAGGCAATGTGTGGACCTGACATCCTGACAGTGCCTAGTGAAAGCTGCCCTCAGCCTCCCTCCTCCCACTGGCAGGAGTGTCAGTCACACAGAAACAGAGCTTGTAGCCAAAACCTGAATCCTCCCTCCTTTTGTGACATAACTCGCACACAGAGCCCAGTACTTCCAAAGTACCTGAGAGTAATCAATATAAGTAAATCAAGTAAAATAGGTTAGTTACATAGGAAGTCTTTGGGACATGAGATTATTGCCTGATGCTGTAATTAAAGGAGTGTCCCTCAAAGGCCCATGTGGAAAAGAACTGGTACCCAGTTTTGCACTATTGAGAGGTGATGGAAACTAGAGGAGGTAGGGACTAGTGGGAGGTCTTAGGTTTTTGGGGATTTGCCCAAGAAGGGGATTAGGACCCCAGTCTCTTCCTCTTACAGTCTTATTTTTTGCTTCTGGGCTCAAGAGATTTTGCGAAGTTTGTCATTACCATCAGTGCCCTCACCAGAGGCACTGAATAATGGGGCCACCTGACCATGTACTAGAACCTCCCAAACCAGGAGCCACAATGACTTTGTTCTCTTTATAGGTTAATTGCTCCTGAATTTCACTACAGGGACAGAAAGTTGATGAATACACCTAGATTCTGATTTAATGTCAAGAGGATGGGATGTTTTGATTATTTATGTTGCTCTAAAATTCCTTTGTGGAAATCTAATTCCTATTGCTGTGATACAAAGAAGTAGAGTTCTTAGAAGGCAATTAGGCCACAAGAGCATATTTGTGCCTATGTAATGCAGGCCCAAGGGAGTGTATTCACCCTGCAAGCACATGAAGATATCTTTGGAAGGTGCCATTTATGAGTCAGAGACGGGCTCACCAAACAGTGAGCCTATTGACACTTTGATCTTGGACTTCCAGACACTGCAACCGTGAATAAAAATTCCCAGCCTGAGGTATCTTGTTATAGCACTGAGCACACTAAGGTAGGTGAAGTGTGGAATGACTTGGAGTGCTCAGGCAGCCAGCAGAGGGCAGAGGGTGAAGCAGCAAGAGAAAAGGGTCATTTGCAGTCAGTTTTCTGTGGGAGAGATTCAGAGTCCATCGGGCCTGCCAGGGTATACATCCTGTCTAAAACTAAAGACAGAAACCCATTCTTCTGAACTAGCTGATGAGAAAGTGGGTTTTTCCCAAAGCCCTGGCTTCTCTGAGCTTTAGGAAAGGCTTCCAGGGACCTTACTGCTTTTCAGAAACTAAGGTCCAAGCAGGACCTGGAGAAAGAGGATGCAGCAAATGACCCAGAAAGGGGATGTTCAATGTCCAGATTTTTTCTCTTTTAGGACTGTCAATGGTCAGGTGACATACCATAAAGAACACCTGAGTTTGGTGACCCCACACACTGCCACCCCCATACCACCTGTCAGCCTTTAGGAAGAATTGAGCTTCCTGGAAGGTGGCTAGCTTGCTGGCCTCAGTGGTGAAGACCATTTCCTTGTTTACTCAGCAAGCCCCAAAGAGGTTGGCCAAGGCCATCAGTTGCCCTTGCTGGTATAGAGGAAAATAGAGCCTCCAAGGCTCTATTGCCCTCTGGGCAAGAAACACATGGTGCCAGCGTGACCATGCAGTGGGAAGGGCCCACAGCTTCTCAGGGAACATAATAAGTTCCTGAACCTCTCTATTTAAGCAGGCCTAGAGTCTTATATTCCCAGAAGCATAGAACAATCACAGAGACACATCAAAAAAACATTTCTTCTTCAGGGTAACATCCTATTGGTGGTAAGGAAAGGCAATCACTTTAATATGGTTAGGTAAATCCATGCCTTACTGGCATTGTTACTGGGACTTTAGAACAGAACAGGCCACAAGTTTGCTTATGTGACTTGTTAAGAAGAGCCATTCCAAGGTCTTGAAAAACCCTTCTCAGATCCTGTTAGGAGATACAGGTGACATGGAGGACTAAAGGGACTGCTGAAGATCATCCAAAATGAATCTCCAACCGGGAGTGTGTGCCTTTCCCTTTGTGTGAAACTTGGTCTCCTCATCTGAGACAAGAAAAAATGAAAAATTTTAAAAGATGATCTTGTAAGACTGTCCTTGCCATTAAAGTGCCCTAAACTGATCTGAAACCTACCACCTCAACCCATAGGATAGAGGATGCTGAGCTGTTGCTGGGATCCTGGGGACACAGCCACCTGCACCCATCTTCCAGGGCATGACAGGCAGCTGGCCTTTGGAATGCAAATGTGGACAGATGCACAAACGGACTGACCCATGAAGACTAAGCACTGACTCTTCTCCAATGTAGCCCTCAGCCTGTCTCCTCTGCTGGTCCACAAGCTCCCTGGGACAAGAGATAGACCTTTATTTCCCCAAAACTTTCATTCTCAGTCAGGATGCTCTGGGGTGTCCAGGCTGTTGTTGAAGTCCTGAAGTAAACTTGTTTGACCATATCTGCAGGTTTGGTATCCATACTTTCAATCAAATATGAATCACATGCTTTTGAGAAAAATAATTTTGTGGATCATACATATGTATAAATTTTTCCTAATTATTATTCCTAAAAAACACAGTACAACAACTGTTTATATAACATTTATATTGTATGAGGTATTATAAATCACCTAGAGTTTATTTAACCTGTATGTAAAGTTTTTTGTGTTTTATATTTAAATATTTCACCATTTTAGGTAAAGGTCTTGTGTAGCTAGAGATTTGGGTATCTTTGGAAATACTACAACCAATCCCCCATGAATTCTGAGAAACATTACCTGTGTACAGTTGTAGCCTGAGCCCCAGGAGACCCCCACCAGGTCACTGTATAACCCACAGTCAGCCCTCTCCCAATGCACACCTGCCTCTCCTTGTCTCCTAGATAATTGCAGCCTCCCCACTCTCTGGGGAGCCCTGCCCATGGGAGTCAAAATCCATTCTGTGAAAGATGCGCCCAGGGAGGTCTGTATGATGGTGTGCTGGGGAGTATGAGCGTGACCGATCACATCCATTGGATTCAATTCAGTCTCCTCCTCCCTCTGGAGCCACACAGTTTCTTACATGGACCTGCTGAGTGACAGGTCAGAACCAAGGGGTCAATACCACCTTGGCCTGGACTCCCTGACCACCCTCACCCCTCAGCCTGGAAGACACAGTGCCCACGGCTCCCAGCCAGGAGCCTCAGCCAGGTGTAGTTTCCCTTACATTATTTTTGGGGGCAAGAACAAAGAAAGAGAAGAAAAAGGAAATTCCCAGAGGGTCGTGGAGGGCACTGAAAAAAAAAACTCAAAAAAGGAACAGTTGAGTGTCAGGGCCTGGAAGCAGGGGCAAGGAAGCATGGAAAATGACCAGCTTTACCCCCACACTTCCAGCCCCAGGGTCCACCTCTTGAGCCTCTGGCTTACCAATTCACTTGGATCCCAGTGGTATGCAGGGGTTCACATAGCAATTACTGACATAGCACTGGTCAAAGGGGTTGTGTCCTGCAGAAAGTGATCCTAGAGGGACATGGGGAATGGAAGGGGACCTCAAGAACAATAGCACTAGGTAAGGAAATTTTTCAGTGACCATCCCTAAGTTTGCCAGCTAAGCCAGGACTCAACTCAGGCCTGAAGCATGACTCCAAGGCCATGGAAGCCCATGAGTGACCCAGGGCATCCTAGCTTCACGGGCTCTTAGGAAGAGTGACCTCCTTGACACACTCATGGGCAGCTCTCCCCAGACATGGCTGACATGGCAACCACTCCTAATACCTTCTCAGGGCACCTCATTTCCTTGTGCCTCCCTATGCAACATCCTTGCTCTGTCTCCATTGGCCACACCTATACTCCTTCCAGATACTTTATCAGCTCTTCCTTGGGGTGCATAACTACTCTTAAGACAGTGTCACCACCCCACTCCTACCTCACTTTCTCACCTCTCACATTTTCCTAAACCTGCACCTTCATTGAATTTCACTACCTGGGAGAGTAGGGGCAGCAGCAATGCCCCATGATAATTTTCTAGTCAAACCAACAACAACAGAAGAAACAACAACAAAAAAACAAAAAAACATGACCCAAGAACATCTGGGCTGAAGTAAACAAAGCAGTAAAAGTCAAGCCTAAAGATCAAGTCCTCCCCTGGACACTGACTGGTTTCTTTTCTCCCATATTTCATTTTCTCTTTCTCACAACCTCATCCATCGGCTTCACCACTCTCTTCTCCCCAGACCAGGCTGCATCTCACCCACTTTATAAGCTTTAGCTGGCCATATTTTGTCACAATGGGAAGTGGCCCAGCAGCAACTGTGTCCACCCCTAACTCTCCCATGACCCATGACACATGAAGACTTAGATCTTCAACACTGTTCTCCACTAAAAGGAACTAGCATTACCACTCAGGACAGCTCTAAAGTAATCCCACCATGGGCAAAAGATCAGAGGGAACACTTTAACAAAGACATGCCGATGGCCAAGAAGACATGCAAATATTCACAGCATCATACACAACATGGATTCTTCATGAGATACCACTACTCATTTATTAAACAGGCTTCAATAAAAAGACAATACAAAAGAACAAATGACAATGTCAAAAGTTGGTGAGGATGTGGAGCAATTAGAATCCTCATTATTGGCTTGTAGTAAATAAGAAGGGTACAGTGGTTTTGGAAGACAAATTTGACAATTTTGAGTAAAGTTCCACACATGGTTACTTTATGACTCAGCAATGCTACCCCTAACAATTAACTCAACAGAAATAAAAGCTTATGTCCATGTGCCTGTATACCGATGTTTGCAGAAGTTTTAATTATAAGTTTAAATCACTAGTTGGGCACAATGGCCCATGTCTGAATAGTAGCAGCTTGAGAAGCTTAAAATGTAAGATTGCAAGTTCAAAGCAAGACTCAACAACTTAGCAAGGCCCTAAGCACCTTAGTAAGACCCTGACTCAAAAACAGCAACAAAAAATAAATAAATAAATAAGGGAAAAAAATGAAGGGCAAAGGAGCTAGGGATGTAGCTCAGTGGTTAAGCTCCCCTGGTTTCAATCCCTGGTACAAACAAAATAATACAAAACAAAAACACTGTGGAAAAACAGATAAATGAATTATCCTTCAATGGGTGAATGTATAAATAATGTGCAGGGCATCCATACTATATGACACAACAATAAAAGGAAATAAAATACTGATAGGAGCAACACAGGGATGGATCTCAAATGCATTGTACAAAATGAGTGAAGCCAAACTTAAAAGGCAAAGACTCCATTTATATGTGATTCTCAAAAAAAAAAAAAAAAAAAAAAACAGAAGGATGTAGGGAGTGAAGCTGATAACAGAAGATGATGAAGGAACTTTCTGGTCTATCTTTATCACATTGGAGAGTGCATCCACTTTTCCAAATCCTTAATTGTAGATGAAAAAGGGCGAATTTTACTGTGTGTGAATTAATCCTCAAGAAACAACTTTAAAAAAAAAATTTAATATGGCTGCCAGGTTTTTTTCTATATCCAAACTAAATTCTACACTTGAGTTTCTGGAGCCTTTTAATCCTGAGCCCCAGAGGGTCAACTTCACTTCCCATGGCATATCCTAGAGCTATATCTTCATCATTCCTTAAACATCCTACTTTTGGAATCCTGTGCCTTTTTCCACTACTGTGCCCTACACAGGTCACGCCCTCCTGTCCATACCTATGTCGTCGGGAGAGGCGGCACTCCTGAATCTTCAATGCGATTTCTCCACACTCTCAGTTCCTTTCACTGGGCTGCACCACTCAGGACCAATACTGCTAAGAGTGTTCCTGGGTGTCTCCTGTGTCATTGTCTTTGCAGGTTGCTCATCAACACAAGTGCACGATGTAATTACTCATCCCTGTACCCATGCCCCAAATAACCAACAGCCTAGCACACCTAGTGCACAGTAGGCTCTGGAAGCAATGCACCCAAGAGGGAGTAGGACCAGCGAGCTCCAGGAGAAGGAGATATCTGAGCTGCATCTGAAGAGGTGGGTGTGGAATGACTAATGAGGCACCATCAGGGCCAAGGATATTCGAGCAAGCACAGAGAGTGGCGGGAGGAAGAGGTACAAGTTGACTCTGCACAGCCGTGTATCCTGACACAGGCCCCAAGCCCCACTTACATATCCCTGGGGCACCTGGCAGTGCTCACCTCTAGAGTCTGGATCTACACCCCAAGATGAATTACAGTAAGGCAGCTGTGGAAGGTCTAGCCACTAGGAAGCTGTGTGCGTGCTAAAAAGCCAACCCTGGGGACAGTTGCTCACTTGCCCCGCCCCTGGGCTCAACTCTGCCCTCCGTGACCCCTCCCCCAAGTAGCCCCGCCAACCCACTCTTCCTCCTTGGACTAGACAGTTAGACCAGTACTCCCAACGGAAACGTCCCTCCACCACGCTGCGTTGTCCTCCTGCTCTTCCTGTTTTACCTTCATTACCTCTCTCTCTGACCCAGCTGGAATCTCTGTTCCACAGTGTATATAGCCTACCCCACCTAGCTCCCTGACCCCACAAAACTTGAACATGTCTCTGACAGGTTCTCCCAAGGGGCTTTGCCCTAGACCTGCCCTCCATTACCCCATCTCTTTGCTTTCCACCCCTCCACCCACACAACGCTGCTGTTTCCAGTGTGGGCCCTGGGGACTGCATGGACCCGCCATGGCCTTGTCCAAGGAGAACAGCATCTCTCTAGTACACAAAAGGAAGATGACACATGTCACCAGCTGGGCATCCAGGTACAGGCAAAGGGGACCAAGAAGCAGCAAGAACAGCTTGATATTACAGTGCTCCACACAGTTCTTTACCCACCTACAGTGGTGCTCAGACTCCTATGGGAGAGGTGGCAGGCTTTGAGATTATATCTAGCCTGGTCTCCATCATCCCCAAATAATAAGGCCTCCCCCAAAGCTGTCCTCTAGGCATCCTTCTCTTGGCCCTACACACAGGCTCCCATCTCATGGAGAACCTAGCATATCCATTGTTAGAGCACAGTTAGGACTCCATGGCTCATCATGTCACTGGTCATGAGTGAGGTCTTTAGAGAATAGACCTGCCTGGTGTTACCTGGAGCAGGATATGCAATAACTATGGGCCTCTATTTACTCAGATGCTGGTTAAGGATGTAAAGAACACCCTTCCCATCCATGCTTCTGCTCTTGGAGAACCCTGCAGGGTGTGCACATGAGAGAGCATTCAGAACCCAGCAAACCCTCCAACTGGGACACCCAGATCAAGACAGGCAAAGACCTCCAGAAGATGGGAGCAGCCGGCCTACAGATCAGGTATTTAGTACCAATAAGCCAGGGGATGGGACAGTCACTGTTTTTTCTCCACCTGACTCCACCAGGCTCAGCACAGATTGGATGTCCTTTGCATATCATCATCTATGCAAGCAAGGCCAGCCTCTCAGAACACATGCTGACACAGAGGCCATAACAGATGTAAGTGACCAAGTGTGGCTGGGAGCCACTCTTAAGAGTCTGGGAGGATAGTCTTGTACCCACCTCCGGCTTACTTATGCTGTGAGGTTCCTGGTCCTGATCAGGTGCCTAGGAATGAGTTGGTGATTGGACAGAGAGGAGGAGTACTCACCTTCACACAGATGCTACAACAGGGACAGTGGAAAGTCCTGGGTGGACAGTGGGAAGAGCAATGTGGGCATCAGGGCATTAAAAGGCTTTTGATACATTCAGGCCATGTATGCTGCCTTAGGGTTCCGCTTGTAGGAGTCTGGCATGGGAAGAGGTTTGGGCAGTGACAAGAGACCATTTCTATCACTCTGCTGCTCAGGGCAGCCCATAGCTGGAAAGCAGGCAGTGTTGTTAGAGAAGGACCTGCCTTTGCACTGTCTTCCTGCAATTATGCCACTAAGCCTTGCTTCAGCAAAACATCAAGAAGGGTATTGAAATTTATTTCTGAATACTTTGCCTGATCTTAAAACAAAATCATAATTTTAGCAGCAGGACGAACTCTGGTATGCCTTGTGCTATTTGGCTTCAAAAAAAGTGTGTAAATTTTCAAGAACATTTTACTTTTAATTGATATTCTTCCCTGGGTAAATATAAAAACTTACTAGTTGGTGCCATAGAGATGTTGTCAAGAGTAAAATTATGTAATTTTGCTGTTGTCTGGGATGGAATGTTGGATGGATTATCTTCTATGTCAAAATAAATACATATATTTACATTGTAACAAAGATGCTCAAATGAAACAATAAAATGATAAAATTGAAGGCACAATTCACATCCTTGGGTAGTGAGCTACAAATATTTCACCCCTTTGAAGTTGGAAAAAAATTTTAGTGTAGCAGTACTGACTTTTCCAGATGAAACTGACTTATACAAACCAAATGTAAATATATGTGATTTCACTCACACCAATTCTCCTGGCTCAGAGCCCTGATACAAAACCCAACCAACTAAAGCAAATGCATAATCCTTTTCTTGGATTGCTTAAAGAAAAAGAGAGGCCAGATTTTTTTTTCATGCACCAAGATTCTCTGTGCAGAATTTGAACTTTACTGTTCTGCATTGAGTGGGAGGAATGCAGTGGGGAAAGTTTAGAAGGTTCTTTGAAGGAGAAGCCAAGTTACTAGAGAAAGCACCAGTTTCTTTCAGACTCACTTTCCTGTCCTTCACTGGTCACAGTCAGTACTTCCACTGCCTGTCCACCTGGGAGGAAGGCAAAGCATGGAGGGATGGTAGAGGAGGGAGAAAGGCAGCTAAGCATTGAACATACGTCTTTGAGTTGGGTATGTCTGGGTATATGATTGGCAGATGAGGAAGAGACTGATAAAATTTCTTTGACTTTGAAAATGACTTTGACTCCTACTACACTAAAATGTGCTTTAGACAAATATGACTATTTGTAGTGTTCTAAGTAATCCGTACACCACTCCCACAGGCAAGTTCACAGGCAGTCTTGTTTGTTTCAGAACTTTTCACTGTGTTTGCTCAAGAATCTCTTCAGCTCTCCCAGTCTGAAGGAGCTTGGTGCTGGAAAAGAGGGCAAGAAACCAAACCTCAGGGTCCCTCCTGAGCAGACCCCATGCTTCATCTCAGTCTTCCATATCAACCACTAGGGGGAGTCCACACTTGAGGAAGACTAAGTTCTTTTGTTTTCTGACTGCTTATGCTGCTCCTCCTGGCCTCTCTATGGGACCTTTTAGGGAGGTGGAAGGATCTACGTGGAGTACTTTCCTGCCAGCTGACCCCAGACCTGGTCAACTCAGCCCACCAGAGAACTAATATGTGAAATTTTCAAATTAAAGGAAATAGGATATCTTTTGCAAATTTGTCTCTGGCTTCTGCAAATTTGCTAACCCTGTCCCCCAGGTAGGGCAGTGGGGTGAAGGAGGGACACACTCACACCTGGTTAGGAAAATCTCCAAATCTGTAAACAATCATAGGTGTAACTCTTGTCTTTTGCTATGGAGAATTCTGTCTATGGTAGAAAGCTTTCACAAGTCAAAGGGGACCTGTGATGTTTCACTGTGTTTTGTCACTTCCCAGAGATTTTGAGGCTTGAGCCAAGGGCTAGTAAGCTGCAAGGAAATTTACCTTGACCTCAGAGAGCTGCCCCAAATAGAAGAGACATGTGGTAGAATTAATGTTAGTTTTAGAGTCTGTGTGCTTAGTTATGTGAAACTAACTCTACATATAATAGTATGGACTTAGAATACACTCTTACATTTTAAATTAAAAAAAAAAAACATTAACTCTTAAGTTGATGCTAAAAATTTAAGATTTAGAGCAAAGGCCAGATGGTACATACAGGAAACAAAGAGCAAAATATGAGGCTTAAATCCAAATATATCAATATTACACTGAACAGAATGAATTAAAACCCCAGTTAAAAGGCAGATATTATCAGAATGGGTTAAAAAATCAAGATCTAATCATGTCTACAAGTGATGTGCTTTAAATGTAAAGATACAGATATATTGAAAATTAAGAATCAGGAAAATAATAATGAAAAAATAAAGAATGAAAAGTTGTAAATGCTGAATTAATATCAGACAAAATAAACTTGAAAAGTATTACCATAAATAGAAATTATGAAGACAGATATGACAATAATTAATGTTCCTGTACCCATTAACAGAGATTTAAAATATATAAAGCAAAAATTAACAGAATGAAAGGGAGAAACATACAGTTACCAACCATCATGGGAGATTTTGATATCTGTCTCTCAGTAAATACATTAATTTGGCAAAAATATTAATAAAGACATAGAAGTTTTGAGCAAGAGAATCAAATACCTTAGCCTAAATGACTTTATAGAATACAACACCCAACAACTACAGAACTCCTGTTCCCTTTAGGGCACATAATACTTTCAGTAACAGGTCATATTCTGGGCTATAAAACAATATTCCTTACCAATAATGAAATAGATTCAAACTCAGAAACTTTTTCTCAGAAATAGGAATGATCAATAATGTAAAGAGAGAGCCCACAGAGTGTCAGATCATTTTTACTACACGCACATCAGATAGAGCACTAATTTCCAAAATATATAAAGATCTCAAAAATCTTAACACCCCAAAACCAAATAACCCAATCAATAAATTGACTAAGGAACTGAACACAGAATTCTCAGAAGATATATGTTCATCAACCAGTATGTGAAAAAATGTTCAACATCTCTAGCAATTAAAGAAATACAAATCAAAACTATCAGATTTGATCTCACTTCAGTCAGAATGGCAATTATCACGAAGACAAGTAAGAAGAAATGTTGGTGAGATTGTGGGGGAAAAGACACACTCATAGATTGCTGGTGGGACTCCAAAATGGTGCAACCATTATGAAAAGCAATATGGATATTCCTTAGAAAACTTGGAATAAAACCACAATTTGACCCAGTTATCCCACTTCTTTATTCCCAACAAACATAAAATCGGCATACAACAGTGACGTGGCCACATCAATGTTATAAAGCAGCTCAACTCACAATAGTTTAACTATGGAACAAACCTAGGAGTCCTTCAACAGATGAAGAAAATGTGGTCTCTATGCACAATGGAATATTACACAGTTTTAAAGAAAAACGCAGTGATGGCATCTGCCAGTAAATGGGTGGAAGTGGAGAATATCATACTAAGCAAAATAAGCCAATTCCTAAAACAAAAGTCTAAATGTTTTCTCTGATATATTGACACTAATTCACAATAAGAAGCACGGCTATGGAAAAATAGAATTATTTGTATCAGGCAGAGGGGAGTGAAAGGAGGGAAGCCAGGTATGAGGGTAGGAAGAAGAGTAGAATGAATCAGACATTATTACCCTATATGCATGTGTGACTACATGACTGATGTGATTCTGCATCATGTACAACCAGAAAAATGAGAAGTTATACACCATTTGTGTATGATGTGTCAAAGTGCATTTTACTGTCATGTATTGCCATTGTGCAACTGGGCGAAATAACTGGGAGATGACAAGCAACTTGAAGATTGAAGTGGGAACTACTTTATTGCGAGTGAACTCAGTGGGAACTGAGCGGGAACTCAAAGTAGCGGGTACCCTAGGTAGCAGGCACCACCTCTCTGCCGGACTGCAGAGGTACATATACCCAACTAATTACACACAGCTTAACTTAATTAACATAAACTAGATACAGCAGTCAGTTCATTAAGGAATTCTTATAATCTTAATGGCTCCCTGGCATTGGCTCAGAAACCACTCCTCCTAGCAAATTGCCAGGCGCCATCTTAACTTGGTTGTGGCACTCATCAATGTATAACTAATTAAAACAAATAAAAGAAAAAAAAAGACTGGTGGCAGCCAAGGGGTGGAGGAGGAGGAATGGGAGTTTTACTTACATGGTGGCAGAGCTTCTGTTTGGAGTGACAAAACTGTTCTGGAAGCAGAAGCTTGTACAATATTGTGAGTGTAATTAATGCCTTTGAGTTGGTCACTTACCATGGCTAAAATGGCAAATTTTATGTTACAAGTCTTTTACAATAATGAACACTTTATTATAGTTTTAAAAATTTTTCCTTTCAGAAAATGAAAGAATAAGATGTCATGTTAGTAGCTATTTTTGAGAACCACATTGGCCGCCAGGATGTGTGGAGTTAAACTTGCTAGCACTTTTGCCAAGTTCAGGAATGGGTGCTGCCAAAGAGAGGAAACAAAAAGTGCATAATTTAAAAGCAAAACATGTTCTTTCAACTAAGGCCTGAAGACTACTTATGAATACAATTGATTTAAACAACCCATATTTTAATACTTGCCCAAATGTCTCATAATCACAACCATAACTTTCATAAACTGTTTTGAAAACAGAGTTGTTTTTAATTGTTCTAATTTCTAAAAATCAACAGTTAAACAGCCCATTAATACACTCCTGCCAGCATTGAATGGATACAATATTTGATAATATACCAAAACAAACTCTCACGAAATTAAACTTTTACTCCTGGCAGATTAAGTCCTAAAATATAGCAGCTGCCTATTGGTAGTGATCAATGAATAGTGAAGTGGAAACTTTCTGTGGGTTATTCAAAAAGAGTCAATATTTTATCCAACTCACATTATTTCAAAATTTAACTCTAACAATACCTTGGTTGAACCCCTTTTCTCCACATCCACTTCCAAACACTTATGTAAGAAATCGTGAAATACCGGGGAAAGTTTGTCTGGATTTGGAAGTTCTGGAGTTCCATTTGTTGCAATCAGGTGTAAGGCCTAAAAACAGAAAAATATCTCTGACATTCTTTTGGGGGGGGCTGAAATACTGAGGGTTGAACAGAGGTGGCATTGCCAGTCATCTACATTCCTAATCCTCATTTTTATTTTTGAGATAAGGTCTCACAAAATACTTGAGGCTGGCCTTGAACTTGTGATCCTCCTTTTTTTTTTTTTCTTTTGCCTCCTGAGTCACTGAGATTACAGGTGTGCAACCATTGGGTATAGTACTTGTGACATTCTTAAGGTAGCTCAACAAAGTTATAATATATAAAGTTTATGGATTGTTATGGGTTTTTTTTAGGAATTGAACCCCAAAACATGCTAAACAAATAAGTTCTCCACTGCTGAGCTATACACCAGGCCTCTTTTCATTTGTTTTGAGACAGAGTATCTCTAAATTGCCCAGGTGGGCTCAAATATGAGATCCTCCTGCCTGAGCCTCTCTAGAAGCTGAGACTACAGGTGCGCGCCCCCAGGCCTGGCAGCTTCATTTTTTCTGAGTTGAAGTATAACTGCATACACTTGCTTAAAGAAAATAAAATCAACAACAGCAAAAACCCCACCTACGTTGCATAAATATATAAAGAAAAATGATGACAATCCTACTACCAATTTGGACTACCCTGTTAAACCTTTGTAAAAGTCACATTTCAAAACTATTTGCATCTGCTGAAACTCTTTCCTTCAAAAGCTATATGCCAGCTTCATCTTTCCTAATAACTGACCATAAAATGATTCTAATGGCTAAATTGAATAGTGCCTTAACATGGATCTTTTCATAACTTAAACAATCTCATTTAGAAAATCTTTGTATTCTTTAATTTTGATTATTACCTTTAAATTTCTAAAAGTGAAATTATTTCTAGTTAATGGGTTTTTTAAGTAGAAGTTTTAAGTTTTATGATTAAGCAGACAGTAGAAACCCTCATTAAGTTGCCTGTGAGACAGGAGGAACACTTTAAGGGATCTGGCTGACCTTCTTCTAAACTGAAAAGACAACTAGATAGCCTTGCAAATGCAATTTCTAAATGCATACTGGGTCTTAAAATGGGGATCCTGAAATGTTCCCATGTTGGCCTCTCATGCTCTTATTATTAATATCTTGCATAACAATACAGTGTAATTATTATATTGATATTTGTGTATCAATTTTATAATTTTTTTTATATTTATCAATATTTTATATTTATAAATATAAAATATTTATATGTTATATCTAAATACAAATGTATTTTGTTATTTTTTTGGCTGGCACTTGAAATCTGGGGAAGTTGTGAATGCTATGCAAAAACTCTAAACAAATAAACAAAGATGGATGTACTTCTATTAATCCAAAGTTTACAACTTTACATTAGAGTGAGTTTGGTATTGTATTATATAATCTCTTATTAGGTATTATTATATAATTGTGCATTGTATTATTTTATTCTGTGGGTTTTGAAAGATCAATATTGTCATGTATCCACCATTATAACATCAACTGAATAAATTCACTGCACTAAACACTTAGTACTCAACTGCTGCAGTCCGGCTGCAGCAAAATAACGGGGGGGGGGGGGGTTGTGACGAGCAACTTGTGTAGATTGATACAGCAGGAGTGAGAGCCATTTATTGAAGGACCAGAGGGGTATATATACATTTCACACAGCTTATCTTAATTAACACAAACTAGATACAGCAGTCAACCAATAAGGAATCTCCACACTTAATGGCTCACTGGCATTACTTCACAAACCACTCCCTCTACAAAATGCCAGGCGCCATCTTGACTTGTTTACAGACTCTAACACTCAACCTCTTCACATTTCTGAATCCCTGCAATTATTGAGTTTTTAAAACTTTTCCTACTTGACATGTCCTCTACATACATGCTGGGCAAGTGCCCTAGCATGGATGAACACTTCCAGCCCACACATTCAACTTGCAATTGGAGAGCATCTAGCCCCTTCAAACTTAAAAACATCATTATTAAGCACTATTCTTTTAAACATCTTTCAGAATATAATATGCCCAAACCATATTTTCAATGTTAGTTCCCTATAATAAGCAAATAGATAAAGTTCTGTCATGTCTATTGTTGTTATGATATCTCAATTTTTATCCATGAGTACTATTTTATTGTATGGATATAACATATACATTTGATTTCTTTTATTCATTTTGTGGTACTGGGGATGGAACCCAGGGCCGCAGCATGCGAGGTATGTGCTCTACCACTGAGTTGTTTACAGACCTCACCTTCACTTTTTGAAATACATCTTGGTTGTACATTCAGTGTCAAAGGAACTCCTTAGCTAGAGCCAGTCTTGGTTCCAAGTTTGGCAAACACAAATAAAGATGCTATAAAATTTTTCATAGGTTTTTTGTATGGACATGTTTCAATGCCTGGGGGTAAATACCTAGGAACACATTATTCTAATGGTTAAATTGAATAGTGCCTTAATATGGCTGTTTTCATTATTTAACAAACAGATTGCTGAGTTATGTGGTAAGGTCATGTTTTGTGGGAGCCTGAAAAAATTCTTTTCTAGATAGAGCCTCCCACTAGCAATGCAGAAGCGTTCCTATTACTCCATCTCTCTTCCAGCAATTCTTACTTTTTATTATTCTCATTTTTTAGAGATTAGGTACAACTCTCTCTTATTATTGAATGTTTGCATCTTTCAGTGAGCACACTTGACCATCATGTGACACACAATGTCACACAGGACAAGAAACAGGGTTGTTGTTCTTGGCCCTGAGGCTTTTGTTGTCATTTTACACAAGCATATCTTCTGCCTCCACTGTTATTATTTTTATTTAAATGGTGTTGTCTTTTAAAGATACTTATATAGAAAAAATTCATATACTTATTCAGGTAGTTAGAAGTAGTTTCAATTTACTGCATTTGAGAAAGCTGTTATTTAGCTTTTGGGAGATAAATTTCTGGGTTGATTTTTTTCTTTCAGAACTTCATTACACATCATGAAAACACTTGAAACTGTCTCAAAGCTCAATAATGCTATTTCATTGAAAAGTTGTTTTCACATTTCTCCCTATGTTTCACTGTGGTAGTTTCCATTACTGCAATAATCTATCATTAATCCAGTCTCACATATTATAGTTTCCATAATGTGTTAGCCAATTGTCTCACTGTGACCAAAGTACCTGACAAGACAAAGTTAGAGAAACAGGTATCTTGGCTCACAGTTTCAGAGGTTTAGTCCATTGTGCACTTACTCCACCGCTCTGGGCTCAAGGTGAAGCAGAACATCATGGTGGAAGGGCACGGTGCAGGAGAGCTGCTCTGCTCAAGGAGGCCAGGAAACATAGAAGCAGAGAATGGGAAAAGGGGTACTGAGAAAAAAAACCCTTTGAGGGCACCTTCCAGTGTCCCATATGCTCCAGCCACACTCCTATAGTGACCAACTCTCCATTCAAACTTGGAGAGAGTGATTAGGTTATGGCTGTCACAATCCTATCATTTCTCTTACAAATATCTTTACATTAACACTGGAGCTTTTCAGGGACATGTCATATCCAAATCACTATATGTAACTAAGTTTGGTTTGCATCATTTAAAAATTTGCCTTCAAAATGCGTAGTGTTTTAAACCCTGGAACAAAATTATAAATATTATTTTCATGACCTTGTGTGCTAATTCTTTTATCTGAGTCAAGTATGGGCTGGTTTCATCTGAATATTTTCTCCTCATGCTAGACTGTATTTTCTACCCTTTTGTCTTTTTGTTAAAGCTTTGACTGGAGGTCTGGGTGCCTGTTTTATCCTGACCACTTCTGGATTCCTATCAATATTCTCTGGCTTTTTCTCAGTCAGATCAAGGCTTCTTTTATTTGAAGGGAAGATCTGTGTACTCTAGAGGCTACAATGAAGGTAGAGCTTTACTTCTTGGCTTCATCCTCTTTGGAAAGTCTTGATGATCTCCTCCTCCTTTCTTGGCCAGGAGGTGCTCTTTAAAAAGGTGGCCCTCACCAAGGTCAGTCAGGATTCTCATAGGTCTTATCTGCCTTCAGCTTGTGGACATTTTCCATGAGAATCTGCTTTGTTTGGGGCCATGTTTCTTCATCTCCAGGCTCTGATACAAGTGGCAATCTTTTTAGATTCATGGTATCTTATGAGAACCTGGTATACAGCTCTCACTCTCTCCTCCAGGTTACCTATTATAACTATGCCCATGTGACTGCTTTACCTGCAGGCCAATGTGTTTTCCATATTGAGCCCAGGGAATGGACAGTAGCAAGCTCATTGATGACCAGCCCATCTATTATCACCTCTTATCTACTGATAGTTGATGACATATAGGATTTAGCCAGATTCACTAGGGTCTAATCAGATCCACAGCAGAGGACACTGAGGACAAGCCTCTTCTGAGGCATAAGTAGAACCATGGTTGTGATTATGGCTCTATAAATATTCTTGAGCTTTGTTCTGGGATACAGTTTTCAGCTATTTGTGTCTCATTTGTAAGATTTGTTAAGTGGAACTGAAACAGTGTTTAAGGATAATTATTTTCTATCATTGAGATAAGACAATTATGACTCTTCTCAATATCTTGTGAGTGATAAGATTTTTTTATGGTAGCTGATAGAAACAGGCACTCCTCCAAACCCTACACACGTGGCAGACACTACTCTTTCTGATCTTGTTCTTCTGAGCTTGGGGGTCTCACCATGTTGCCCAGACTTGAGCTCAAGTGATCCTCAGTGTTCCAATTACCTGGGACTATAGGCGTGAACCATCACACCCAGCCCCAGGGTTTGTTCCTACTGATGGAGGTTGAACCAAGAGCCTTGTGCATGCTAGGCAAGCACTCTGACACTGAACTACACCTCAGCCCAGTTCTTGCCAATCTCATCAGACAATTATATCTCAGTCTTTACAGTGGATCTTCGCATGAATTCATAAGTGGCTTTTTGTTGAATTCATAAGGGGGGCTCTCCCCAGAGCTCGAGAGTGTCCATATTTTCTATTTTCTCAGCTTCTCCAGCAATGTCCCATCTGTGTTATGCCTCTCTGCACATGGCCTAGAAATTGGGGCAGTTGTAGGGTTCATTTCAGTTGTTACTTTCTGACATCACTATCTTTCATTCAATGTCTGACACAGCATCTTGAAAACCACTGTTTCCTATAATCTAGTTTCTTGAGGTCATTTTCAGCAAGAAGGACTAAAATAGTCCTAGTTACTTTATTTTAACAAAAAGTAGATGTTCCCATTCTTCAAGTTTTCACCAACACTATATTTTAATTGATGAAGTCTCAGTCTTCATCTTTATTGATATAACTGTGGTTTCTGCCAAGCAGATCTCTCCGTCACTTTTTGCCTATAGATTTCAGGGCATATCTTTTTCCCTGTCTTTCCTTCCATTCTTTCTTGGTCTCCTTGCTGGTATGCCACATCAACTCTTAGTTATGAACTGTGGCAGGGTGCAAAGTAAATTTCTGTCCATTTATTCCCATTTGACTCTGTGACCTCATCTTGCCTTGCAGCTTTAGGAAACATCTGTAGCTAAGAAGCTTCAATTTTATCTCTCTAACTTGGATCCCAGGCTTGCATACCCAACAGCCTCATCAATATATCCACTTGAACATCTTACTAGGTGTCCTAACTTTAAAATGTCTAAAACACATTAAAATGCTCACTACTAAACTCCCAATTACCACCCCAACCCCTCTACCCATCTTGAAGTCCTTCCCATCTCAACTAAGAGACACTTCAATGTCTTCATTCCCATTCTTAGGCCATAACTCTTAGAACTACCCTCAACTCTTCTTTACATAGATGCTCCTTTCAAAATACATCCAGAATCTGATTATTGTTTTTTTATCACTTCTATTGATACCATTCTTGTCTACATTTCTGTCATTTCTCACCTGAATTATTGCAACAGCATTCTAATTGGTCTTCCTGCTTCTGCCTTGGCCTTCCTTGAGAATCTCTTCTGAATAAATTGACCAGAGTGAGCCTCTTAATATTTAAGTAAGACCATTTTATACCTCTGCTCAAAACTTTCAACTGGTTTCCCCATCTTAGAGTGGAAGCCAGAAGCCCTACAAAGCACTACATAGGGCCTCATTCACTGACCCTCACCACCTACTGCTTGCTCAGTGCACTGTGACTCTGCTAAAGCCCTTCAAGATCTTTCACTACACTAGGAACATTCCTTCCTCAGGGCTTTCCATGCTTGTTATGCTTTTCTGCTTGCCATGCTTTTCCCTAGGTAAGGAACCCTTTGAAAACAACCCTCTGACTCTCACTCTCCTGCCAGTCCATCACCTAAAGAGTCCATTGCTTAAGGTATTATTCTTATTTCCTTTATAGTTTCTCTCCTTCTAGTAGAATGTAGGTTCTACAGGGCAGGAATTTTTATGGGTTCTCTAGGCAGCAAATTGAATAGTGCCTTGCACAAGGCAGGGACTAAATTCAATATTGGCTAAATGAATATATAAAACAAACGTGTTTCGAAAATGGCTCTGGAAAGTGTTCTAAATAGATCTACTGTCAAAACTACTTTAACTGCTTACTTAAACTGGAATCAGGCAAAGGGGCAAAAAGCATCAGGGAAAGCATATGCAAATCCAATTCTTTCTGCTATTTCACCTGTTTTCCTTAGTAGAACACATTCAAGGGTCATTGGTGTACATGTATTAGAACTTCCTTCCCTTTTATGGCCAAATAATATTCCACTTTTCATCAGATGAAAGGTAATTGCATTGTTTCCAATTTTTGTTATTTTAAATAACACTGCAATGAACACTTTGTAAATGTTTTGTGTGAATATGTGCTTTTATTGCCTTTTTTTCTTTTGTTAGTGCTGTGAACTGACCCAGGGCCTGCTATGCACTCTACCATTGAGCTACATCTCCCACTCCATTGACATATGCTTTTTATTAATTTATTTATTTTTATTTAATTTTCTGCTTTGATGTGGTGCTGAGATTGGAAATCAGTTCCCCACACATGCAAGGCAAGCATGCTTCTACTTATCCACAACTCTTGCCCTGGACATATGCTTCTAATTCTCTTAGATATATATCTAGTAGTAGTAGTGCTAGTTTATATGGTAACTCAATATTAGCTTTCTAAAGAACTTTTTATGACCTCCTCTTTCTAAGAGAGTGGATAATACAAAATCACATAAAATACTAAGTATAACCAGAAAAGTGGAAAAATGCATAAAGAACAAATGCAAAATGGAACAAGCAGATATAAATACATTAAATACTACTCCAACTCTACCAATAATCACTTTAAATGTGACTAGTCTAAAATGACAATTAAAAAAAAGTTTCAAACTGAATAAAGAAACAAGACTCTACCATATATTGTCCATAAGAAACCACTTTGATTAAGAAGATTCAGATACAATTACAGCCAAAAGATGAACAGAGATGCACTATAGGAACTAATCAATGGGAAATCTGCAATAGCTTTATTAATTTTATATAAAGTACATTTCAGAATATGGAACATTATCAGGAATAAAGTGGGACAAACTCCAAGAAGACATAACAATTCTAAATATGTAAGCATTTAACAACAGACATCTAAATATGTGACACTAAAACTGATATAACTCAAGGAGAAATTGACAAAATTTACTCCTAAAGTTGCAGACTTCCAAACACATCTCTCAGGGCTTAATAGATGAAGGAAGCAGAAAATCAATAAGGATATAGTTGACCTGAGTGGCGCTGTCAATCAACTTGATCTTATTGGCATTTCTAAAATAATCTACTCCAAAAGAATAGAGTACACATTCTTTTCAAGTTTACATAAAATTCTGAAAGGTCCATCATGTCCTGTGCCATAAAAGAGTCATCAATAAATTTAAGACATTAGAAATAAAATAAAACATATTTTTATATCACAATGAAATTAAGCTAAAAATCACTAATAGAAGGAGAACTGAAAAATGCTCAAATATTTGGGAATTCAATAATACATTTATAAATAACACATGAGTAAAAATAGTCTCGAGGGAATTTTTTAAATATTTTGAATTGAAATGAAAAAAATACAATGTATTTTAATTTCACAACTTATCCAAAGCACTGTGTAAGCATTTAGAGCACTTAGGGGAATTTATAACTTTAAATACACAGATGAGAGAAGAAAAGGGAGCTAAATTCAGTAATCTAGCTTTTAGAGGCCAAAGCCAAAAGAACAATTTAAGTTAAATGAAGCAAATGAAAAGAAAAAAGAAAAAGAAAAAAAGGAAACAGAAAGAACGAAAAAGAAAAATCAATGAAATTTAAAACTATATGCCAGCTATATGCCAGCTTCATCATTCCTAATATCTGATCATAACATTATTCTAATGGCTCAATTGATAGTGCCTTAATATGGGTGTTTTCATAATTTAATCAATACCTTTTTTAAAAATTTTATTGTTTGTTCAAAATATTACATAGTTCTTGATATATCATATTTCACACTTTGATTCAAGTGGCTTATAAACTCTCATTCTTACCCCATGTACAGATTGCAGAATCACATCGGTTACACATCCATTGATTTACATATTGCCATACTAGCCTCTGTTGTATTCTGCTGCCTTTCCTATCCTCTACTATCCCCCCTCGCCTCCCCTTCCCTTTCCTCTTCTCTCTCTACCCCCTCTACTGTAATTCATTTCTCCCCCTTGTATTTTTTCCCTTTCCCCTCACTTCCTCTTGTATGTAATTTTGTATACCCCTGAGGGTCTCCTTCCATTTCTATTCAATTTCCCTTCTCTCTCCCTTTCCCTCCCACCTCTCATCCTGTTTAATGTTAATCTTCTTCTCATGCTCTTCATCTCTACTCTGTTCTTAGTTACTCTCTTTATATCAAAGAAGACATTTGGCATTTGTTTTTTAGGAATTGGCTAGCTTCACTTAGCATAATCTGCTCTAATGCCATACATTTCCCTCCAAATTATATGATTTTGTCATTTTTTAATGCAGAGTAATATTCCATTGTGTATAAATGCCACATTTTTTTATTCATTCGTCTATTGAAGGGCATCTAGGTTGGTTCCACAGTCTTGCTATTGTGAATTGTGCTGCTATGAACATTGATGTAGCAGTGTCCCTGTAGTATTCTTTTTTTTAGGTCTTTAGGGAATAGACCAAGAAGGGGAATAGCTAGAGGTAAATAGGGAGCCTACATTTTGGGAACAAATCTTTACTCCTCACACTTCAGATAGAGCCCTAATATCCAGAGTATACAAAGAACTCAAAAAATTAGACAATAAAATAACAAATAACCCAATCAACAAATGGGCCAAGGACCTGAACAGACACTTCTCAGAGGAGGACATACAATCAATCAACAAGTACATGAAAAAATTCTCACCATCTCTAGCAGTCAGAAAAATGCAAATCAAAACCACCCTAAGATACCATCTCACTCCAGTAAGATTGGCAGCCATTAGGAAGTCAAACAACAACAAGTGCTGACGAGGATGTGGGGGAAAGGGTACACTTGTACATTGCTGGTGGGACTGCAAATTGTTGCGCCCAATTTGGAAAGCAGTATGAGATTTTTTGGAATGCTGGAAATGGAACCACCATTTGACCTAACCAATACCCTTTAGAAAATCTTTGTAGACTTTAATTTTTGGTTATTACCTTTAAGTTTCTAGAAATAAAATTATATCTAATTAATGGATTTTTTAGTATAAATTTTAGGTTTTAAAATTGAGCAGACAATAGAGTCCCTCACTGAGTTGCCTGTGACACAGGAAGAACACTTTAAGGGATCTTGCTGACGTTCTTCAAAACTGAAAAGACAACTAGAGAGCCTTGCAATATTTTTTTTTATTTCAATGTCTATGCAGTTATAAAGCAAAACCTCCTTCTATGCCACTGACAATAAACTTATTTCCAGCATAAACATGTCTATAAATTGAACTTTTTCCTTCTAAGCTGAAAAACATTTAAGGCAGTAAGAAGAGAAAACACCCCAAGTAAATACAACAACTTGGAACAAGTGTCAGTCCCACTACCATGTTTAATTATAATGTGTAAGAAATATGGAATAATATAAAACATCCAATTTAATTTCTAACAAAACTATGAGATCAAAGTAATCCTCAGGTTCCAGAAGATGTTCAAGAGCCATTCAGACAGTTGACAAAAAGCAATTTCTATGTAGGAGAAAGTAGGGACAATATAGCTTAGCCTTTTATTTTTCCAGAAATGATCTTTTCATCTATCAGTGCTTCACAAGTTTCTATGTGATTCAGTGTTTTACCACTGTCTGATGTCTTAGCAGGGGGAGTAAAGCTTAGATGTTTCTGCTTCACTGTGTTGAAGTCATGCTCACTGCTCTGGCATGCCCTAACAAAGAGAAATTCAGAAATTAGTTGTGGTTTCAATTGCTCTAATAAATCAGTTTTCAGAGATTAATGTCAAGCATACATAAAACAAACCAATACACATAATTTTAGATTTGACTAAATTCTAAATGGTCTAGCTTTCTAGAATTCTATGTTTCCATATCTATTTTGCAAATGAACAGGAATGTTCAAAACGGAGTACTAGAAATGGAGTGCTGGGTTTTTTTTGGGGAGAGGGACAGAAGTGTCAAACTTGTATTTCCTCCTGTTAATCACCCACCAGAGTAGCTCATAATTTAAAAGACTTAAGCTAAGAGCAAAAGTCAGGTGACAGCAAAGAGGAAGAATGATGCTTGCTTATGTCTGGTTCTGGTATAGGCTTTAGACCAATACAGAACACAGGGTAGCAGGCCCATTCCAACTTCAGCATTTCAGGAAATAAAAATTTAGGGTTTCTAAACCAGGAAGCCACCTTATACAGTGTTTACTGTTTCATATCTTTTTGGGGGGGAGAGAGGGGAAGGGGTACCAGGGATTGAACTCAGGGGCACTCAACTACCAAGCCACATCCTCAGCCTTTATATTTATTTAAGACAGGGTCTCACTAAATTGCTTAGTTCCTCCCTTAGTTGCTGAGTCTGGCTTTGAATTTGCAAACCTCTTAAGTCAGCTTCACAAGCTGCTGGAATTATAGTAATGCTCCACTGATCCCAGCAATACATGACATTTTTTTACCCTTAAATTTATTTAAAATAACCAAGTAGTACATTAAATGGTCATGCCACATTTTAACCAATTTACCACTAATAATATTTGAGTTAAGTTTTTGCTACATTTTGCTATCTAAATAATGGGACAAAACTCTTAATATGTGCTGTTCTATTGTTTCCCTAGGACACATAAGCTAAAAATTACATTTCTGGGTCAAAAGGTATACAGGCGAAACTAACATTTTTATTTGTGATTTGGGAAATATACATAAAGTTTTTTAAATTGTTTTTATTGTTTTCTTGGTGTTTGAGATTAAACCAGGGCCTCAAGCTGCTAAGTGTAAGCTAAACACACTACAAGTTACACATCTAGTCCCAAGATTTTAACATTATGGAGTCATTTCCTCCCCCCATCTCCTGGACTGAATCCAGGGGTGCTTTACCACTGAGCTTCATCCCCATCCCACAACCCTTTTTTAAATTTGGAGACAAGAGTCTTGTTAAGATCCCAACACCTGCATCCTCCTTCCTAAACCTCTGGAGACTCTGGGATTACAGGGGTGAACACAGTGCTTGGCTTTACAAATTATTATTATTATTATTATTATTATTATTATTATTATTATTATTATTTTTAGTGTGTTTTTTTTCTTGAGACATAAGGTCTCACTGTTTTTTTACAGGCTTATCTCAAAATCATGGACTCAAGTGATCTTTGTGTATGGGTCTGCAGAGTAGCTGAAACTACAGGCATGTGTCACCAAGCCCAGCTTTAAAGTTTATTCTTTTTTTAAAAAAAAATATTTAGTTATAGATGGACACAATACCTTCGTTTTACTTATTTTTATGTGGTACTGAGGATAGAACCCAGGGCTTTGTGCATGCTAGGAAAGTATTCTACCATTGAGCCACAACTCTAATGTTTTTATTCTTTGTTTTTGGCAGTACAAGGTATTGAAGCCAGGATCATTATACCACTGAGCTACATTTACAACCCTTTTGACTTTGAGATAGAGTCTTGCTAAACTGCCCAGGCTGGTCTCAAACTTAAGTTCCTTCTGCCTCAGGCTCCTGAGCTGCTTGGATGATAGGCTTATGACACTATGCCCAGTCATCTTAAGTTGCTGTTTTTTATTCTGGGTTTCCTGTCACATGTAAAAGGTCTTATCAATATGAAATTATACAGCCAGGTATGGTGGTATGTACCTGTTGTCCCACCTGATCAGAAAGAAGCAGCAGGAGAATCACTTGAACCTACAAATTTGGGACCAGTCTGAGCATCACAGAAAGTCCCACAAGACCCCCAAAGAAAATGGGAAAAAAAAGATAAAAGTGGGGTGCTTCAATAACTAACAGGGAGAAAATAACCTAAATTTAAATGTAAGGTCTCTGGTGTGACTCAATGCCAAGAACAAGTTTCCATGCTTATTCATATTAGCTCCAAAGCAGAAATCTAAACTCTCCAAATCCTTCTATATGATAGAATATGTATGTATGTATGTATGTATGCATGTATGTATGCATGTATGTATGTATATCCCTCCCCCAGAACTGGGGCATTGACCCCAAGGAAATCCTACCACTTAGCTTTATCCCTAGCTCTTTTTATTTTGGGATACAGTCTTGCTAAATTGCAGAGGCTGGCCTAAAGCATGTGATCCTGCTGCTTCAATTTCCTGAGTTGCTAGAATTAATCATGTGCCACCAAACCCAGTTTACAATCTCTGTTCTAGCCAGTCCAGTGGTGCACACCTGCCTTCCAGCACTCAGCACATTGACATAAAAGCACTCAGCACATTGACCTCAGGAATTCAGGACTGGCCTGGCCAATATACTGGGACTCCACCTCAAAAAAACATAAAAACCACAAAACTGATTGTCAATTTTTCTTTCCTTCTCCACCTCTGTGGATTGAATCCAGGAGTGTGTTACCATTGAACTACAGGCCTATGATTTTTAGTTGTTTTTATTTTTTATTTTGAGACATAAAACAATTATCTTTCAGTTACTGATCCTTGACTTGTGATCCTCCTGCCTCAGCCTCTTGAGTAGCTGAACTTATAGATGTGCACCCCTGTACCAAACTCTATTATTAGTTTTCAAGTATGCAGTAAATTAACTCCAACAACCATATTGACCACTATATCTCCAAAACTTACTCATGTTTAACTGAAACTTTGCAATTTATGACTAATATACTAGCCTATTAGGACTAATAATAAGCAAGTTCCCATCCTATTTTATGAAATAGTTTGAGGTGCACTTGGTATTATCCAGGCTGGTAGGCATCTGCCCCTCTTCAGCCCTTGCTAGGAAGCCAGCCAGGTCTATGATTGTTACTGTTGCCACATTTTTAGAGTGAGAGACATGTTGAATGTTTTGCCCAAGGTCAAAGAGTCAGGCAGTGTTGAGCTTGAGTTCCTGAGCTTGAGTCTCCAGAGTGCAAGGATCTTCCCTTCCAGGAGGGAGCTATCCCAGCCCCTCTGAGCCTCCACTCATGCCCAGAAAACCCACTTCTCTGAACCTAGGACAGACAGCACAGCAGCCATAAGAAGCAGAAAAAAATACGAATATATAACAGGTGTGGGGGTCTTAGCACTCTTTTCAGGAGAGTGAGTGAGGGCTCAGGCACAAATCCCCCACATGTGGCTCAGGAGATGAACTTCTGTGAGTGTCCTGGCATTGCTGGGTGTGAAGGGAGAATGAGAGGCCAAGCCTCCCCTGAAAGCCTCCCAATACATCACTGAGCTAATGGTAAGCTAAACACAGAGTCAGTACATGGGGGCTCTCCCTAATCTTCATCCCACAGATCACATTCAAGTCTCTGGGTGCCTAGAGGCAGGACAAGAAAGGGCTGGAACCACATCACTGCAAGAGACCATGGGGGGCACTGTTGGTGACCCATCCCATTGCACTTCTAATGCTCCACTCTAAATGTTTCATATCATATGTGAAAAAAAAATTCCAATAAAAGGTAAATCTGGGGGTGCTTGGGTTGTGGCCCAGTGGTAGAGTGCTTGCCTAGCACGCATGAGGAACTAGGTTCAATTCTTGGCACCATATAAAAACAAACAAATAAAATAAATATATGTGTCCATCTACAACTAATACACACACACAAACACACACACACACACATACATAAATATAAAAAAAAACAGAATTTTCTTTAAAACAAACTATTGGAGTAGTCTCAGTCCTCATTAATAGCTGAGGAAACTGGGAACCAAAAATGTAAGGACTGGCCCAAAGCCAATTAGAAAGTTAGTGTTTCAGTCTTTTCTTTTTCTTTCCAGGGTCACCTTAGTGTGCTCTGAAGCCCTGTGACCTGGACCCTGCATCCTCCAGGTCCATAATCCCACTGTTATGCCCCAAGTGCTTCAGCTTCAGGGCCAGCCTGACAACAGGGGCTTCCCCCAACACATGTGCCACACACAGACCCCCAGGTTTCAAAGCACACCCAATACTCCTCACCTCCTGTAAGGGTGCAGACTTGCCCCTCCTTGAGGAGACCTGAGTTGCAGACCTAGGCCCAGGAAGTTCTGTAAGATGGTTTGCTGAGTAGTGCACATCCATTGGCCCCCATTTGGTACCCTGCTCCACTTGAAGGCATACAGCCTCCAACATGTACCTGCAAAGCAACAGACCAAATGCAAGGAGTCACTACCCACCTTGGCCTGGTCTCCTTTACCACTCTCACCCCTCAGCTAGAAAAGCACAGAGCCGAGGGCTCTCATTGAGGAGCCTTATCCAGGCTGCCATTCCCCTCTACCACATTTCTTGGGGCAAGAACCTACAACGACAAGGAAGAGTGAAATTCCCAGAAACTTCTAGAGCACCCTGAAGAAAACCCCAAAGGATGGGAACAGTGAGTGTCAGGGCCTGGGAGCTGGGGTCAGAGACCAGGTAAAAAGATCTAGCTTCACCCCAACCCACCAGCCCCAGGCAGGGTCCACCACTTGAGCCCTTGGTTTACCAACTCACTTGGGTCACAGGGGAGCACATATCATGATGGAACAGTTCCTGGTAAAGCCCTGGTCAAATGTATTATCATTATGGAGGGAGATGAGAAAGGAAAGAGGAGCTCAGAATCAGAAGGACTACATAAGATAATCTCCCAGTGACTCTCCCTAAGTTGGTCAGGTAAGCCAGGGCTCAACCTGGGCCTGAGGCCAGGCTCTAGGTACAGGGGTGCCCAAGAGTGAGTGACCCAGGCCCTCCTGCATTCTGAGGCTCCTAGGAAGAGTGACCTCCCTAGACCCACTTGTAAGTAGCTCTCCCCATACAGTTCTGACCCAGCACCCACCTCTCCTGCCTTCTCAGGGTTCCTCATCCCCTTTTGCCTCCCTTTGCAGGATCCTTATTCTGTCTCCATTGGCCACAACTGTCCTCTCACCATGTTCTTCCATGTACCTTTTAAGATCTTTCTAGTGTTGTTCTGATCAACTGATCCAAAGATGGTGTCACCACCCTGCTCCTCCTTTACTCTCTGAATCTTGATTTTTTTCTAAAAATCTACCTTAACTGAATTTCACCATCTGGGAGAGCAGTGGCAGTGGAGGATACCTAGACATATTTTCCTAGTGAAAAAATCAGATTTTCCAGGAAAAAAATGGGCTGCAGGCCTCCAGTATACAAAGCAGGAAAGGTCAAGCTCAAAGGTCATTTCCTTCCCTGGACACTGACTGGCATCTTCTCTTCCTTATTCCACTTTCTTCTTCTGCTGAGTCCATCCATCAGCCTCAACCCCTCCTCCTTCCAGACCAGGTTGAGTTTCACTCCAACTTCAGGAGCTTCAGCTAGCAAACACTCTGTTATAATGGAAAGTGGCCCAGCAGCACCTCTATCCACCCCCAATTCTCCCATGGCAAACATATGAAGACTTTGATCTTCAATACTTTTCTCCACCAGAAGGAAAGATGATTCCACATCAGAACAGTTCTGGAATATATCCAAAAAGCAACATGAATCATGTCCTTTATGAGGTTATGCCTCTTTTAAGGTGTTCACAGCACTTAAGAAATGAATATACCACCAGATGCAGTGGCGCACACCTGTAATCCCAGTGACTTGGAGCATCACAAGTTCAATGCCAGGCTCAACAACTTAGAAAGGCCCTCAACAATTTAGTGACACCCGATCAGAAAACAAAATATAGCAAGGTTGTGGATGCAAATTTGGTGGTAAAGCACCCCTGAGTTCAATCCCTAGTACCAGAAGAAAGAAATTAATAATGGCAGATTATTTTAAAAATTACAGAATTTTTAAACCTAGAGAAAAAATTTTGATTATAATATATATATATAATGTATAGAAAATATTGATTGTACATAAGGTATAGAAAATGCTTCAAGGAATGATAATAAATTCTTAAGAACTGATCAGTAAATGTGAATACCTTCCTCCCCCCACATGGAACCCTATCACACAACTGGAATCCAACAGCTCTGTGGCACACAGACCAGCCTCTCTCACTGGCTCCACTCCTGGGACTCCTGCTTCAATTCTGTGTCTTAAACACCCTCACACTCCACAGGACCGAAATCCAGCAGCATCTTCTTCTTGCCCCATCTTCTGACCAACTTCCTGCTGCCTCTCCTTCTTCCCCTTATCCTGGGGGATCAGGGCATCAGGCTTCTCTGTTCCTTTCTCTCTTTCCTTCTATCCCCAAATGTTGATTCTTCTGTTTATTGATTCACTCATTTATCCAGGTGTCTTTTCTTTGTGTGCTGGGATTGAAGAATTCAGGCCCTTGCACATGCTAAGCACAAACTCTACCACTGAGATGCACCCCATCAGAAGTATTTCAGGGCATCAAAAATACTTCTCTCAAACTGGGCACCATGGTGCACATCTATAATCCCGTGACTTGAGACAATGAGGCAGGTTTGAGACCAGCTCAGCAACTTAGTCAGTCCCTGATTCACAATAAAAAATAGCAGGGACTTGGGATGTAGGTCACTGATAAAGAGACCCTGGGTTCAATACCTCGTAGCAAAAAAAAAAAAAAAAAACAAAAACAAAAAAAAACATCGTCCAGTCACTGCACGGGGGTGGAAAGCACCCTGCAAACAGCATGGCCAGCATACATTCAGAGCAGTGAGGTCAGCTGCAACACGAGGCCCTGAGAACCATGGGAAATGGCCAGGGTAGAGTAGAGAGAGAGAGTATCATGAGAACCATGTAGGCAACGCAGCTCACAGCACCCAGGTATATTCAGAGGAGAAGCCCAGAGAATTAAGTGCTGAGACAGCTACTTCTGGTTTCAGAGGCTGTGTCCAGTTCAGAAAGAATAGTCTGAAGAGGTATGTTGGCTTTGGCCATTAATGAGAGCATTATTCTGACAGCAAGGGTTGGACTGACCCGGGCCAGGAAGTGAAGGGTGAGCTAGTGAACAAGGGCAAGTCTTTCAGGGAATAAGACCCAGAAGGTACAACAGGTAAGGGAGGGACTTGTATGGCTTTTAAGATGAGGCACAAACATATGTAGATGACCATGGAAAGGAATGGTAGTGAGGTAATAGCAGCACATAGGGCACTTTCTGGTACCAGCCACTGTTCTATGTGATTTACCTGATTTAACCTACAATTTCCTCTTTTATTACAGATAGGAAAATTGAGTGTAATTAGCATACCCAAGGTCTCCCTGCTGTTCAGTTCTAGAGCTGTAATTTGAACTTATGTGGTTTTTACCAGAGTCTTTGCCACCAACCACCAAACAAGTGACTACAGGAGGAGTTGCAGTCAGGGAATGGAGTATGGTGGAAATGAAAGTTGGAGCATGGGGTCAGTGCCTGAAATTAGTGCTGCCAATAATGGAAGGTAGCCCTGTTTGTTGAATGCCAGAGGGCAGACCACATTTAGGTCCCTTGAGACGTGAGGATCCTGGTCTTGGAGAGTCTCTCTCTGAGCAGAAGAGAAAGGCCAATGGCCTCTGGCCTGACCTGGGATGGAAGAACCACATGATAGAGAAAGGGAAAA